>NC_091983.1:81076787-81433544 GCF_044704955.1 Pristiophorus japonicus
CCCTTCCCCCCCCACACTCTATCCCCTCCCCCCCCACACTCTATCCCCTCCCCCCCACACTCTATCCCCTCCCCCCCACACTCTATCCCCTCCCCCCCACACTCTATCCCCTCCCCCCCACACTCTATCCCCTCCCCCCACACTCTATCCCCTCCCCCCACACTCTATCCCCTCCCCCCCACACTCTATCCCCTCCCCCCACACTCTATCCCCTCCCCCCACACTCTATCCCCTCCCCCCCACACTCTATCCCCTCCCCCCACACTCTATCCCCTCCCCCCACACTCTATCCCCTCCCCCACACTCTATCCCCCCCCCCCACACTCTGTCCCCTCCCCCCCACACTCTGTCCCCTCCCCCCACACTCTGTCCCCTCCCCCCACACTCTGTCCCCTCCCCCCACACTCTGTCCCCTCCCCCCACACTCTGTCCCCTCCCCCCACACTCTGTCCCCTCCCCCCACACTCTGTCCCCTCCCCCCCACTCTATCCCCTCCCCCCCACTCTATCCCCTCCCCCCCCCCCACTCTATCCCCTCCCCCCCCCACTCTATCCCCTCCCCCCCCACTCTATCCCCTCCCCCCCACACTCTATCCCCTCCCCCCCACACTCTATCCCCTCCCCCCCACACTCTATCCCCTCCCCCCCACACTCTATCCCCTCCCCCCCACACTCTATCCCCTCCCCCCCACACTCTATCCCCTCCCCCCCACACTCTATCCCCTCCCCCCCACACTCTATCCCCTCCCCCCACACTCTATCCCCTCCCCCCCACACTCTATCCCCTTCCCCCACACTCTATCCCCTCCCCCCCCACTCTATCCTCTCCCCCTCCCCACTCTATCCCCTCCCCCCCACACTCTATGCCCTCCCCCCCCACACTCTATCCCCTCTCCCCCGCACTCTATCCCCTCTCCCCCGCACTCTATCCCCTCTCCCCCGCACTCTATCCCCTCCCCCCCCACTCTATCCCTTCCCCCCCACACTCTATCCCCTCCCCCCCCACTCTATCCCCTCCCCCCCACACTCTATCCCCTCCCCCCCAACACTATCCCCTCCCCCCCCACACTATCCCCCCCCCACTCTATCCCCTCCCCCCCCACTCTATCCCCTCCCCCCCCCACTCTATCCCCTCCCCCCCCCACTCTATCCCCTCCCCCCCCACTCTATCCCCTCCCCCCCACTCTATCCCCTCCCCCCCCACTCTATCCCCTCCCCCCCCACTCTATCCCCTCCCCCCCCCACTCTATCCTCTCCCCCCCCCACTCTATCCTCTCCCCCCCACACTCTATCCCCTCCCCCCCACACTCTATCCCCTCCCCCCCACACTCTATCCCCCCCCCCACACTCTATCCCCTCCCCCCCACACTCTATCCCCTCCCCCCCACACTCTATCCCCTCCCCCCCACACTCTATCCCCTCCCCCCCACACTCTATCCCCTTCCCCCACACTCTATCCCCTCCCCCCACACTCTATCCCCTCCTCCCCCACACTCTATCCCCTCCCCCCCCACTCTATCCTCTCCCCCCACACTCTATCCCCTCCCCCCCACACTCTGTCCCCTTCCCCCACACTCTGTCCCCTTCCCCCACACTCTATCCCCTTCCCCCACACTCTGTCCCCTCCCCCCACACTCTGTCCCCTCCCCCCCACACTCTATCCCCTTCCCCCACACTCTGTCCCCTCCCCCCACACTCTGTCCCCTCCCCCCACACTCTGTCCCCTCCCCCCACACTCTGTCCCCTCCCCCCACACTCTGTCCCCTCCCCCCACACTCTGTCCCCTCCCCCCACACTCTATTCCCTCCTCCCCCACACTCTATTCCCTCCTCCCCCACACTATATCCCCTCCTCCCCCACACTCTATCCCCTCCTCCCCCCACGCTCTATCCCCTCCTCCCCCCACGCTCTATCCCCTCCTCCCCCCACGCTCTATCCCCTCCCCCCCCCACGCTCTATCCCCCTCCCCACCCCCACGCTCTATCCCCCCCCCACGCTCTATCCTCCCCCCACGCTCTATCCCCCCCCCACGCTCTATCCCCCCCCCACGCTCTATCCCCCCCCCACGCTCTATCCCCCCCCCACGCTCTATCCCCCCCCCACGCTCTATCCCCCCCCCACGCTCTATCCCCCCCCCACGCTCTATCCCCCCCCACGCTCTATCCCCCCCCCCACGCTCTATCCCCCCCCACGCTCTATCCCCCCCCACGCTCTATCCCCCCCCCACGCTCTATCCCCCCCCACGCTCTATCCCCCCCCCACGCTCTATCCCCCCCCCACGCTCTATCCCCCCCCCACGCTCTATCCCCCCCCCACGCTCTATCCCCCCCCCACGCTCTATCCCCCCCCACGCTCTATCCCCCCCCCACGCTCTATCCCCCCCCCACGCTCTATCCCCCCCCCACGCTCTATCCCCCCCCCACGCTCTATCCCCCCCCCACGCTCTATCCCCCCCCCACGCTCTATCCCCCCCCACGCTCTATCCCCCCCCCACGCTCTATCCCCCCCCCACGCTCTATCCCCCCCCCACGCTCTATCCCCCCCCCACGCTCTATCCCCCCCCCCACGCTCTATCCCCCCCCCCACGCTCTATCCCCCCCCCACGCTCTATCCCCCCCCCACGCTCTATCCCCCCCCCCCACGCTCTATCCCCTCCCCCCCACGCTCTATCCCCTCCCCCTCCACGTTCTATCCCCTCCCCCCCCCCCCACGCTCTATCCCCTCCCCCCCACGCTCTATCCCCTCCCCCCCACGCTCTATCCCCTCAAGATACAGGTGCCTAAGCATCCAAAATGGTGGGCAGGGTCCACTTAATATCAGCCAGAAGTGCACCGAATGCCATATTGTATCTGGCTGCTCTGTAGATGTCCAGGGTGTATGCCTGACTATTTAAAACAATTAATAAAAAATATTCAAATTAAGATCCTACTCTTGTCGGATCCTTTTCTCAATATTACATTATAAAAGCACCTGACTCACCCAGCAACTCATGCCACTAACAGGCAGGAAGGGCCCTTCAGCAGCGCTATTTAAAAGGCTCAATCCACTACTTGAAGATTAGTTGCTGGTTTGTTAATTGAAGCTTCTGGTTAATGTCTGGGCAATTTGTGCCCTTTTTTCTGATTCTGAAAACTTCATTCTCACTGGATGAAAGAATTGAGTGTAATATCTCCCAAGTTTGCAGATGACACTAAACTGGGTGGCGGTTTGAGCTGTGAGGGGGATGCTAAGAGGCTGCAGGGCAACTTAGACAGGTTAGGTGAGTGGGCAAATGCATGGCAGATGCAGTATAATGTGGATAAATGTGAGGTTATCCACTTTGGGGGCAAAAATGCAAAGACAAAATATTATCTGAAGGTGGCAGATTAGGAAAAGGGGAGGTGCAACGAGACCTGGGTGTCATGATTCATCAGTCATTGAAAGTTGGCATACAGGTACAGCAGGCGGTAAAGAAGGCAATTGATATGTTGGCCTTCATAGCTAGTGGATTTGAGTATAGGAACAGGGAGGTCTTACTGCAGTTTTACAGGGCGTTGGTGAGGCCTCACCTGGAATATTGTGTTCAGTTTTGGTCTCCTAATCTGAGGAAGGACGTTCTTGCTATTGAGGGAGTGCAGCAAAGGTTCACCAGATCTGATTCCCGGGATGGCTGGACTGACCTATGAGGAGAGACTGGATCAACTGGGCCTTTATACATTTGAGTTTAGAAGAATGAGAGGGGATCTCATAGAAACATACAAGATTCTGACGGGACAGGACAGGTTAGATGCAGGTAGATTGTTCCCGATGTTGGGGAAGTCCAGAACCAAGGGACACAGTCTTAGGATAAGGGGTAGGCCATTTAGGACTGAGATGAGGAGAAACTTCTTCACTCAGAGAATTGTTAACCTCTGGAATTCCCTACCGCAGAGCGTTGTTGATGCCAGTTCATTGGATATATTCAAGAGGGAGTTAGATTTGGCCCTTACGGCTAAGGGGATCAAGGGATATGGGGAGAAAGCAGGAAAGGGGTACTGAGGGAATGATCAGCCATGATCTTATCGAATGGTGGTGCAGGCTCGAAGGTCCGAGTGGCCTACTCCTGCACCTATTTTATATGTTTCTCACTGCTGTGAAGATTTTGCTGGTGCTGCACTGTTTTTGGCTTCACAATAGTTGTACCACAGTCATGGGTGGTCTCCTAAGGCTGCCTTTGTGGCATTGGAATTTCTAGGCCATAATCTTTTAATCTGAATGTTGTGAAGTATTCTAGGCCATAATCTTTTAATCTGAATGTTGTGAAGTAGATCTATGAAATACTGAAATGAAGATAATTATTTTTTTAACTTTTTCATTTTGTGGTTATGAAGTAATTTTGCAACATTGAGTATTGTTCAAAAACATAGGCCACACCACAATCCTGATCTTTTTACAAAAAGCAGTTTTTGTGTTTTGTCAGCAGAGCCCTTTAAACATGTTTAGTTTGAGCTTCCTGTTTTCAATGCTTACATTTTTCCTTTTTGGTAGTTATTTTTAACCGTTTTCATTTGCAGCAAATTCAATGCTTAATCAGCGCTTTCATTTTGTATTGTTAACAAAAGCAAAAGTCATCAGAACATTGGGTAAATGCCAAACACCTTAAATATCAGCTTCACATTTGGGAAAGCAGCCATTAAATAAGGAGAGTCGTGAGGCCCGATTTTTAACTTCCCACAGGTCCCCCCCACCGGCTGCAGCCTCCTGCCACAAAATCCCGCCTGCCAGCCAGGCTGTCAATCTGGCCGGCTGTCAGGTGGGAGTCTGCATTCTTTGGTTTAAATAAGGCACTGCCATTAAGATCAGCAGGGCCTCCACGTCCCTGGTCTTGTCGGCTTTCCTCCGCACCCTGCCGACTCCCCGATAACATCGGAGCAATGGAGTCTTGAGAGAGTCGGTGGGTGTGGTGGAGCAGAGAGCTGGGATTTGTGTTTCAGTTGAGCGTGTAAATTTTATTCTGATTAAGTTTTTATTCTGCCGATCTTTCATACCACAATTTAAATTTTATTTTAAAAATACATGTGTAATATCGCATGCATTAATGAACAAAGACCGATTTTTAAAACTTTAAGTAAAAGGGATAGTTTTATTGGGTTTTATCAGATTGTCTCAAAAACTGGAAATCGTAAACATGCTGTAAGCAGCTGACAAATTATTTTGCGAACAATATTTAATCTCAAGTACATTTTCTTTTATTTATCACAGATAATGGCTTCACTTTAGACTGTGCTAAAACAGAGAAGAAGAAAATGAAAGCCAGAAGAGAAACTTGACACTGCCTTTTTATTCATGCAAATGGTTCAGGTTTTTAACTCTGATATCGTCACCAGTTACTGCTAAATTAGCTACAAGCGTTCCGCTGCAGGAAGCATTGCACTAAGTCCATAAAATGAACAAAGGGACAAAACAGTAGGAAACTCCCATCTAGTCATGGAAACCAGAGAGCAAAGTAAAAGGAGTTGTTGAAGCCAAATGCTTATTGTTACTGAGAGGTGAAATTCAGCCACAAAAGGGATGTATTTCCTACGTACTTTGTAGATTTTTCTATTCTAGCACAACATGGAATGCAAATTAGCTTTGCCAGTTCCAAGCAGCCTCGATTTATGGCAGTATAGAAACAGGCTAGACATAATTGTTTGTTTTTAATTTTGCATATTTAATTGCAATCCATTTAAAACTGTCCATGTTCTCTTAGTTTACATAGGAACAGATGCGTTGTGTCTTATTGCAAAACTGTACTTTAAAACTAACCATGGCTGCCTGTCTTGTGTCTTAAATCATACTACCGGTTCCTTGCAGGTAGGATCATACAGATCAAGAGGTGGCTTCTCTCGACACTGTTGAGGTGTACCTATGGAATCACTTCCATACTAAGAACAAAGTCTGCCATTTGTCCACTGTCAGCTCATAGCAATATTATAGCACTTCAGGTATTACTCAGTAATCTTGCTTGTCCAGATTTAATAATTAAATCATATAATTTTGCATCTTTTGGTATGAAAATGCACTAAATGTGCAGAGCCATAGAACCCCAACCTACCCAATATGTTTTATTTCTTTTCGTCAGTGGTGCCCATACTTTTAGACTTTGTTTGTTGACAAATCCTTACTTTCCTCTTTAAAAGTTCTTTGAATCAGTCAGACTGATTTATTTGTAAACCCTATAATCAAACACAAAGGGAAATAATCCCCCAAATTAAAAAAGATAAGATCTGATCAGTTAATAAAATGATTCAATTATACACTACTGATGGGAGTACCTCTTATTCTAATCAAAAGAGAATCCTTGGATTGGTGTTACAGCTATTGACCTAATTCGCATTAAAGATCCATATTTCCAAGAAATTTGGTCATTTTAAAACATTTTGCTGTAAACCCAATCAGGGTTTCTGCACAAATGTAGCAGTGTAAGAATTAGCTGAATTGTTCATTGGGGCCATTTGAAAAGATCCACTTTTTTGCATACTTTTGTTACTTTGAAATGTTACCATTTCAAAATGCAACCTGATCATTTTTACAAACTAAGAATCGGTCATAGGCACTCAGCCTTACAATATAATAACCTGTTCATTACCTTCTGAAATTTAAAGTCTATTTACATGAACTTATTAAATTAATAGACTTGAATTTTTTAACTAGTTTCATCCAATGTGCTTACATTAAATGAACCATTGAACAGTAATGTGGCAAATAGTGTGATCTCCTTTGAGATGTGACAGCCTAAAAATTAATGATAATTGTTTAAACTAAAGGGATTTACAGTTTATTTGTTGTGATGGAATCTGACAATATCAAAACCTGAGTCAATGCTGTCAAAATGTGAAAAAGTCAAGAAGTAATCCAACAGAATTGACTACGGAGGCAAGAGCACACACACACCCTATAGAAAGTAAATCAACACGTATGACTTCCCTAGGTGTACACCTTGTGTATTATTTGCTGGAGTATTCAATATTAGACATAATCCTACATAAGAGAGCAGAATTTTCAATTTTATTTGGACGAAAAATCAGTTAAAGGGCGATTTGAAATCAAGCCAACATCGTGTTTTATGTAAATAGCCTACTAGTTAACATACAACCGATACCTCCTAAACCAGTATCCTTAAATATAGCATTTACTATTTAAAAAGAACTAAACTATCCAGATTTATAAAGGCGTTTGCTGCAGTTTACTCACCTGTTACATTTTTTTTAACGATCAGTGATAAACCCATGCAAGGTTCTGAATATTCTAACTGCATAAAAAAAAAATTCCATTTGTACAAAAACACAACTTTTTAACTGGTCATGTCGTGGCCACATTAGCCTTAATGTTCACTTAACAGTTTTATAGGAGATTTAACAATTTTCACTCGTGTGTTCCTGTGAGACAGTATTTTTTTCCTTTTTATAACTCGGAGTGCTTTATTTCCTACCCCTCTCCGAACACCAACAGTTTATATAGGATTATGATGTACTTCTGTGATGCCTTTCTTTCAAAATATCATCTGACTTCAGTATGCTGTGAAATTAAGTTTTGTGTCTGTTTTGTGTTTAGCTGATCTTTTTTTAATAAACATCTTGAACTGCAATGATAATTTGCTACATCAATTAATATTAAATTAAATTTGAAATGCTATTGTATCTAATAATGATAACAGTTTAGTTAGTGCTGTCACGAGGTTATCAGTCTGTGCATATATAAAACTGTAAAATATAGTGTATGCGTCGTTTCTCTGTTTTAGTTACTGGTTTAGTATGGGAATTGTTGCAAGATGAACCAGTATATAAGTCATTCCCTTTTAGCTTGGGAAACTTTAAAATGTGTAGGAAGTTGCAATACACCATATTTTATGGCCGGTTTACGCTGGAAAAAAAGGTTTAACAAGGGAATTACATTTTTACAATAAATTACTTTTAATTTTCAGATTTGAATTCTGGGTTTCTGAAGCTTACTGATTTCCTACTTGTAAAATGCTGAGCAGTCATTTGGTTAAAACTAGTCTAGAAATAGGTTGCTGGTCTTTTGATAATATGGACAATTCTTTCAGTATAAGTCTGCATTATTGTATAATATGTTTGCACTTTATTGTAGAGTTTGTGCGATATTTTTAGTTTGTGTTATATAATGAATGTTCTATGTTTCAACAATCAATGTAACAAAACAATTTGTTTTAAAAAAGTATTTATTTGAGATAAATACGCTACACAATGGGGAATAGCGGAACACACAGTTTATCCTTTCCATAGTATAGACCTGCACTTCATGAAGGTCTTAAAGAGGATAATAAAAAAATATCTTCATGATAGTAAGTCACATGTGTGGTGTAATCATTGTGTTAAGTTAATTTATGTAGAATAATTGTTTTAATATTCCTTTTACAATACTTTTGGATGTATTTCTCAAACTTTGCATTATGTATGTAGCTGTGAAAGTGGAATTTGTACAGTAGAATTGTGAGTTGCGATACAGTGAATACGGTGAAGGTAATCTCAACATATGTTGGTAAATGTTTGATAATTTTTTAATGTGTAAAGCGAGTGATAGTTTACTTGACAGCTGATATTGAAAGTCTCATCTATTTCAGTATTCATTTTGTTAGACCTACATAAACTGCTTTTCAGAACTACATTTGAAAACATTTTCACTGGACATCAATTGGTCTACCCAGGCTATTTTTAACAACCATCTGAGCTATGCAGTGTGCCTTTAAAATATATTCCTCAGACCAGTGATGACCCCAGGTTCAATCTTTGATCTTTACTAAGTTAACTGATCTCAGTCAAGATGATGATAGGGTCACTACAATTAGCCTCATCAACCAGGGTTCCCACTATGTATTGATCGTTGCTGGGAAATATATCTTGTGGATGTTTGATGATGAAAGGATGAAAGTCAGCTGTGAAGCCCTCCCCTCCCCGACCCCCCGAAGTCAAGTAGCCTACCTTCACTCATTGTCTAAGCTGACATTTGAAAAATGGACACTTAGACAAAATGCAGAGTGCTTCTAGTGCCCTTGGAACCATACTTCTGAGTAAATCTGTGCCTTCAACAGAAGAGGAAAGAAAATTTATAGACAAGAAATTATTCTTGCACATTTTCATAGATGAATGGCCCAAAAATGTGACAACTGTCTTAACCGTGTTCCCCATATTCTTTCATCACTACTACAAACATCATCAGAAGTGAAATAATGTGATGTAGGTCAACAAAAGCCATACTGTCTTTTAAAAATACCTTTGCCTTCTTTAAACAGTGTAAGTTTTCTTTGAAACTCCAGTTAAAATATTTTGAAGCCAAAAGGTAAACTTGGAAGATCTTGTTATTTTTAGCTTTGTTTTAACTGATGGGAAATATGTAGAAACATGTCAGATCATGCAATGTTTGTTTGACTATATAGGCCATCAAGCCATTCATTATAGTACCTGAGGCTATCAGTCTGTCCATCTTCCATTTTAAATAAATGGCAAATCATGTTATCAAAAAGAAAGTGAAGTGTTTTGTTCTTAGGTTACCAACTAACTGGGCCTACAATTCAGTTTGCAGCATGAACAGTTTTTTCAAGGATCTATTTAGCAATAAGATACAGCCATTACTGAAAACCTGACTAATATTTTAGTACTGTGTCTGTGGGAGGAAATTGGACGCCACTTCACCCGATGTTTGGATGTAAAACAGGATCAAAAGTGACTGATTGCACAGCACGACATCCTATGCCTTAATGGCGCCATGAGTACGTCCAACATATTGATTTGAGCTTTCCTGGCGGCCACCTGAAACGAATGTTGGCCTAATTAATAAATGGTCATAAGAGTCCTGTGCCTGAATCAGAAGCTTTTTTTGAAATTGGTGTCGCGGAGCGCTTGATTTGTCCGTTCCTAACGCCGCCCAGCAAAAGATGGTGCTAACAATTGGGAAGATGGCTGCAGCAGCGATATTTCAAGAGATCCTCACCCCTTTAAGATTACGGCCAGAATTTCCCAGACTGTCAGCGGGCAAGATCAGTGACGGGTCGGGTATGAAAGTGGGTTTTTTTTGACAGTGGGTCAGGAACCTGCTGTCAACCTGCCGCAACACGCCTTTGTCGGGTCTGTCAGCGCTGAGCAGACCCGACAGGCAGGGGTGGGCGATCCAATTAAACTCATTATAATGTACTTAACAGACCTTTACAAAGCCTTTTTAATTTGATTTTTAACTTTAACTTCATGGCCATGGGAACCATGCTGTTTGGGAACCATGCCTGTCAATCTGAGGCGGGAGTTCAGTGGCCATTGTTCCAACTGATTACTTGACAGCTTTGAATGTACAGTAAAAGCTCCCACCTGACAGATCATCACTTTCCTCAGCCACAAGCTGTTTCTCAGTCCATTTCCAGCACAGATTCTGCAGGCTTTCCACTCACCATCTACTCTCAGCTCATTAGACGAACTCTCTCACCAATAACAGTGTCATCTCTACTTCACCTGTCATCTATTCCATCAAAATGAGTGCCCTTTATTCTGTTTCACTTTGGTCCTCAGAATCCGACCACGATACACCAGCAGCACCAACACCATCAACCTTCTCCACAATCACCTAATGCTACAGGGGGCATGAGCACCCGAGCACATTGCTGCCTAGGAGGCCAAGGGTGACCTCACCATGGCCAGATTTAATTCATTGACACTGTGCACTCTGGCTGCTACATGATGCACCAGGTTGGTACCACCTCACACCAATACTATAAACCACTATAAGCCATTCCTTTCACACTCACCACCATTACAGGGGGTACCATTATGTCTCACTATTAACAGCAACTCACTTCCAAATGTGCACACAAATCCGTCCAAGAGCAGAAAGTGTTGAAAATAAAGGTTTCAATGTTTGACAGCAAATTAACAGAAACTTGACATGAACATTGGATAAAACACCCAAGTGGCTACTCTTGTGTATTAGTTGGTATGATTGCACTAGGATGAGGGTACGGGTTGGTAGTGAGATGGGGATGTAATAATATAGATAGAGGGATGGGTAGAGGTGCAAGGTAAGTTGGTGTCAGTAAGAATGTGCAGGAGTAGGGTAGGGAAGGCAGAGTGATGGGGATGTGATGAGAAGCACATGAGGATGAAGGTGAATGTGGCTTTGTATTAATATTTTTTGATCTACTGAGATCATTGAAAGGTTTGCGCCACTGCAGCCTGGTCCTCCTGACGATATTTCTGCTTGTGATCTCTTCTACAATGTGCAACCAGGCTGTGTTGGTCTCCTGGGATGGTCTCATCCGCCCCTGGAATGGAAAGAGGATCTCCCTGTGTGCTGTGACTCACCCTGTAAGCATATGGAGGGAGTCATGGGAGAACCTGGGTGCAGCCCCACACCTCTGTCGGTGTTTGCAGCAGTGCTGTAGAACACTGACAGCCCAAATGTCAAAAAAAAGTTGTCCGTGGTCCCTTTAAGAAAACCAGCTGATGATGCATCATGAATGACATCACCAGACCCGCTTTCTCTAATTGGACCGATACGGGCTGGGCAAGCTTAACAAGCCCTATCAACTTAAATCCATTTTAGGCAGCAGGATGGACCCGCCACCAACATCGCCCACACCGGACTCACCGAGGTGAGCAAAATCCAGGCCTAATCTCTGGTTGTGCTTTATAGGCTATTGGAGTGCTTTGTGTTAATTTTATGACTATATTGGCTGATGTTTCGGTGTCCAGTAGTTTTGAAGAGTGAGTTCTGGGAGGTGCAATATTTTTCAGGATTGGCCTCGCGGAAGACGGAGATGGGTTAGAAACATAGAAAATAGGTGCTGGAGTAGGCCATTCAGTCCTTCGAGCCTGCATCACCATTCAATAAGATCATGGCTGATCATTCCCTCAGTACCCCTTTCCTGCTTTCTCTTCATACCCCTCGATCCCTTTAGCTGTAAGGGCCATATCTAACTCCCTCTTGAATATATCCAATGAACTGGCATCAGCAACTCTTTGCAGTAGGGAACTCCACAGGTTAACAACTCTGAGTGAAGAAGTTTCTCCTCATCTCAGTCCTAAATGGCCTCACTTATCCTATGACTGCGTCCCCTGGTTCTGGACTTCCCCAACATCGGGAACATGATTCCCACATCTAACCTGTCCACTCCCGTCAGAATCTTACATGTTTCTATGAAATCTCCTCTCATCCTTCTAAACTCCAATGTATAAAAACCCAGTTGATCCAGTCTCTCCTCATATGTCAGTCCAGCCATCCCGGGAATCAGTCTGGTGAACCTTCGTTGCACTCCCTCAATAGCAAGAACGTCCTTCCTCAGATTAGAAGACCAAAACTGAACACAATATTCCAGGTGAGGCCTCACCAAGGCCCTGTACAACTGCAGTACTCAAATCCCCTCGCTATGAAGGCCAACATGCCATTTGCCGCCTTCACCGCCTGCTGTACTTGCATCCCAAATTTCAATAACTGATGTACCATGAAACCCAGCTCTCGTTGCACCTCCCCTTTTCCTAATCTGCTGCCATTCAGATAATATTCTGCCTTCGTGTTTTTGCCACCAAAGTGGATAACCTCACATTTATCCACATTATACTGCATTTGCCATGCATTTGTCCATTCACCTAACCTGTCCAAATCACCCTGCAGCCTCTTGACGTCCTCCTCACAGCTCACAGCCAGTTTAGTGTCATCTGCAAACTTGGAGATATTACACTCAATTCCTTCATCTAAATCATTAACGTATATTGTAAAGAGCTGGGGTCCCAGCACTGAGTCCTGCAGCACTCCACTAGTCACTGCCTGCCATTCTGAAAAGGACCCGTTTATCCCGACTCTCTGCTTCCTGTCTGCCAACCAGTTCTCTAGCCACGTCAGTACTACCCCCAATACCATGTGCTTTGATTTTGAACACCAATCCCTTGTGTGGGATCATTTCAAAAGCCTTTTAAAGTCCAAATACATCACATCCACTGGTTCTCCCTTGTCCACTCTACTAGTTACATCCTCAAAAAAATTCCAGAAGATTTGTCAAGCATGATTTCCCTTTTATAAATCCATGCTGACTTGGACTGATCCTGTCACTGCTTTCCAAATGCGCTGCTATTTCATCTTTAATAATCGATTCCAACATTTTCCCTATTACTGATGTCAGGCTAACTGGTCTATAATTAACCGTTTTCTCTTTTCCTTTTTTAAAAGTGGTGTTACATTAGCTACCCTCCAGTCCATAGGAACTGATCCAGAGTTGATAGACTGTTGGAAAATGATCACCAATGCATCCACTATTTCGATGGCCACTTCCTTAAGTACTCTGGGATGCAGACTATCAGGCCCGGGGATTTATCGGCCTTCAATACCATCAATTTCCCAAACACAATTTCCCGCCTAATAAGGATATCCTCCAGTTCCTCCTTCTCACTAGACCCTCGGTTCCCTGTTACTTCTGGAAGGTTATTTGTGTCTTCCTTCGTGAAGACAGAACCAAAGTATTTGTTCAACTGGTCTGCCATTTCTTTGTTCCCCATTAGAAATTCACCTGAATCTGACTGCAAGGGACCTACGTTTGTCTTCACTAATCTTTTTCTCTTCACATATCTATAGAAGCTTTTGCAGTCAGTGTTTATGTTCCTGTCAAACTTCTTCTCATACTCTATTTTCCCCCTCCTAATTAACCCCTTTGTCCTCCTCTGCTGAATTCTAAATTTCTCCCAGTCCTCAGGTTTGCTGCTTTTTCTGGCCAATTTATATGCCTCTTCCTTGGATTTAACACTATCCTTAATTTCCCTTGTTAGCCACGGTTGAGCCACCTTCCCCGTTTTATTTTTACTCCAGACAGGCATGTACAATTGTTGAAGTTTATCCATGTGATCTTCAAATGTTTGCCATTCCATATCCACCGTCAATCTTTTAAGTATAATTCGCCAGTCTATTCTAGCCAATTCACGCCTCATACCATCAAAGTTACCTTTCCTTAAATTCAGGACCCTAGTCTCTAAATTAACTGTGTCACTCTCCACCTTAATAAAGAACTCTATGATATTATGGTCACTCTTCCTGAAGGGGCCTCGCACAAGATTGCTAATTAGTCCTTTCTCAATTCACATCACCCAGTCTAGGATGGCCAGCCCTCTAGTTGGTTCCTCGACATATTGGTCTAGAAAACCATCCCTAATATACCCCAGGAAATCCTTCTCCACCATATTGCTACCAGTTTGGTTAGCCCAAACTATATGTAGATTAAAGTCGCCCATGATAACTGCTGTACTTTTATTGCATGCGTCCCTAATTTCTTGTTTGATGCTGTCCCCAACCTCACTACTATTGTTTGATGGTCTGTACACAACTCCCACTAGCGCTTTCTGCCCTTTGGTATTCCGCAGCTCCACCCATACAAATTCCACATCATCCAAGCTAATGTCCTTCCTTAATTTTCTCTTTAACAGCAACGCTACCCCACCCCCTTTTCCTTTCTGTCTATCCTTCCTGAATGTTGAATATCCCTGGATGTTGCGTTCCCAGCCTTGGTCACCCTGGAGCCATGTCTCCGTGATGCCAATGATATCATATTCATTCATTGCTGCCTGTGCAATTAATTTGTCCACCTTATTACGAATACTCCTCGTATTGAGGCATAGAGTCTTCAGGCTTGTCTTTGTGACACCCTTTGCCCCTTTAGGATTTTGCTGTAATGTGGCCCTTTTTGATTTTTGCCTTGGGTTTCTCTGCCCTCCAATTTTACTTTTCTTCTTTCTATCTTTTGCTTCTGCCCCCATTCTACTTCCCTCTGTCTCCCTGCATAGGTTCCCATCCCCCTGCCATTTTAGTTTAACTCCTCCCCAACAGCGCTAGCAAACACTTCCCCCTAGGACATTGGTTCTGGTCCTGCCTAGGTGCAGACCATCCGGTTTGTACTAGTCCCACCTCCCCCAAAAACCTGTTCCAATGTCCCTGGAATTTGAATCCCTCCCTTCTGCATCACTCCTCAAGCCACGTATATATCTGAGCTATCCTGCGATTCCTACTCTGACTAGCACGTGGCACTGGTAGCAATCCTGAGATTACTACTTTTGAGGTCCTATTTTTTAATTTAACTCCTAGCTCCCTAAATTCATCCCAATTTTTTTTACCTATATCGTTGGTACCTATATGCACCCTGACAACTGGCTGTTCACCCTCCCACTCCAAAATGTCCTGCAACCGCTCCGAGACATCCTTGACCCTTGCACCAGGGAGGCAACATACCAGCCTGGAGTCTCTATTGTGGCCGCAGAAGCATCTGTCTATTCCCCTTGCAATAGAATCCCCTACCACTATGGCTCTCCCACTCTTTTTCCTGCCCTCCTGTGCAGCAGAGCCACCCACAGTGCCATGGACTTGGCTGCTGCTGCCTTCCGCTGATGAGTCAACACCCCCAACAATACCCAAAATGATGTATCTGTTTTGGAGGGGGATGACCGCAGGGGACCTCTGCACTACCTTCCTTCCACTGCTCTTCCTGTTGGTCATCCATTCCCTATCTGTCTGTGTAACCTATACCTGCGGTCTGACCAACTCACTAAATGTGCTATTCACGATATCCTCAGCATCGCGGATGCCCCAGAGTGAATCCACCCGCAGCTCCAATACCGCAATGCGGTCTGTCACGAGCTGCAGCAGGACACACTTACCGCACATATAGTCATCAGGGACACTGGAAGCGTCCCTGAGTTCCCACATAGCACAGGAGGAGCATAACACATGTCCGAGCTCTCCTGCCATGACTTAACTCCCAGATTGACTTAATTTGGCACAACAATGATAAAGGTTACCTACTGATAAGGAAAATAAAAGAAAAGCTACTCACTGAGGGGGAAGCGCAGCAGCAGCCAGAAAGGCAGCACAGAGCTGGAGAGGCTGTTCAGAGAGACCAAAGGAGGGGCAGGAGACATTACAGTATGTGGGTTTTCAGGAACTGACCATCATACCTGGAGCAGTGTGTCAAGCAGTTCCACTTTTACAGATAGCAGTTACTGAGCTACGTCACTTGTTGCAGATAGAATGGGAGCCCAGAACCAGGGCCATGCACAGCATTGCCTGTGAAGCAAAGGTGACTGTAGCTCTAAACCTATATGCCACTGGATAATTCCAAACTCCTTCAGGAAACATTACCGATATATATCGGTTTGCTGTGCACAGTTCCATCAGACAGGTAACAGATGTATTATTTGCAAAATGGCAAAAATGTATCACTTTCCCAATGGAGACTGGCAACAGGAAAGAGCTTCAGGAATTGCCAGAATTGTTGGTGTCCACAAGTGTACCCTCGTAGCCCTGCATGCTCCCTGTCACCAAACAAGAACTTTCTACAACAGGAAGGGCTTCCATTCATGGAATGTTCAACTCATCTGTGACCACAGGCAGAGAATAATGCAGGTCCATAGCTGGTTTCCTGCGAGTAGTTAGGATACTTCCATCCTGCACCAACCCTCTCTTCCAACCAGACCAGCGGGTCAGAGGCTGGCTGCTTGGGGACAAGGGGTGTTATGTAAGTAAACTCTACTCATGTGCAAGACTTGCCACCAGGGGGTGCACCTGTTGGAGACCCAAGGGTCACTTGCACACTCCGGGCAAGCAAGTATAAAAAGCAGTCTACCATGCTGCTTCCTCACTCTGGAGTTACATTAAAGAGACCAAGGTCATAACAGTTTGAGCTTACAGTGGACAGTCTTGTGGAGTTATTCTGAACATAACAATTGGCAACGAGTAACAGATCACGAACTTTCATGTGGTTATGTCTGCCGCTGATATTCTTGAGAGATTTGTTGAGGGTGATGATTGGGAAGTCTTCCTTGAGCGTCTTGACCAGCACTTCATGGCCAAGGAGCTGGAGAAGGACAGTAACACGATCAAGCACAGGGCGATTCTCCTCACCGTTTGTGGGTCCACGATATATGGCCACATCAAAAATCTGCTAGCACCGACGAAACCAATGGACAAAACAGATGAAGAGTTGTGCACGCTGGTTCGGGAACACCTCAAGCCAAAGGAGAGCATCTTAATAGCCAGGTATCGCTTTTATACACACCATCGCTCCGAGGGCCAGGACGTGGCAAGCTATGTCGCCGACCTAAGACGCTTTGCGGGACCGTGTAAATTTGCTGGATTTTTGGGGGAAATGTTGCGGGACTTTTTCGTACTTGGAATTGGCCACGAGGTCATTCTTCACAAACTGCTGTCTGCAGAATCCCTAGATCTGAGCAAGGCCATCACGATAGCCCAGGCTTTCACATCCACGAACGATAACACTAAGCAGATATCTTTGCAGCATCGAAGCTCACCGGCAAGTACTGTGCATAAAATAATGCCTTCAGCAGGCAGAACTGTACATGGCAGGGCCTACACGCCTTCAGAGGCCAGACCTAGGATGACTCAGAGGCCGCTGTGGGGCGTGAATGCGAATCCAGTAACATCGGGCCCATCAATGTCGATTTAACCACTATGTGTGCAAGGACTGTGGAATAATGGGGCACCTCCAGCAAATGTGCAAGCGTACTGCGACTCACCACGTGGCAGAGTCGGCAAAAGATGACCGTCCAGTGCGAATCACGCTGAACGAATAAGAGAGGCAACTCAACCCGAGGCTGAAGAGGAAGTGCATGGGGTACACACCTTCACCACCAAAAGCCCTCCGATAATGTTGAAAGTCAAATTAAACGGCATTCCAGTTTCCATGGAATTGGACGCGGGGGCGAATCAGTCAATTATGAGCCAGAAGGCTTTTGAGAAACTGTGAGGCAACAAGGCACAAAGGCCAAAACTGAGCCCGATTCACACAAAGCTATGCACTTACACCAAAGAACTCATACGAGTCATTGGCAGTGCGGCAGTGAAGGTATCGTACGATGGAACTGTGCATGATTTATCACTATGGATTGTACCAGGCGATAGTCCAACACTGTTTGGCAGAAGCTAGCTTGGAAAGATCCGATGGAACTGGGACGACATCAAAGCACTGTCTTCGGTGGATGATGCCTTGTGTGCCCAAGTGCTAAACAAATTCCCAGCGTTATTTGAGCCAGGCATCGACAACTTCACAGGCGCCAAAGTGCAGATCCATCTAGTCCCTGATGCACAGCCCATTCATCACAAGGCCCGAGTGGTTCCATATATGATGCAAGAGAAAGTCGAAATCGAGCTGGACAGACTTCAACGAGAGGGAATCATACCGCCAGTCGAGTTAAACGAGTGGGCCAATCCAATTGTTCCGGTGTTGAAAAGCGATGCAACGGTCAGAATCTGCGGGGACTACAAGGTAACGATCAACCGAGTCTTGTTACAGGACCAGTATCCACTACCCAAAGCAGATGACCTGTTTGCAACGCTAGCAGGAGGGAAGTCGTTCACCAAGCTGGATCTAACCTCTGCTTACATGACACATGAACTGGCTGAACCTTCGAAAAAATTGACATGCATCAACATGCACAAAGGACTGTTCATATACCACAGATGCCCTTTTGGGATTCGCTCGGCTGCGGCCATCTTCCAGAGCAACTTGGAGAGTCTGCTGAAATCGGTTCCGCGCACCGTGGTGTTTCAAGACGACATCCTGATCACTGGTCGCAACACCACCGAACACTTGCACAACCTGGAAGAAGTTCTAAAGCGACTGGACAGAGTGAGACTCAGGCTGAAACGCTCCAAGTGTGTTTGCCTGGCGCCAGAGGTCGAATTTTTAGGGAGAAAGATTGCAGCGAACGGCATCAGACCCACAGACTCCAAGACGGAGGCCATCAAGAATGCACCCAGACCACAGAATGTGATGGAGCTGCATTCGTTCCTGGGACTCCTCAACTATTTTGGTAACTTTCTGCCGGGGTTGAGCATTTTGCTGGAACCTTTGCATTTATTGCTACGCAAGGGTGATGACTGGGTTTGGGGTAAATCTCAAGAGACAGCCTTTAATAAGGGCAGAAACCTGCTATGTTCTAACAAATTACTTGTATTGTATGACCTGTGTAAACATATAGCACTAGCTTGTGATGCATCTTCGTACGGCGTCGGTTGTGTGTTACAGCAAGCAAATGTGTCAGGCAAACTGCAACCGGTTGCATATGCGTCCAGAAGTTTATCTGAGGCTGAAAGAGCCTACAGTATGGTTGAGAAAGAAGCATTAGTATGCTTATACGGGGTTAAGAAAATGCACCAATACCTATTTAGACTCCGGTTCGAGCTCGAAACTGACCACAAACCACTCATTTCGCTGTTCTCAGAAAGCAAAAGCATTAACACCAATGCTTCATCCCGCATCCAAAGATGGGCATTAACGTTATCCACATATGACTACGTAATCCGCCACAGACCAGGCACTGAGAACTGTGCTGATGCCCTCAGTCGGCTACCATTGCCCACCACCGGAGTGTAAATGGCACAACCCGCAGACTTGCTTCTTGTAATGGATGTTTTTGAGAGCGAGGGGTCACCCGTCACGGCTCGCCAGATCAGGACCTGGACTAACCAGGACCCTGTGTTATCACTGGTAAAAAGCTGAGTCCTTAATGAGAGCTGGTCGGCTGTTCCCGGGGAAATGCAAGACAAAATTAAGCCGTTTTAGCGACGCAAGGATGAAATATCCATCCATTCGGATTGTCTCCTATGGGGTAAGCGTGTGGTTTTGCCAAAAAAAGGGAGGGAAACATTTATACTCAACCTACACAGTACCTACCCAGGTATATTCATGATGAAGGCTATCGCCAGGTCGCACGTTTGATGGCCCGGCATTGACTCGGAATTGGAGTCATGCGTACACCAATGTAACACTTGCTCACAGTTGAACAATGCACCAAGGGAGGCCCCACTGAGTCTGTGGTCATGGCCCTCCAAACCGTGGCCCAGGGTCCATGTAGATTTCGCTGGCCCCTTTCTAGGAAAGATGTTCCTTGTAGCAGTGGACGCTTACTCTAAATGGATTGAATGTATAATAATGTCATCGTGTACATCCACTGCCACCATTGAAAGCCTCCGGGCCATGTTCACCACCCATGGCTTGCCCGACGTCCTTGTTAGTGACAATGGACCATGTTTCACCAGTTCGGAATTCAACGAGTTCATGACTCGCAATGGCATCAAGCATGTCAGGTCTGCCCCGTTTAAGCCCGCATCCAATGGTCAAGCGGAATGGGCAGTCCAAACTATCAAGCAGAGCTTGAAACGCATGACGATGATTCCCTGCAGACCCAATTATCTCGGGTTCTGCTCAGCTATTGGATACGACCCCACTCGCTTACCGGGGTTCCTCCTGCAGAATTGTTAATGAAGAGAGCACTCAAAACCAGGCTCTCCTTAGTCCACCCGGATCTCGATGATCATGTAGAAACCCAGCGTCACTGGCATAATGTGTACCACAATCGCGTGGCTATATCGCATGACATTGAGGTTAATGACCCTGTGTTTGTTCTTAATTATGGTCTTGGTCCCAAATGGGTTGCTGGCACTTTTTTGGTCAAGGAGGGGAATAAAATGTTTGTTGTCAAACTTGTGAATGGACAAACGTGCAGAAAGCATTTGGATCAGACCAAACTGCGATTCACTGACAACCAAGAACAGTTTGAAGAGGACATTACCATAATTGAGCCACCAACACACACCCAACCAGCAACCGACCTCGCTGTAAACCACAAGGATGAACACACCATGCCTGACAGTCCAATCAGACCAGCCGCGCTGCAGTGCAGCAATGATCCAACCGACTCACCCATGCCAGGACTTCAACTCAGGCGATCAACCTGGGAATGTAAAGCCCTGGATCACCGCAACTTGTAAATAACTTGTATCTAAGACTTTGGGAGGGGGGGGCGGGGGTGGGGGGGGGGAGTGATGTTATGTATGTAAATTTACTAGTGTGTAAGACTTACCACCAGGGGGCGCACCTGTTGGAGACCCAAGGGTCACCTGCACATCCCGGGCAAGCAGATATAAAAGGCAGTCGACTGTCATGTATTCTACATGGCTACTATCTCAAGGTGTGCCACCAGAGGGCACAGCAATGGGAGACTCGTAGGTTACCTGAACAGGTGTGCCTGGCCTAATATAAAAGTGAGGCCACCAGGTGTGATGCTCACTCTGGAGTTAACTAATAAAGGACTAAGGTCATTACAGTTCAAGTACAACACACTGCCTCATGGAGTCATTGTTAGAGCATCTAAAGACACAATAACTGGTGACGAGATTTCGAACTTTCACGTGGAAATGGCTACCCTTGGTACATTGCAGCAGTTCGCCGATGGTGATGATTGGGATGTCTTTGTGAAGAGGCTAGAACATTTCTTCACAGCAAACGACCTGGCAGGAGACGACCCGGCAGCACTGGCTGATAAGCGCCGCGCTATCCTGCGAACCAGTTGTGGGCCCAACGTCTGTGGCCTCGTTAGGGACTTGCTGGCATCAGCGAAGACAACAACCAAGTCGTACAAGGAGCTCATAACCCTGATCCAGGAGCAACTTAAGCCCAAGGAGAGTATCCTCACAGCCAGACACCGGTTCTATACTCACCGACGGCCCGAAGGCCAGGAAGTCGCGAAGTACGCCGCAGACCTCAGGAGGCTGGCGGCACCGTGCGAGTTCAGCACCCACCTCAACGAAGTGCTGCGGGACATTTTTGTCATTGGAATTGGCCATGAGGGCCTTCTTCACAAGCTACTGTCAGCGGATACCACAGTCACACTGCAGAAGGCCATCTCTGTGAGTCAGTCATTCATGATCTCGACCTGCGGCTCTAGACAGATGTCTCACCCGCAGGACTCAAACCTGGCATGTACTGTGCACAGAGTGGCGCCATTCAGGGGCTGGACTGTAGAGTGCAAATCCTTTCAGGGAAGAGAGAACAGGCCCCCGAGTCCCTTAACCCAGAGTCCGCCGAGGAGGGCTAATCGAGTAGCACCATGCTGGCGTTGCGGAGGGAATCACAGGGCTCACCAGTGCCGTTTTAAAGACTTATGTTTGCAAAGGCTGCAGCACAAAGGGCCACCTCCAGCGAATATGTAAGAGAAATAGGACTCACTGTGTCGATGAGGCGTCCGCAGATGATCATGAATCCAGCGTGGATTATGAATTGTTAGAGAGGCAGTCCAGTCCCACGGGAAGGTATATAGCATGTTTACCTTCACCACCTAGTGCTCCCCACTGAAGATGGAAGTCAAGATAGAGGAAAGTCTAGTCTTTATGGAAGTGGACACGGGGGTAAGCGAATCAGTGATGAATCAAGGCGCCTTTGAGAGGCTATGGGACAATCCGGCTGAATGATCCGACTTGGCCCCGGTTCAGGTAAAGCTGCGCACCTACACCAATGAAATCATCCCAGTCGTTGGTAGTATGAATGTAAAGGTACTCCATGATGGCGCTTTGCACAAGTTACCTCTGTGGATTGTTGCAGGTGATGGACCAATGCTGCTCGGCAGAAGGTGGATGGAGACGATCCATTGGAAGTGGGAAGACTTCACCCCTCCAGCAATCGAAGTCCTCTGTGCTCAGAGGCAAAGCAAGCCCTCACCTGAGAGTGGACCCGGCACCAGTGAACAGACCAGCACGGCACCCGAGACACAGGCCGCTCAGCACGACTGCGTGGAGATGATCTAGCTGAGGCGACTCGAGTGCACCTTCCAGGCTCCAGTGGCAGGACTCCGGAGGAAGAAAATCGGACCCAGAAGCAGAGGCAGAACCCGGGGAGAAGAGGATCACCGCAGTCAACATCATGGACGGAGGAAAGATGGCGCCCAAACCACAAGATGAGACACTGAAGGCAAAGATGGCCGCGGCCAGACCACGAGGTGCAGCGCTGATGGGCAACACATGGCACCAAACGGAGAAGCGGATTGGGGTAAAGCAAGCAAGGCTCTCTTAAAGGAGGCCTGCAACCCACTACAATTAAAGGGACAGTTCCACACATGTAAGCAATGTAACAGTAATTGTAAGTTAGAGACAAAATGTGTAACGGATTATGTAAAGTGTGTAACTGGTAATCGGAATTGTATACATGCAACCAGCGAGGAAAAGTCACGCGATTATGTACAATGTGTGATTGATGATCTGAACTGTGCATATGCAACCAATGAGGAAGAATCACCCGATCATGATCGGACCCCCAGAGTGTCCATCATAAGTAAGGAAAAGCTGTGCGATGCAGGATCCCCACTGCACGCAGCCAATGCAGCGGGTAGACACCCATCGGGAGCACACGGGTCCAGCGAGCTACCCAATGCTGTAGCCTGCGTACCTGGAACCAGAGTCATGCACCATGAAGTGTGGCCACAAGCAGCCAACACACATGAGCTGAGGAGCAAGCGACCTCAGCAAGGCAACGGCAACGGTATTGATACCATGCCCTGGGTCGGCTCCATCTCTCAGGCAACCGATGGCACCAACTGCCACGAGCCTGAAGGAGTAGACTGCACCAAGGCCATACCCCTAGATGTAGGGTCACCTGCCACTGTTCCCCCAGAGGAAACAGGTACCAACCAGGATTCCAAACCAAACGACGCTCAGGCCAGCGTGTCAGCAGTTCCCTGTGCACTGCTAGACGACAGCTCCTCAGGGAGCAGCTGTCACCCAGCGTGTAAAGAAAGAACAGGGAGGTCACAGACATCTGTGAACCAGCCCAACGCTAGGGACCATGGCAACAGCCCCGAGAGCAGGCTACGCAAGCCAACCGGGTTCCCACTGAGCTGCCACAAGACTGCAGGGACACAACCCAACAGCTCCGGGACTAGCTTGTCCTCACGCACCAGTCACCGCATCGACAAGGCATCTAAAATACTTGTCGCACCACGGAATCACAACAAAAAAAAAAAAAAAATGCAAAACCCACTTACCTGAACTTGAATGTACATGTATGTCAGGAGCCCCCCGCCACATCAATGGGGGGGGGGGGGGGAGAGAGTGGAGTGGTTATGAAAACACACACACAAACAGCAACTACCTGCACGCTACTGCACCAACTACCCACCCAAGGTTGAGGTGGCCCACTAGAGGTCAACCAGACAAAACCCACATAAAGCTAAGCCCAGAGCACAGTCAATGCAGAGGCGATTTGCACTGAGGGTTCAGGGGGGAATGATGTCATGTATTCTACATGGCTACTGTTGGTACTATCACAAGGTGTGCCACCAGAGGGCACAGCAGTGGGAGACTCATAGGTTTCCTGTACAGGTGTGCCTGGCCTAGTATAAAAGACAGGCCACCAGGTGTAATCCTCATTCTGGAGTTAACTAATAAAGGACTAAGGTCACTACAGTTCAAGTACAACACACTGCCTCGTGGAGTCATTGTTAGAGCACCTAAGGACACAACAGTCTACCATGCTGCTTCCTCAATCTAAAGTTACATTAAAGAGACCAAGGTCACAACAGTTTGAGAATAACTCTTGTGGAGTTATTCTGAACATAATAAGGGATACCATCTCAATACCTCATGCATGACTCCTGTTAGGAACCCGGACACAGACACTGAGCTTCGCTGCAACAAGTGCCATGCGGCAACCAGAATTCTGATACAGCAGGCTATAGGGATCTTAAAACAAACATTTTGGTCTTGACAGCTCTGGAGGCATATCCTTCATTACAGCTCAGAGCATGTATCAGGATTCATGGTCATCCATTTCATGCTGTGCAACTTCACAATACAAAGGAAGGAATCCTTGGCAGTCACCAGAGGAGAAAGATCTGGAGCAGAAATGGCATGTAGGGATCAAGGAGGCGGAGGCTCCAGAGGAAGAGCAATGCATCCATTTCCCCGAACTCTCGGGCTGCAAATTATTGAAGGGAGGTTCTCTTGAGGAATCCCTGAACTCCCAAGTGCACCAGCAGTGCCTCCTATAATGTCACCCAGTCCTTACACCCACCATGGAGAAGTGCCCAGATAAGTGTACTCTTTAACACTTGCTCTTCATTCATAAAATCAATTTCTATCCTGCACCATCAGGAAGAGAATATACAGAGAACATTTTCCCATTTTAACAGCACTCCTCCATACAATAGAAGGTGGAGGGCACAATTGCAGTGAAGTACAGTAAAACCTTACACACAGTAATTGCAAGTTATGCTGATCTTGAGTACTGCCCATTTTACACTATCATCCAAAGTCAAGATTACCCCATAAGCAGATAGAGGAGCTACAGATGGCATTGGCAATTGAGATCTGTTGCCGTCACCCAACAAGCATGCTCCATTTATTATGATACGTCATATCATAACTCCTTTCTTCATCCTTAAGGAAGGGTTGCACCAGTTATGAATCATAGATATTTGCGGCAAAGAAGAAGGCTACTGGACCCATTGTGTCCATGTGACCAAAAAAGAGCTATCTAGCCTAATCCCACTTTCTAGCTCTTGGTCCATAGCCTTGTAGGTTGCAGCACTTCAAGTGCAAATCCAAGTACTTTTGAAATGCAATGAGGGTTTCTGCCTCCACCACCCTTTCGGGCAGTGAGTTCCAGACCCCCACCACCCTCTGGATAAAATAGGTTCTCATCGACTGCCCTCTAATCCTTCTGCCAATTACTTTAAATCTATGCCCCCTGGCTATTGACCTCTCTGCTAAGGGAAATAGGCCTTTCCTATCCACTCTATGCCCTCATAATTTTGTACATGTCGATGAAGTATCCACTCAGCCTTCTCTGTTCCAAAGAAACCAAACCCAGCCTATCTAATCTTTCCTCATAGCTAAAATTCTGCAGTCCTGGCAACATCCTCATAAATCTCTTCTGTACCCTCTTTAGTGCAATCACATCTTTCCTGTAATTTGGTGACCAGAATTGTACACGCAGTACTCTAGCTGCGACCTAACTAGTTTATACAGTTCAAGCATAATCTCCCTGCTCTTGTATTCTTTGTTTCGACTAATAAAGGAAAGTATCCCATATGCCTTCTTAGATACCCTATCTACCTGACCTTCAGGGATCTGTGGACATGCACTCCAAGGCCCTTCTCTTCCTCTACACTTCTCAGTGTCGTACTATTTATTGTGTATTCCCTTGCCTTGTAAGCCCTTCCCAAATGCATTATCTTATACTTCTCCGGATTGAATTCCACTTGCCACTTTTCTGCCCACTTGACCAGACTATTTTCCTGCAATCTACAGCTTTCTTCATCACTATCAACTACACAGTCAATTTTTGTATCATCTGCAAACTACATAATCCTGCTCTCTACAGTAAAGTCTAAATCATTGATATACACCACGTAAAGCAAGGGACCTATTACTGAGCCCTGTGGAAGCCCACTGGAAACAACCTTCCAGTCACAAAAACACCGATCGACCATTATCCTTTGCTTCCTGCCACTGAGCCAATTTTGGATCCAACTTGCCACTTTCCCTTGGATCTCATGGGCTGCAACTATATCATGTACTAAATACCTTATGATGTCTGTTTTTGAAGGCATTGTTTTTGGGGATTCATTATAAATCAGTTTCCTTTTTTCTTCCTGTGGGTTCTGCCAAGGTGAGGTGGCAGTACTAAAGGGCAGTGCAGTCTCTCACTTATCACAGCACCTTATGTAATTGTACCACCCTGAGCCCAGCACCAACAAAGATACTAGTACTCAGGAGGATGTAGTTAGTGATCGTGAGATATAAATACAGAGTGATTTGCAATTCCCAAATAAGGAACAGCAAGTGGAGGTAGAAGAA
This sequence comes from Pristiophorus japonicus, assembly GCF_044704955.1. Classification (NCBI taxonomy): domain Eukaryota; kingdom Metazoa; phylum Chordata; class Chondrichthyes; family Pristiophoridae; genus Pristiophorus; species Pristiophorus japonicus. The sequence continues at coordinate 81,103,412 of NC_091983.1, forward strand.
GAGGACGAAAGACTTGCCTTTATATAGTGCCTTTTACAACCACAGGACGTCCCAAAGTGCTTTACAGCCAATGAAATACTTTTGAAATGTAGTCACTGTTGCAACGTATGAAACACTACAGCCAATTTGCGCAAAGTAAGGTCCCACAAATAGCAATGTGATAATGACCAGATAATTTTTTTAAATGATGTTGATTGAGGCTAAGGGGAGACCTGATTTAGGTGTATAAAATTATGAGGGGCCTGGATAGAGTGGATAGGAAGGACCTGTTTCCCTTGGCAGAGGGGTCAACAACCAGGGGGCATTGATTTAAAGTAATTGGAGGGAGGTTTAGAGGGGATATGAGGGGAAATTTCTTCACCCAGAGGATGTTGGTGGTTTGGAACTCACTGCCTGAAAGAATGGTAGAGGCAGAAACCCTCACCACATTTAAAAGATACCTGAATTTAAAAGATACTTCAATGGGGCCCAGGTACAGCAGAGGTGCGGAGAAAGATCGGGGCCCAGGAGTAACGTGATTGGGACCCAGGAGAGGTGAGGGTTCGGGGCCCTGAAGAGGTGATTGGACCGTTGGCAGGTACAGCAGGAGCGGCGAGGTCAGGGCGAAGGAGCAGCGAGAGATTGCAGAGCGATGTGATCAGGGCTCAGGAGAGGCGAGAGTTCAGGGCCCAGAAGAGGCGTGGGCCCAGGGGCAGCATGGGCCAGCCCACACTGCGATATGTGTGTGCATTAGGTCCGTGTCGTCTTGGTAAATCCTTGCCACTGGACCACGCCTCTGTCAAGCCCCGTGTGGTGGCTGGTGTGCAACAGCCACCACACGTTAAAAAAATCCACACACAGGCATCTTCCACCCTTCAATATGCAGTTCGGGACCTGGAATATTAGGTCCTTCATTGAAACACCTGTGAACTCATCCATTTTTGGCGTGGAAGCAAGTCATCCTTGTTTCGAGGGACCGCCTAAGAAGAAGAAGAAGATGTGCACTTAAAGTGCCATAACCTACAGGGCTACAGACCAAGAACTGGAAAGTGGGATTAGGCTGGATAGCTCTTGGTTGGTCTGCGCAGAAAAGATGGGCTGAAATGACCTCCTTCCGTACTGTAAATTTCTATGATTCAGGGATAAATATTGGCCAGGACACCAGGAATAACTCCCCTGCTCTTCGAAATAGTGCCATGGATCTTTTACATCCACTGGAGGGAGAAGACATTGCCTCAGTTTAACATCTCATCTGAAAGACAACCCCTCCGACAGTGCAGCACTCTCTCAGTATTGCACTGGAGTGTCAGCCTCAATTTTTATGCTCAAGTCTCTGGAGTGGGCCTTGAACCCACAACCTTCTGACACCAAGGCGAGAGTGCTACCAATCAGGCTATGAGTATCCTACCACATATAATTATATAGACAAGGAGTTTTTATCCTGCTGGGTCTTCAGAAAAAAAGGTATTTACTATATCCTTTGATTCTTTCAAGAGCAGCCTGCAGCAGCTGTCCGAAAGTGTGCAGCTGTGACATCATTGAAGTCCTACGCTAAGAATCTTATGGAAATGCTTAGTACCATGCAACAAGTGGCAGCCCCAAAGCATGAGGGAACAAATGAGAACAGCTTTCTCTCATGGGTCTGTCAGAGCTTGCCAGTAAAATTCAAATGAAGTCTACAGCTCTATGGTCTACAGAATAAGTCGTTGTATTTCAAAGTGCTTCATTGTATATGCAGCACTTTGACTTTGTGAAACATAGAAACATAACATAGAAAATAGGTGAAGGAGTAGGCCATTCGGCCCTTCTAGCCTGCACCGCCATTCAATGAGTTCATGGCTGAACATTCAACTTCAGTACCCCATTCCTGCTTTCTCGCCATACCCCTTGATCCCCCTAGTAGTAAGGACCTCATCTAACTCCTTTTTGAATATATTTAGTGAATTGGCCTCAACAACTTTCTGTGGTAGAGAATTCCACAGGTTCACCACTCTCTGGGTGAAGAAGTTCCTCCGCATCTCGGTCCTAAATGGCTTACCCCTTATCCTTAGACTGTGACCTCTGGTTCTGGACTTCCCCAACATTGGGAACATTCTTCCTGCATCTAACCTGTCTAACCCCGTCAGAATTTTAAATGTTTCTATGAGGTCCCCTCTCATTCTTCTGAACTCCAGTGAATACAAGCCCAGTTGATCCAGTCTTTCTTGATAGGTCAGTCCCGCCATCCCGGGAATCAGTCTGGTGAACCTTCGCTGCACTCCCTCAATGGCAAGAATGTCCTTCCTCAGGTTAGGAGACCAAAACTGTACACAATACTCCAGGTGTGGCCTCACCAATGCCCTGTACAACTGTAGCAACACCTCCCTGCCCCGTACTCAAATCCCCTTGCTATGAAGGCCAACATGCCATTTGCTTTCTTAACCGCCTGCTGCACCTGCATGCCAACCTTCAATGACTGATGTACCATGACACCCAGGTCTCTTTGCATCTCCCCTTTTCCTAATCTGTCACCATTCAGATAATAGTCTGTCTCTCTGTTTTTACCACCAAAGTGGATAACCTCACATTTATCCACATTATACTTCATCTGCCATGCATTTGCCCACTCACCTAACCTATCCAAGTCGCTCTGCAGCCTCACAGCATCCTCCTCGCAGCTCACACTGCCACCCAACTTAGTGTCATCTGCAAATTTGGAGATACTACATTTAATCCCCTCATCTAAATCATTAATGTACAGTGTAAACAGCTGGGGCCCCAGCACAGAACCTTGCGGTACCCCACTAGTCACTGCCTGCCATTCTGAAAAGTACCCATTTACTCCTACTCTTTGCTTCCTGTCTGACAACCAGTTCTCAATCCATGTCAGTACACTACCCCCAATCCCATGTGCTCTAACTTTGCACATCAATCTCTTGTGTGGGACCTTGTCGAACGCCTTCTGAAAGTCCAAATATACCACATCAACTGGTTCTCCCTTGTCCACTCTACTGGAAACATCCTCAAAAAATTCCAGAAGATTTGTCAAGCATGATTTCCCTTTCACAAATCCATGCTGACTTGGACCTATCATGTCACCTCTTTCCAAATGCACTGCTATGACATCCTTAATAATTGATTCCATCATTTTACCCACTACCGATGTCAGGCTGACCGGCCTATAATTCCCTGTTTTCTCTCTCCCTCCTTTTTTAAAAAGTGGGGTTACATTGGCTACCCTCCACTCCATAGGAACTGATGACATAATGAAGTGCTCTATAAATATATTTTTAATAAATCTCTGTTGTTACAAACTATTCTTAAACAAACCATGGGCAACATCATGGGAGATCTGATCGTTCAGAACAAAATGTCGTTGTGAAGTTTTTTTTTAAAAGCTCAGTTTAAATGCTGTAATGCCCATTTTCAAAGTTATTTCAGACTGTCACATTTCATTATTGTATCACAAATGACCTGTGAAGTAGGGATTTTACAAATTCTCCAATTTTCAGCACCTTGTGCCATTGCCTATCTTCCAGATTGCAACAAATAACATAACAGGTTCAGCAGTTATAAGGGATGTCTTGTGATTTATTCCTCAGCCTATCTGCACATCTCAGGCACTTCTGTGAGTAAAACCTCTTCCTGTTCATATATGTCACACTGTTATGGGCAAGGGTTCAAATGCCTGTCTGGTGTAAATAATCACCCTTGTGCTCATAGGAAGCCAGTCGTACAATGGATTGTATTGTCTGCTCATATTGTTGCTATTGCTCTGACAATAATTGTAATGACTCACGAGTCTTGTTACTGTAAACGGCCTCAGGTGCAAACCTGATCCAACTTTATTCGCGGCCAAAGTACCCGCGTGACATGGTACCCACGCTTATATACCAGTGACCACGCACATGCACGTACAACCCGATGACCTCTGACAGTGGTGCCCCTGGTGTCTGGTGACCCCAAGCATCAATGCATAACAATAATGATGAAGCATCTGATTTTCCAAAATAAAACATCAGTCACATCTTAATTTCAAAAATCATTATTATTTTACTTAACTTTCCACTACCTTACCCACTCTTGACTATGGAGGACAATTCGGTTGATGCAGATTGGTAGCAGATCAGATTTAGAATGAAACGTAGTAGTAATAGATATGGACCCAGTTATTTGCACTGTGTTGACTGATTGGCTCTCCATTATCACATGACCCGATTGCTGATTGGTCCCCTTGGAGGATAAGCTACATTCAAAGGTTTCTCTGGAGTGTGTAATTGGAACCGCTCAGCCCAATTTCTGAGTGACTTTGCAAAGTGTAATTCGAGCCATTCTGACTTCAGAATTCCCCTGCAAGCAATCACAGAGAGGATAGAGCTCCACAAACTCAGCAAAAGCTTCCCAAATCCCTGACCCCAGCCCAAGTGCATGCCACCCCAGCCGAAGTCCCTGACATACCTGTTATGTATACAAACCTCACCAACGTGTAAGACTTGCCACGAGGGGGCACACCTGTGGGAGACCTAAGGGTCACCTGTGCACCCTGGGACAAGCAGGTATAAAAGGCAATCCACCATGCTGCTGCCTTGCTTTGGAGTTATATTAAAGACTAAGGTCACAATGGTTTGAGCTTACAACACAGTCTCATGGAGTTATTCTGAACTTAACAACTGGCGACGAGTTACAGATCATGAACTTTCAAGCGGAAATGGCTGCCGTTGATATTCTTGAGAGATTTGTTGAGGAAGGCTTCATTGAGCGTGTCGACCAGTACTTCGTGGCCAATGAGCTGGACACGGTTGAGATGGCAGTGAAGCGCAGGGCGATTCTCCTCACCGCTTGTGGGTCTTTGATATATGGCCTCATCAAAAATTTGCTGGCACCGGACAAACCAATGGACAAGACTTACACAGAGCTGTGTACACTGGTTCTGGAACACCTCAAGCCGAAGGAGAGCACCTTAATAGCCAGGTATCACTTTTACATGCACCATCGCTCTGAGGGCCAGAACGTGGCGAGCATTGTCGCCGACCTAAGACGCCTTGCGGGACAATGCGAATTTGCCGGATCTTTGGGGGAAATGTTGCGGGACATTTTCGTGCTTGGAATCAGCCACAAGGTCATTCTTCGCAAACTGCTGTCTGCCGAATTCCTAGATCTGAGCAAGGCCATCACGATAGCCCAGACTTTCATGCCACGAACCAGATATCTTCACGGCATTGAACTCGATTGGCAATATGATTCCCTCTCATTGAAGTCTGTCCAGATCGATTTCGACTTTCTCCCGCATCATATATGGGACTGCTCGGGCCTTGTGATGAACGGGCCGTGCCCCAGGAACAAGATGCATCTGCAACTTGGCACCTGTGAAGTTGCCGACGCCTGGCTCGAATAACGGGAATTTGTTTAGCACCTGGGCGCACGGGGCGTCATCCACCGAAGACAGCGCTTTGATGTTGTCCCAGTTCCAAGGGACCTTTCCTAGCCAGCTTCTGCCGAACAGCAAGTACTGTGCATAAAATAATGCCTTCAGCAGGCAGAACTGTACATGGTAGGGCCTACACGACTGCAGAGGCCAGGCCTAGGGTGACTCAGAGGCCACTGTGGGGTGTGAATGCGTATCCATTAACACCATGCTGGCGCTGCGGGGACAGTCATAGAGCCCATCAATGTTGATTCAAGCATGTGTGAAAGGGCTGTGGAACAATGGGGCACCTCCAGCGAATATGCAAGTGACCTCTGACTCACCACGTGGCAGTCAGCAGAGGACGACCGAACCAGCGCGGATCACACTGAACGAGCAGGAGAGGCAACTCAACCTGAGGATGAAGAGGAAGTGTACGGGGTACACACCTTCACCACCAAAAGCCCTCCGATAATGTTAAAAGTTAAACTTAACGGCATTCCAGTCTCCATGGAATTGGACACGGGGGCGAGTCAATCAATCATGAGCCAGAAGACTTTTGAGAAACTGTGGGGCAACAAGGCACAGAGGCCAAAACTGAGCCCGATTCACACAATGCTACGCACTTACACCAAAGAACTCATACCTGTTATCGGCAGTGTGGCAGTGAAAGTATCATACGACGGAATGGTGCATGATTTACCACTATGGATTGTACCAGGCGATGGCCCAACACTGTTCGGCAGAAGCTGGCTAGGAAAGATCCTATGGAAATGGGACAACATCAAAGCACTGTCTTCGGTGGATGACGCCAGGCATCGGCAACTTCAACTTCACAGGTGTCAAGGTGCAGATCCATCTTGTTCCTGGGGCACGGCCCGTTCATCACAAGGCCCGAGCAGTCCTATATATGATGCGGGAGAAAGTCGAGATCGAGCTGGACAGAATTAATTGAGAGGGAATCATATTGCCAGTCGAGTTCAACGAGTGGGCCAGTCCAATCGTGCCGGTGCTAAAGAGCGATGGGACGGTCAGAATCTGTAAGGACTACAAGGTAACGATCAACCGAGTCTCGTTACAGGACCAATATCCATTACCCAAAGCGGATGACCTGTAAAAAGCTGCATCCTCAATGGGAGCTGGTCGGCGGTTCCTGGGGAAATGTAAAATGAAATTCACCGACGTAAGGATGAATTGTCCATCCAATCGGATTGTCTCCAATGGGAAAATCACGTGGTTATGCCAAAAAAAGGCAGGGAAACGTTTATACATGACCTACACCGTACCCATCCAGGCATAGTCATGATGAAAGCTATTGCCAGGTCGCATGTTTGGTGGCCCGGCATTGACTCTGAATTGGAGTCATGCGTACACCAATGCAACACTTGCTCACAGTTGAGCAACACATCCAGGGAGGCCCCACTGAGCCTGTGGTCATGGCCCTCCAAACCGTGGTGCAGGGTCCACGTAGATTTTGCTGACCCTTTTCTAGGAAAGATGTTTCTAGTAGCAGTGGACGCTTATTCTAATTGAATGTATAATAATGTCATCATATACGTTCACTGCCTCCATTGAAAGTCTCAGGGCCATGTTCGTCACCCATGGTTTTTGTCATGTATCTTACATTATCATATATAACTGGATCCTAACATGCTATACATAAGATATGACCTGTAACCACCAGCATACCTTACCACCAGGGGTGCACTTGCAAGAGACAGGCATATAAGGACAGGTCTCAGGCAAGTGCAGCATTCCAGAGCTGTGAAATAAAGGTGCAGGTCCAGAGTGACCTTGACTTCACTACATGCCTTGTGTGAATCTGTACTGAGGGGACAGGACTTTACAGTGGCGACGGGTTACGGGATTACAGAATCCACAGAATGGCGAACAATGGATCAGATGAAAAGTACAATGCGGGAGACAATTGGGAGGACTTTATAGAAAGGCTCCAGCAAAGCTTTGTAACCAAAGACTGGTTAGGCGACGATAAGGCAGACAAGAGAAGAGCCCATCTCTTGACCAGCTGTGACTCGAAAAAATACGCTTTAATGAAGGATCTATTGGCACCCGAGAAACCAGCAAGCAAGTCGTTTGAAGAATTGAGCACACTGGTAAGAGACCACCTGAAGCCAGCGAGCAGCCTACACATGGCCAGACACAGGTTCTACAACTACAGATGCTGTGTGGGCCAGAACATACCCGACTTCGTGGCGGAACTTCGGAGGTTGGCTAGTTTATGTGAGTTCTCCGATGAACTGAGGAGAGAAATGCTGAGAGACTTTTTTATTGAAGGAACAGGCCACGCAGGCATATTCCGAAAGCTCATAGAGACCAAGAACCTGACCTTAGAGGCAGCAGCACTGGTTGCACAGACATTCTTGGTAGGGGAAGAAGAAACGAGGTTGATTTACAATGCAGTTACAACAACTAACAAAATATCGGAACAAGAAGTTCACAGCACTAAACAAGCTGCTACCCCCACACACAGACAAAACCAGGAGAACAGGCTCTCGACAGCAGGCAGAAGCCATCAAGGGCCACAGGAACGGCCGTTCACACCTCATCAACCCACAATGCGAGCAATCAACTACAAACTGAGAGAAGCTCAAGAGAGATCAGCCAGACGCAGCTCATTCTTTGGGAACATTTTGAACAATGGAACAGTTCTGTGCTGGAGGTGTGGGGGTGGGGACTCGTCAAGCGGATGTCGATTTCAGCAGGCTGTTTGCAGAAATTGTGAATATACAGGGCATTTGGCCCGAATGTGCAAAAAAACGGCAGCTCGGCTGGTATACGAATCGGATGGGTCGGAAAGCGGACCAGAAGATGGTGGGGACAGTACCCGGGACACCGATCTACAGCGGGTCAACACGATCAATGGCCGCTGCTTCTACAACAGGACGCCTCCTATAATGATGAGGGTCCTACTCAACGGGATATCTGTCAACATGGAGCTGGATACGGGAGCGAGTCAATCTCTCATGGGCGCTCAACAATTTGAACAACTGTGGCCGCATAAAAGAGACAGACCAAAACTCACAAGGGTCAACACCACACTAAGGACCTATACCAAAGAAATCGTACCAGTCCTCGGCAGCGCCATGCTCTCTGTCACACACAAAGGGACAGTGAACCGACTTCCCCTGTGGATTGTCCCCGGAGACCCCTCAGCACTGCTGGGGAGAAGCTGGCTGGCAAAACTAAACTGGAAATGGGATGATGTCCATGCCATGTCATTAGATGAACAGACCTCCTGCTCAACAGTTATAAAGCGATTTGAACATCTCTTTCAGCCAGGTGTGGGCACTTTCAAAGGGGCCAAAGTCAAAATCTACATCACACAGGATGCTAGACCGGTCCATCACAAAGCCAGAGCTGTACCCTATGTGATGAAAGAAAAGATTGAACACGAACTAGACAGGCTTCTGCGGGAAGGCATTATATCACCTGTGGAATTTAGCGACTGGGCAAGTCCCATCGTCCCAGTCACGAAGCCTGATGGATCCGTACGAATCTGTGGGGACGACAAATCTACCATAAACAGAGTCTCCCTACAGGATCAGTACCCGTTGCCCAGAGCGGAGGACTTATTTGCCACATTGGCTGGAGGTAAACTTTTCTCAAAATGAGACCTCACATTTGTGTATATGACGCAAGAATTGACCGAAGAATCCAAGCTACTCACCACCATCAACACACATCGAGGCCTTTTCATGTACAATCGATGCCCATTCGGCATCAGGTCGGCAGCTGCCATATTCCAGCGCAACATGGAGAGTCTGCTCAAGTCCATCCCGGGGACGGTTGTATTTCAAGATGACATACTTATCACGGGCCGGGACACCGACTCCCATCTCCGTAATTTGGAGGAAGTACTAAAGCGGTTGGATCGGGTAGGCCTACGAGTCAAGAAATCCAAGTGCCTGTTTCTCGCACCCGAGGTTGAATTTTTGGGCAAAAGGATTGCCGCTGATGGAATCCGCCCAACAGAGTCCAAAACAGAAGCAATTCGCCTGGCACCCAGGCTCCGAAATGTCTCAGAACTGCATGCCTTTCTCGGGCGACTCAATTACTTTGGGAACTTTATGCAGAACTTAAGCACGCTGCTGGAGCCTCTCCACGTGCTACTCAGGAAGGGGTGCGATTGGTTTTGGGGTGACACCCAGGAACGTGCCTTCAATAAGGCACGCAGCCTTCTGTGTTCCAACAGTGTTTTGACTTTCTTTGACCCAGGTAAAAAGCTAGTTCTCACATGCGATGCGTCAGCGTATGGAGTCGGGTGCGTTTTGCAACATGTCAATAGTGCGGGCAAATTACAACCCATTGCTTATGCCTCCAGGTCACTTTCGCGGGCGGAGCGCGTGTACGGTATGGTGGAGAAGGAGGCGCTCGCATGCGTGTATGGTGTCAAAAAGATGCACCAATACCTTTTCGGGGCCAAGTTCGCATTAGAAACCGACCACAAGCCCCTCACGTCCCTCCTATCTGAGAGCAAGGCAATAAACGCCAACGCCTCGGTGCGAATTCAACGGTGGGCACTCATGCTGGCGTCCTAAGACTATACCATAAGGCACAGACCAGGCACAGACAACTGTGCTGATGCGCTCAGCAGGCTACCCCTGGCGACCACGGAAGGGTCTGATGAACAGGACTGTGAGATAGTCATGGCAATCAATGCCTTTGAGTCCACAGGTTCGCCCATGATGGCTCACCAAATCAGAACCTGGACGGCCAGCGACCGCACATTATCCTTAGTAAAAAGATGTGCCCTAACCGGTGACTGGGCAGAGGCTCGCGATGCCTGCCCCAAGGAATTAAAACCCTTTCACAGCGCTTGCATGAGCTATCACTACAAGCAGACTGCCTGATGTGGGGCAGCCGAGTAGTCATGCCTCTGCGAGGCAGAGAGGAATTTGTCCGGGAGCTCCACCGCGAGCACCCGGGGATCATTCTCATGAAGGCCATAGCCAGATCCCACTTCTGGTGGCCTGGTATTGACACGGACTTGGAGCTCTGCGTCTGAAGGTGCACCATTTATGCCCAACTCAGCAATGCCCCCAGGGAGGCTCCACTGAGCCCCTGACCCTGGCCTACCAAACCGTGGTCGCGGGTGCAAGTAGACTATGCGGGCCCATTCATGGGCAAAATGTTCCTCGTAGTTGTAGATGCATTTTCAAAGTGGATCGAATGCACCGTTTTAAACTCTAGCACAGCCTCCACCTCTGTGGAGAGCCTCGCAAACATGTTTGCAACGCACGGAATTCCTGACATATTAGTCAGTGACAATGGTCCGTGCTTCACCAGCACAGAATTCCAAGACTTTATAATTGACCACGGCATAAATCACGTCAAGACGGCACCGTTCAAGCCGGCCTCCAACGGCCAGGCGGAGAGAACAGTGCAAATCATTAAACAAGGCATGCTTAAAATCCAAGGTCCCACGCTGCAGGGTCACCTGTCGCAACTGCTGCTGGCATACAGATCTCGTCCGCACTCACTGACTGGGATCCCCCCGCGCAACTGTTGATGAAAAGGACTTTAAAAACAAGGCTCTCATTAATCCTCCCAGACATGCACGAAATAATTGAGGCAAAGCGCCGTAAGCTGACTGAATACCATGACAGAAATTCGAGGGGGAGATGGAATGAGATAGGGGACAAAGTGTTTGTACTAAACTATGGCAGGGGTCCCAAATGGCTTGCAGCGACAGTAACGGGCAAGGAAGGAAACAGGCTACTGGTAGTACAAATGGACAATGGCAAAACCTGCCGGAGACATGTAGACTAAGTCAAAAGCAGATTTGCCAACAACACTGCGGAACCAGAGGCAGACTACAATGTGGAACTCGCACCACACCTGGTGGACAGACAGAGGGAACAACCTGAGGAAAGGGCAATCCCAACAGACAGTCCAGGCGAGTCAACAACAATCACACCAATCGAAACAGACAGCCCAGGCGAGATACCAGCAACCACACACAAAGAAAAACAGACACCAAGGCAAACAACTGAACCACAACTCAGATGCTCCACGCGAGAGCGTAGACCACCTGAGAGACTGAACCTATAAAGACAATAAGACCTTGGGGGAGGGTGATGTCATGTATCTTACATTATTATATATAACTGTATCCTAACATGCTATACATGACTGTAATAAGATATGACCTGTAACCACCAGCATACCTTACCACCAGGTGTGCATTTGCAAGAGACAGGTATATAAGGACAGGTCTCAGGCAAGTGCAGCATTCCAGAGCTGTGAAATAAAGGTGCAGGTCCAGAGTGACCTTAACTTCACTACATGCCTCGTGTGAATCTGTACTGAGGGGACAGGACTTTACAGTTTTGTTATGTATTTAACCCCTTGTAACCTACATCACACCTGTCCACCAGTGGGCCTACCTGTCAGAGTCCCAAGAGATCCCAGCATCTCTTGGGAGCATAGTATATAAGCAGGCCACCCACGATGTACCTGCACTCTGGAACTACAATAAAGGAGCTAAGGTCACACTTGCTCATTACACACAGTACTCGGTCTGACCATTTATTATGAGTATAACAATTGGCGACGAGGTAACGAACCGCGCGAAAATACAAAGAACAGTCGGCATCCTGGAGAAGTTCTCAGAGGGGGACGATTGGGAGGCCTTCGTGGAGAGACTTGACCAATACTTCGTAGCCAACGAACTGGAAGGGGACGAGAACGTGACCAAATGAAGGGCGATCCTCCTAACTGTCTGTAGGCCTCATGAAGAATCTCCTGGCCCCAGCTAAACCAACAGAGAAGTCCTACGAAGAACTGTGTATGCTGGTCCGGGAGCACCTAAATCCTAAAGAAAGTGTTTTGATGGCGAGATACCGGTTCGACACGTGTCAACGATCGGAGGGCCAGGAAGTGGCAAGCTACGTCGCCGAACTAAGGCGCCTTGCAGGACATTGTGAGTTTGAGGGATTCCTAGAACAAATGTCAGAGACTTTTTTGTACTGGGCATCGGACATGAGACAATCCTTCACAAACTGTTGACTGTAGAAACTCCGAATCTGAGTAAAGCCATAACGGTTTCCACCAGCGACAACACCAAGCAGATTTCGCAGAACAATGAAGTTTTGGCCAGTACTGTGCATAAAGTAACATGGGTTTTGAGCAGAAATGTACAGGGCAGAATGTACACGCCGGCTGCTGTGGCCCGACCTCAATTGACCCAGAGTCCACCATCATTTGTTAATGCGAGGCAGTTAGCATCCTGTTGGCGCTGTGGGGGTGATCATCAGCCCCATCAATGCCACTTTAAGCACTATGCGTGCAATGGCTGCAGAACAATTGGACGCCTCCAACGAATGTGCAGGCGAGCTGCAAACCTGCAAACCCTGCAAACCAGCACGTTGCAAAGGAAGATTGGTCCACAGTGGATCCAACGGAATTGGAAACTCGTACGGAGGAGGCAGAGGTGTACGGGGTACACATGTTCATGACGAAATGCCTACCAATAATGTTGAAAGTTGAACTGAACGGTATTGCAGTGTCTATGGAACTGGACACGGGGGCAAGCTAGTCCATAATGAGTAAAATGGCCTTCGAAAGGCTGTGGGGGAAGAAGGCACATAGGCCCAAGCTCAGCCCCATTCACACCAAACTAAGGACGTATACAAAGGAACTAATCCCTGTAAATGGCAGTGCTGAAGTCAAAGTCTCCTATGAGGAGTAGTACACGAACTCCCACTATGGATTGTGCCACAGGATGGCCCCATGTTGTTTGGCAGAAGCTGGCTGGGGAAAATCCGCTGGAACTGGGATGACATCCGAGCGTTCTCGTCCGTTGACGACACCGCATGTACCCAGGTTCAAAGCAAGTTCCCTTCGTTGTTTGAGCCAGGCATTGGAATTTCTCGTCGGCGAAAGTGCAGATCCATTTGGTTCCCGGTACGTGACCCATCCACCACAAGGCTCGGGTGGTACCATACATGATGCGTGAAAAAGTGAAAATCGAGCTGGACAGGCTGCAACGTGAAGGCATCATCGCGCCGGTGGAATTCAACGACTGGGCCAGTCTGATTGTTCCAGTACTCAAGGAGAACGGTACGGTTAGAATTTGCAGGGACTATAAAGTAACGATTAACCGTTTTTCGCTGCAGGACCAGTACCCGCTATCCAAGGCAGACAACCTATTCGCAACCCTGGCTGGAGGGAGACGTTCACCAAGCTGGACCTGACCTCGGCCTACATGACGCAGGAGCTGGAGGAGTCTTCGAAAGGCCTCAGCTGCATCAACACACACAAACGTCTGTTTATTAACAACCGGTGCCCCTTCGGGATTCGGTCGGCCGCAGCAATCTTCCAGCGGAACATGGAGAGCCTGCTAAAGTCGGTTCCTTGCACAGTGGTCTTCCAGGACGACTTATTGATTACAGGTCGGGACACCATAGAGCACTTGAAGAATCTGGAGGACGTTCTTAGTCGGTTGGCTCACGTGGGGCTCAGGTTGAAATGCTCGAAGTGTGTTTTCCTGGCACAGGACGTCGAATTCTTAGGAAGGAGAATCACAGCAGATGGCATCAGATTCACCGACGTCAAGACGGAGGCCATCAAGAGCGCTCTGTGACCACGGAATGTGACAGAGCTGCGGTCGTTCCTGGGACTCCTGAACTACTTTGGTAATTTCCTACCTGGGTTAAATGCCCTGCTAGAACCCCTGCATGCGCTGCTGCGCAAGGGAGATGACTGAGTATGGGGGAATTCACAAGAGGCTGCCTTTAAGAAAGTCAGAAATTTACTGTGTTCTAACAAACTGCTTGCTCTGTATAACCCATGTAAACGACTAGTATTAGCTTGCGATGCGTCATCATACGGGGTCGGGTGTGTGTTACAACAGGCTAATGAATCGGGAATTTTGCAACCAGTTGCGTATGCATCCAGGAGTTTGTCCAAGGCCGAAAGGGCCTACAGCATGGTTGAAAAAGAGGCTCTGGCGTGCGTTTACGGGGTAAAAAAAATGCACCAGTACTTGTTTGGCCTCAAGTTCGAGCTTGAAACTGACCACAAGCCGCTCATGTCGCTATTCTCGGAGAGCAAAAGGATTAATACCAATGCCTCTGCCCGCATCCAAAGATGGGCGCTCACGCTGTTGGCATACAACTATGTAATTCGCCACAGACCGGGCACAGAGAACTGTGCAGATGCTCTCAGTTGGCTACCATTGCCCACCACTGGGGTGGAAATGGCACAGCCAGCAGACTTGATTATAGTCATGGAGGCATTTATGAATGAGAAATCCCCCATTACAGCCCACCAGATCAGGACCTGGACCAGCCAGGATCCTTTACTGTCCCTGGTAAAAAAAACTGTGTCCTCCATGGGAGCTGGTCCAGTGTCCCAGCAGGAAGCGATTAAGTCATTCCACAGACGCAAAGATGAGCTGTCCCTGCAGGCGGACTGTCCTTGTGGGGCAATCGTGTGGTCTTGCTCAAGAAAGGCAGAGACACATTTATTTGTGAACTACACAGCACCCACCCAGGCATCATGATAATGAAAGCCATAGCCAGATCCCACATGTGGTGGCCAAGCATCGACTCGGATTTAGAGTCATGTGTGCGCCAGTGCAACACTTGCTCTCAGTTGAGCAATGCATCCAGAGAGGCACCGCTAAGTATATGGTCCTGGCTATCCAAACTATGGTCGAGGATCCATGCGGGCCCATTCCTAGGCAAAATGTTTTTGGTTGTCGTGGATGCTTACTCAAAGTGGATTGAATGTGCAATAATATCTGTAAGCACATCCACGGCCACTATTGAAAGTCTACGAGCTATGTTTGCCACGCACTGCGTGCCCGATGACCTAGTCTACCACAATGGGCTGTGCTTCACCAGTGCGAAATTCAAAGAGTTCATGACCCGCAACGGGATCAAACATGTCAATCTGCGCCGTTCAACCCCGCATCCAACGGCCAGGCAGAACGGGCAGTTCAGACTATCAAGCAAAGCTTGAAACACTTGTCAGAAGGCTCCCTGCAGAGCTGATTGTCCCGAGTACTGCTCAGCTACCGCACCAGACTCCACTCACTCACAGGGATTCTCCCAGCTGAGCTGCTCATGAAAAGGGCGCTTAAAACCTGAACTCTGGTCCACCCTGAACTACATGATCACGTGGAGGACAAGCGGCATCAACGAAGTGTGTACCATGAACGCGCAAACTTGTCATGCGATATTGAGATCAATGATCCTGTGTTTGTGCTCAATTATGGACA
Organism: Pristiophorus japonicus; assembly: GCF_044704955.1. Lineage (NCBI taxonomy): Eukaryota > Metazoa > Chordata > Chondrichthyes > Pristiophoridae > Pristiophorus > Pristiophorus japonicus. The sequence continues at coordinate 81,119,020 of NC_091983.1, forward strand.
TGGTCCCAAATGGCTCACTGGCACGGTCACAGCCAAAGAGGGGAGTAGGGTATTTCAGGTCAAACTGACCAATGGACAAACGCACAGAAAACACTTGGACCAAATTAAACTGTGGTTTACCAACAGCTACGCACAACCTGAAGAGGACACCAGCAACTTTGACCTTCCAACACACACACAAGTGGCAACTGACATCACAGTTGACCACAAAACAGAACTCATCATCCCCAGCAGCCCAGCAAGGCCGGCTGCCCAACAGCCCAGTGAAGAACTGACCAACCCACCCACACCAGCATTTGTACCGAGACGATCGACAAAGGAACGCAAAGGCCCAGATCATCTCACCTTGTAAATAAGTGTATTGTTGAATACACGGCGGAGTGATGTTATGTATTTAACCCTTTGTAACCTGCATCACACCTGTCCACCAGAGAGCCTACCTGTTGGAGTCCAAGGGATCCCAGAACCCCTTGGGAGCACAGTATATAAGCAGGCCACCCACGAGGTACCTGCACTCTGGAACTACAATAAAGGAACTAAGGTCACACTTGCTCATTACACACAGTACTCGGTCTGACCATTTATTATGAGTAGAACAGGTTTGCCCGACGTCCTTGTTAGTGATAGAAACATAGAAACACAGAAAATAGGTGCAGGAGTAGGTCATTCGGCCCTTCTAGCCTGCACCGCCATTCAATGAGTTCATGGCTGAACATGCAACTTTAATACCCCATTCCTGCTTTCTTGCCATACCCCTTGATCCCCTTAGTAGTAAGGACTACATCTAACTCCTTTTTGAATATATTTAGTGAATTGGCCTCAACAACTTTCTGTGGCAGAGAATTCCACAGGTTCACCACTCTCTGGGTGAAGAAGTTTCTCCTCATCTCGGTCCTAAATGGCTTACCCCTTATCCTTAGACTGTGACCCCTGGTTCTGGACTTCCCCAACATTGTGAACATTCTTCCTGCATCTAAACTGTCTAAACCCATCAGAATTTTAAATGTTTCTATAAGGTCCCCTCTCATTCTTCTGAACTCCAGTGAATACAAGCCCAGTTGATTTAGTCTTTCTTGATAGGTCAGTCCCGCCATCCCGGGAATCAATCTGGTGAACCTTCGCTGCACTCCCTCAATAACAAGAATGTCCTTCCTCAGGTTAGGAGACCAAAACTGTACACAATACTCCAGGTGTGGCCTCACCAGAGCCCTGTATAACTGTAGAAACACCTCCCTGCCCCTGTACTTAAATCCCCTCGCTATGAAGGCCAACATGCCATTTGCTTTCTTAACCGCCTGCTGTACTTGCATGCCAACCTTCAATGACTGATGTACCATGACACCCAGGTCTCGTTGCACCTCCCCTTTTCCTAATCTGTCACCATTCAGATAATAGTCTGTCTCTCTGTTTTTACCACCAAAGTGGACAACCTCACATTTATCCACATTATACTTCATCTGCCATGCATTTGCCCACTCACCTAACCTATCCAAGTCACTCTGCAGCCTCATAGCATCCTCCTCGCAGCTCACACTGCCACCTAACTTAGTGTCATCCGCAAATTTGGAGATACTACATTTAATCCCCTCGTCTAAATCATTAATATACAGTGTAAACAGCTGGGGCCCCAGCACAGAACCTTGCGGTACCCCACTACTCACTGCCTGCCATTCTGAAAAGTACCCATTTACTCCTACTCTTTGCTTCCTGTCTGACAACCATTTCTCAATCCATGTCAGCACACTACCCCCAATCCCATGTGCTTTAACTTTGCACATTAATCTCTTGTGTGGAACCTTGTCGAAAGCCTTCTGAAAGTCCAAATATACCACATCAACTGGTTCTCCCTTGTCCACTCTACTGGATACATCCTCAAAAAATTTCAGAAGATTTGTCAAGCATGATTTCCCTTTCACAAATCCATGCTGACTTGGACCAATCATGTCACCTCTTTCCAAATGCGCTGCTATGACATCCTTAATAATTGATTCCATCATCTTGCCCACTACTGATGTCAGGCTAACCGATCTATAATTCCCTGTTTTCTCTCTCCCTCCTTTTTTAAAAAGTGGGGTTACATTGGCTACCTTCCACTCGATAGGAACTGATCCAGAGTCAATGGAATGTTGGAAAATGACTGTCAATGCATCCGCTATTTCCAAGGCCACCTCCTTAAGTACTCTGGGATGCAGTCCATCAGGCCCTGGAGATTTATCGGCCTTCAATCCCATCAATTTCCCCAACACAATTTCCCGACTAATAAGGATTTCCCTCAGTTCCTCCTCCTTACGAGACCCTCTGACCCTTCTTATATCCGGAATGTTGTTAGTGTCCTCCTTAGTGAATACCGAACCAAAGTACTTGTTCAATTGGTCTGCCATTTCTTTGTTCCCCGTTATGACTTCCCCTGATTCTGACTGCAGGGGACCTACATTTGTCTTTACTAATCTTTTTCTCTTTACATATCTATAGAAACTTTTGCAATCCGTCTTAATGTTCCCTGCAAGCTTCTTCTCGTACTCCATTTTCCCTGCCCTAATCAAACCCTTTGTCCTCCTCTACTGAGTTCTAAATTTCTCCCAGTGTCCGGGTTCGCTGCTATTTCTGGCCAACTTGTATGCCACTTCCTTGGCTTTAATACTATCCCTGATTTCCCTTGATAGCCACGGTTGACCCAACTTCGCTTTTTTATTTTTATGCCAGACAGGAATGTACAATTGTTGTAGTTCATCCATGCGGTTTCTAAATGTCTGCCATTGCCCATCCACAGTCAACCTCTCAAGTATCATTCGCCAATCAATCCTAGCCAATTCACGCCTCAAACCTTCAAAGTTACCCTTCTTTAATTTCTGGACCATGGTCTCTGAATTAACTGTTTCATTCTCCATCCTAATGCAGAATTCTACCATATTATGGTCACTCTTCCCCAAGGGGCCTCGCACAATGAGATTGCTAATTAATCCTCTCTCATTACACAACACCCAGTCTAAGATGGCCTCCCCCCTAGTTGGTTCCTCGACATATTGGTCGAGAAAACCATCCCTTATGCACTCCAGGAAATCCTCCTCCACCGTATTGCTTCCAGTTTGGTTAGCCCAATCTATGTGCATATTAAAGTCACCCATTATAACTGCTGCACCCTTATTGCATGTACCCATAATTTCTTGTTTGATGCCCTCCCCAACATCACTACTACTGTTTGGAGGTCTGTACACAACTCCCACTAACGTTTTTTGCCCTTTGGTGTTCTGCAGCTCTACCCATATAGATTCCACATCATTCAAGCTAATGTCATTCCTAACTATTGTATTAATCTCCTCTTTAACCAGCAATGCTACCCCACCTCCTTTTCCTTTTATTCTATCCTTCCTGAATGTTGAATACCCCTGGATGTTGAGTTCCCAGCCCTGATCATCCTGGAGCCACGTCTCCGTAATCCCAATCACATCATTTTGTTAACATCTATTTGCATAGTTAATTCATCCATCTTATTACGGATACTCCTTGCATTGAGAAACAAAGCCTTCAGGCTTGTTTTTTTAACACCCTTTGTCCTTTTAGAACTTTGTTGTACAGTGGCTCTTTTTGTTCTTTGTCTTGCGTTTCTCTGCCCTCCACTTTTTCTCATCTCCTTTCTGTTTTTTGCTTTTGTCTCCTTTTTGTTTCCCTCTGTCTCCCTCCATTGGTTCCCATTCCCCTGCCATATTAGTTTAACTCCTCCCCAACAGCACCAGCAAACACTCCCTCTAGGACATTGGTTCCGGTCCTGCCCAGGTGCAGACCGTCCGGTTTGTACTGGTCCCACCTCCCCCAGAAACAGTTCCAATGCCCCAGGAATTTGAATCCCTCCCTGCTGCACCACTGCTCAAGCCACGTATTCATCTGCGCTATCCTGCGATTCCTACTCTGACTAGCATGTGGTACTGGTAGCCATCCCGAGATTACTACTTTTGAGGTCCTACTTTTTAATTTAGCTCCTAGCTCCTTAAATTCGTTTCATAGGATAATGGACCATGTTTCACCAGCTCGGAATTCAACAAGTTCATGACCCGCAATGGCATTAAGCATGTCAGGTCTGCCCCATTTAAGCCCGCATTCAACGGTCAAGCAGAATGGGCAGTCCAAACCATCAAGCAGAGCTTGAAATGCATAACGGACGGCTTCTTGCAGACCTGGTTATCTCGGGACCTGCTCAGCTACCAGATGTGCCCCCACTCACTCACCGGGGTTCCTCCTGCAGAATTGTTAATGAAGAGAGCACTCAAAACCAGGCTCCCCTTAGTCCACCCGGATCTCAATGATCACGTAGAAACTCAGCGGCACCGGCATAAATGTACCATGATCGTACACATTGAGGTTAATGATCCGGTGTTTGTTCTAAATTACGGTCATGGTCCCAAATGGATTGCTGGCACTGTTTTAGCCAAGGAGGGGAATAGAGTGTTTGTTGTGAAATTGTTGAATGGGCAAATGTGCAGAAAGCACTTGGATCAGACCAAACTGCGATTAATGGACAACCAAGAACAGTTTGAAGAAGACTTTACCATCTATGATCCACCAACACACTCCCAACCAGCAATTGACCTCACTGTCAACCACGAGGATGAACCCACCATGCCCCACAGTCCAATCAGACCAGCTGCGCTGCCATGCAGCAATGATCCGACCAACTCACCCATGCCAGGACTTCAACTCAGGTGATCGACTCGGGAACACAGAGTGCCAGATCGCCTCAACCTGTAAATAACTTGTACATAAGACTTTGGGGGGAAGTGATGTTATGTATGCAAACCTCACCAACGTGTAAGACTTGCCACTAGGGGGCACACCTGTGGGAGACCTAAGGGTCACCTGTGTACCCTGGGGCAAGCAGGTATAAAAGGCAGTCCACCATGCTGCAGCCTCACTTTGGAGTTATATTAAAGAGACCAAGGGCTTAATGGTTTGAGCTTACAACACAATCTCGTGGAGTTATTCTGAAAACAATACCCAGCCCAAGTTTATCACTGCCCCCACCCAGTCCAAGTGAATGCCTCCCCCAACCCAAGTTGATCTAATCCCCAGCCCAAGTTCATGCCTCCCCCAGCCCAAGTTCATCTAATCCCCAGCCCAAGTTCCTGACCTTAACCCATCGCCCCCCCCCACCCCGCCGCTATAGATGAGGCATTGTGTGTGCGTCATGGATTGTTAACAGGTTTATTGGGTATGAAATGAATAGTGAAAGTGTCGTGACTTCCGGATTTCATCCACTCCAACGCTGTCCCTTGTAACACACACGCTTAGCTTTCCGAGAAGTCGGGTGTGAGTGTAAAGGGGGTTAGAAGAACGTGATCCAGCTTCCCTGAGTTCCCTCGCTCTCCTCCAATCCCCCCTCCCGCTTCCCCAGCTCTCTCTCTTCCCCCTGTCTCTCTCTTTCCTCGCCCCCCCCCCCCCCCACTGCATCCCCATCTCTCTCTCTCCCCCTCAATTATTAAGGATGTCATAGCAGTGCATTTGGAAAGAGGTGACATGATAGGTCCAAGTCAGCATGGATTTGTGAAAGGGAAATCATGCTTGACAAATCTTCTGGAATTTTTTGAGGATGTTTCCAGTAGAGTGGATAAGGGAGAACCAGTTGATGTATATTTGGACTTTCAGAAGGCGTTCGACAAGGTCCCACACAAGAGATTGATGTGCAAATTTTAGAGCACATGGGATTGGGGGTAGTGTACTGACATGGATTGAGAACTGGTTGTCAGACAGGAAGCAAAGAGTAGGAGTAAATGGGTACTTTTCAGAATGGCAGGCAGTGACTAGTGGGGTACCGCAAGGTTCTGTGCTGGGGCCCCAGCTGTTTACACTGTACATTAATGATTTAGATGAGGGGATTAAATGTAGTATCTCCAAATTTGCGGATGACACTAAGTTGGGTGGCAGTGTGAGCTGCGAGGAGGATGCTGTGAGGCTGCAGAGCGACTTGGATAGGTTAGGTGAGTGGGAAAATGCATGGCAGATGAAGTATAATGTGGATAAATGTGAGGTTATCCACTTTGGTGGTAAAAACAGAGAGACAGACTATTATCTGAATGGTGACAGATTAGGAAAAGGGGAGGTGCAAAGAGACCTGGGTGTCATGGTACATCAGTCATTGAAGGTTGGCATGCAGGTGCAGCAGGCGGTTAAGAAAGCATGTTGGCCTTCATAGCGAGGGGATTTGAGTACAGGGGCAGGGAGGTGTTGCTACAGTTTTGCAGGGCATTGGTGAGGCCACACCTGGAGTATTGTGTACAGTTTTGGTCTCCTAACCTGAGGAAGGACATTCTTGCTATTGAGGGAGTGCAGCGAAGGTTCACCAGACTGATTCCCGGGATGGCGGGACTGACCTATCAAGAAAGACTGGATCAACTGGGCTTGTATTCACTGGAGTTCAGAAGAATGAGAGGGGACCTCATAGAAACATTTAAAATTCTGACGGGGTTAGACAGGTTAGATGCAGGAAGAATGTTCCCAATGTTGGGGAAGTCCAGAACCAGAGGTCACAGTCTAAGGATAAGGGGTAAGCCATTTAGGACCGAGATGCGGAGGAACTTCTTCACCCAGAGAGTGGTGAACCTGTGGAATTCTCTACCACAGAAAGTTGTTGAGGCCAATTCACTAAATATATTCAAAAAGGAGTTAGATGAGGTCCTTACTACTAGGGGGATCAAGGGGTATGGCGAGAAAGCAGGAATGGGGTACTGAAGTTGAATGTTCAGCCATGAACTCATTGAATGGCGGTGCAGGCTAGAAGGGCCGAATGGCCTACTCCTGCACCTATTTTCTATGTTTCTATGTTTCTATGTCTCTCTCTCTCTTCCTCCCATCTCTCATTCCCCATCTCTCTTCCCCATCTCTCTTCCCCCCATCTCTCTCCCCCTTCACCTCTCTCTCCCTCCCCCAACACCGTGTCTCTCTCTCTTCTCCCCTCCCCATGACTTTCTCTCTTCCCTCCTCTGCGCCTCTCTCTCTTTCACCCCTCCCCCCCGTGTCACTCTGCCTTTCACCCACCGTCTTTCTTCTCCCCCCCCCGTCTCTCTTCTCCCCCCCCTCCCGTCTCTCTTCTCCCCCCCCCGTCTCTCTTCTCCTCCCCCCCCGTCTCTCTTCTCCCCCCCCCTGTCTCTCTTCTCCTCCCCCCCCCCATCTCTCTTCTCCCCCCCCCTGTCTCTCTTCTCCCCCCCCGTCTCTCTTCTCCCCCCACATCTCTCTTCTCCCGTCTCTCTTCCCCCCCACCCGTGCCCACCCCTCTGCCCGCTGCATCTCTCTTCCCCCCGCCAGCATCCCCCCACCCCCCTTTCTCCCCTCCCGCCGCCGCCTCTCTCTCCCCCCCCGCCTGCTGCCTCGCCCCCACATCCCCCCCACACCCCTCCACCCTCGCCCCACGCCGCCACCTCTCTCTTTCCCCCTCCACCTGCCGCCTCTCTCTCTCCGACTACCTCTGATGCTTTCTCTCCCACAGAAGGCCGCAATAATGCAAAGGCTAGAAGCAATGTTTCAGCAGCGGACTCCATTTGGACTCATCTGGGGCCTACTTGCGGTTCCAGTTTTGGGTCCATGGAGTCTGCGTGAGAGGCGTCTGGGGCAAAGTCCAGAGGATGCAGGCGGAGAAAAAACACAGTGCAAATAGTCACTCTAAATAGATATAGAATGAAAGTGTAATCATAAGACAGGCATGCTTTATTTTATATATATATATATATATGTGTGTGTATGCTTAATGTAGAGACTAGTAGATTCTGAATGAAAAAACTGGGCTGAATCTTAACTCCCAAAAAGGGGTGGGTTAAGGTCGGGTCAGAGGTTAAAATTTTAAAAATCTGAAACAGGAGCCCAACGCGCCTCAAATCCGCCCACTTCTGATTTTAATGGTGGCGGGATGAGGGATGATCGACCAATTGGTCATTTAAATATTATAATCAGTCTGCCTGCCTTCATTTTAACAATCATTCTATTTTTAACTCAAGTTGGCCATGTTTTCCAGAGCTTGGGAAACCCGGCAGGTGAAAGGAAGCGAGAAGGACTGAATCCATAAGGTAAGTACCTTTACAGCAATGTTTGTGGGCCAGGAGCAGTCGGAGTGTTTACTCCTGTCCCAACAATAGACAATGTCCTAGTAAAGGATTCCCTTGGAATGAGTGATCATAGCATGATTGAATTTCAAATTGGATGGAGGGTGAGAAAGTTGGATCTCTAACCAGCGTACTAAGCTTAAATAAAGGAGACTATGAAGGTATGAGGGCAGAGTTGGCTAAAGTGGACTGGGAAAATAGATTAAAGTGTAGGACGGTTGATGAATAGTGGTGTACATTTAAGGAGATATTTCACAGCTCTCAAGAAAAATATATTCCAGTGAGGAGGAAAGGGTGTAAGAAAAAAGATAGCGATCCGTGGCTAACTAAAGAAATAAAGGATGGTATCCAATTAAAAACAAGGGCATACAAAGTGGCCAAAACTAGTGGGAGGACAGAAGATTGGGAAGCTTTTAAAAGCCAGCAAAGAATGACCTAAAAAATGATTAAGAAAAGGAAGATAGACTATGAAAGGAAACTAGCACAAAATATAAAAACAGATAGCAAAAGTTTCTATAGGTATATAAAAAGGAAAAGAGTGGCTGAAGTAAATGTTCGTCCCTTAGAGGACGAGCTGGGGGAATTAATAATGGGGAACATGGAGATGGCAGAAACTCTGAACAAATATTTTGTATCAGTCTTTACGATAGAGTACACTAACCATATCCCAACAGTGGGGGGGGGGGAGGAACTAAACACAATCACAATCACTAAAGAGGTGGTACTCAGTAAGATAATGGGACTAAAGGCAGATAAATCCCCTGGACCTGATGGCTTGCATCCTAGGGTCTTAAGAGAAGTAGCGGTAGGGATAGTGGATGCACTGGTTGTAATTTACCAAAAATCCCTGGATTCTGGGGAGGTCCCAGCAGATTGGAAAACTGCAAATGTAAAAAAGGAGGCAGACAAAAAGGAAGAAACTATAGACCAGTTAGCCTAACATCTGTGGTTGGGAAAATGTTGGAGTCCATTATTAAAGAAGCAGTAGCAGGACATTTGGAAAAGCATAATTCTGTCAGGCACAGTTAGCATGGATTTATGAAGGGGAAGTCATGTTTGATAAATTTGTAGGAATTCTTTGAGGATGTAACGAACAGGGTGGATAAAGGGAAACCAGTGGATGTGGTGTATTTGGACTTCCAGAAGGCAGTTAACAAGGTGCCACATAAAAGGTTACTGCACAAGATAAATGTTCATGGGGTTTGGGGTAATATATTAGCATGGATAGAGGATTGGCTAACAAATGGAAAACAGAGAGTCGGGATAAATGGTTCATTCTCTGTTTGGCAATCAGTAACTAGTGGGGTGCCGCAGGGATCAATGCTGGGACCCCAACTATTTATAATTTATAGTAACGACTTGGAAGAAGGGACCAGTGTAACGTAGCCATTTGCTGACGATACAAAGATGGGAGGAAAAGCAATGTGTGAGGAGGACACAAAAAATCTGCAAAAGGATATAAACAGGCTAAGTGAGTGGGCAAAAATTTGGCAGATGGAGTATAATGTTGGAAAGTACGAGGCCATGCACTTTGGCAGAAAAAAATCAAAGAGCAAGTTATTATTTAAATGGAGAAAGATTGCAAAGTGCTGCAGTACAGTGGGACCTGGGGGTACTTGTGCATGAACACAAAAGGATAGTATGCAGGTACAGCACGTGATCAGGATGGCCAATGGAATCTTGGCCTTTATCGAAAAGGAGATGGAGTATAAAAGCAGGGAAGTCTTGCTACCGTTATACAGGGTATTGGTGAGGCCACACCTGGAATACTGCATGCAGTTTTGGTTCCATATTTAAGAAAGGATATACTTGCTTTGGAGGCAGTTCCGAGAAGGTTCACTCGGTTGATTCCAGAGATGGCGGGGGTTGACTTATGAGGAAAGGTTGAGTAGTTTTGGGCCTCTACTCAATTGAATTCAGAAGATTGAGAGGTGATTTTATCAAAATGTATAAGATTATGAGGGGGCTTGACAAAGTGGATGCAGAGAGAATGTTTCCACTGATAGGGGAGACTAGAACTAGATAGCATAATCTTAGAATAAGGGGCCGCCCATTTAAAACTGAGATGAGGAGAAATTTCTTTTCTCAGAAGGTTGTGGATCTGTGGAATTCTCTGCCTCAGAGAGCTGAGGAAGCTGGGACATTGAATACATTTAAGACAGAGATAGACAGTTTCTTAAGGGAATAAGGGGTTATGAGGAGCGAGCAGGAAAGTGGACCTGAGTCCATGATCGGATCAGCCAAGATCGTATCAAATGGTGGAGCAGACTCGAGGGACCGTGTGGCCTACTCCTACTCCTATTTCTTATGTTCTTATGTTCTAATAACAAGCTACCCAGTAAATACCCCCTCCCTACCCCACCCCGCGATCTGTATGGTACTTCCCCCAACCCTCCCCCTGACCACCCTCTGCTTTCGCCCACCACTTACACACCATCGATCCCCCAACCAGAATTGGACCCCCCCTCCCCCCCACCCGGCAATCAGGAACCCTCTCACTATACCAACCTGGTCTCCTCGGCTGCATCCTTGTGTTACAGGCTTCCCCATCCAACAGGCCTCTAGTCTATCAATCAAGCTGTCTGTGGGTGGGAAACCAACAGGCCTCTTGTCTATCAATCAGGCTGTCTGTGGGTGAGAAACCAACAGAATAAAATGTAAAGAAGCCCTGCAGTTAAAAACTGCCAGGACTTGCAGGAAATCCTTTTTTCGGGTTTCCCGACCTCAAATCAGCTCCCCCCACCCCACACGCAATGCGTCTTTGGGCTAAAATCCAGGCCAATGTGTCCAGAAACTCTTGAATTGTAGCTGACCTCATAGCGCAAACAGTTTAATTATCTTTTTAGTATAAACAATCCTCTGACAAAAATACAAAAGTCTTGGGATCACTCAGAGCCCCAGTGTGAGACAGCATAGTGGCTCCTGTCCTATTCATCTTTTCAGCTTCACAGGAAGCAGGAGATATGTAACGTCTTTATGATGGCTAGGTGTTATTACAGAATGATGAAGCAATAGATTAATAATTTGTAAATCTGATCTAACAATTTGCATCAACATCACTGTCCCCCAGATCAAGAGTGAATTTGTTCAGTTTATAGACTCAGCTTGTTAGGTGAAAATTTTTAGTACAGAACTATAATATAGGTATTACTTTGTGGAATCTCTTGTATGATGAATATTTAGTTTTATTATTGTGAAAACGACATATTGAAAATAAAGCCTGACCTCAGGGCCTAAAGCATGTGTTGTGTTTCATTGAAAGTCCAGAACTAAACTAGAAATAAGCATAAAGCTTAACAAGGATGACATTGGACATGAATTCAAGGCTGAGATAGATAGAATTTTGGATTTGGATTTTTGGACTCTAAGGAAATCAAGGGATATGGAAATCGAGTGGGAAAGTGGAGTTGAGGTCGAAGATCAGCTATGATCTTATTGAATGGCGGAGTAGGCTTTAGGGGCCATATAGCCTACTCCTATTCCTAATTATTATGTTCTTTGTCTCTACGATTGAGACCATCCGATAGCTGCCTCTGCCACTTCCCTTCTTTCTCCTAGCCCACTGGGCAAAACTTCCTCTCTGATTCCCCCTGCCCTAGCCCTGAAGTTGTATATTTCTCCAGTTTCTCTCAGGTTGCCCCTCATGACCTCTCCGCAGTCATCTTGTCCTTAAGACCCACTTCCTTCTCCCTTGACCCTATTCCTACTAAACTGCTGCCCACCCAACTTCCTTTTCTGGCTCCCATATTAGCTGATATTGTTAACTGTTGTCTCTCCTCAGGTACTGTCCACCTCTTCTTCAAATCTGCCGTCATAACCATCCCAAAAACAACCCTTGACCCCCCCCCCCCCACTTCGTCCTTGTAAACTACCACCCATCTCCAACCTTCCTTTCCACTCCAATGTCCTTGAACGTGATGTTGCTTCCTAAATCCATGCCCATCTTTCCCGCAACTCCATGTTTGAATCCCTCCAATCAGGTTTCTGCCTCTGCCGGCCTTATCAGTACTGAAACGGCCTTATCAAAGTCAGAAATAACATCCTATGTACCTGTGACAAAGATAAGTTATCCCTCCTTGTCCTTCTCGACCTGTCTGTAGCTTTTGACAGGGTTGACAACCCATCCTTTTCCAATGCATCACCACTATCATCCAGCTGGGTGGGACGGCACTCACCTGGTTTCATTCTTATCTATCTAATCATAGCCAGAGAATCATCTGCAATTGCTTCTCTTCCCGCTCTCACATCATTACCTCTGGTATCCCCCATGGGTCTATCCTTGGCTCCCTCCAATTTCTTGTTTACATGCTGCCCCTCAGTTTCCACATTTACGCTGATAACACCACTTCTCTTGACCCCTCCACTGTCTCTAAGTAGTCAGACAGCTTGTCCGACATTCAGAAAATTCCGCCAATTATATATTGGGTAGATTAAAGACATTATCTTCAATCCTCATTATGAACTCCGTTCGCTAGCCACCAATTCCATCCATCTCCCTAGCATCTGTATGAGGCTGAACCAGACTGTTCGCAATCTTGGTGTCTTTTTGACCCTGAAATGAACTTCTGGCTATATATCCGTGCCATAACTAAGTCTGCCTATTTCCACCTCCGTAACATCGCTCATCTCCACCTCTGATTCAGCTCATCTGCTGCTGAAACCCCCATCCATGCCTTTGTTATCTCTAGACTTGACTATTCCAATGCACTCCTGGCTGGCCTCCCACATTCTACCCTACGTAAACTTGAGATCATCCAAAACTCAGTTGCCTGTGTCCTAACTTGCACCAAGTCCTGTTCACCCTTCACCCCTGTGCTCGCTGACCTAAATTGGTTTCCAGTTCAGCAATGCCTCAATTTTAAAATTATTGTCTTTGTTTTCAAATCGCTCCATGGCCTCGCCCCTCCTTATCTCAGTAATCTCCTCCAGTCCCACAGTCCCCCAAGATATCTGCGCTCCTCTAATTCTGCCCTCTTGAGCATCCCTGATTTTAATCATTCAACCATTCGCCATACCTTCAGCTGCCTAGGCCATAAGCTCTGGAATTCCCTCCCTAAATCTCTCTGCCTCTCCACCTCTCTTTCCTCCTTTAAAACGCTCCTTAAAACCTACCTCTTTGACTAAACTTTTGGTCATCTGCTCTAATTTCTCCTTATGTGGCTTGGTATCAAAAAAAATGTCACACTTCTGTGAAGCACCGTGTGATGTTTTACTACATTAAAGGTGCTATATAAATACGAGTTATTGTTGTTCTTATGTTCATTCTGGTTGTCTCGCCAAGGTTTCATTATTTACTTTTGTCTGTTGTGTTATATAAGATAGAGAAACCGAGATTTCAAAATTCAGAGAGATTTTTCTAGTTTTGCTTTGGCCCATAAGGTAACATTGGGCACAAACTCAATGCCAGAAAATATATTACAAGTGTCCCCCCAGTAGGCAGGATGTATCAGGGTGGTGGACAAGGGTGCGGATGTCAAGAATGTGGATCAGCAGTGAACAGAGGAAATCACTCCATGGTGATGGTATCAATGGTAAATGTGCTTCTGCAAGTTTAGAAAAAAAAATTGCGCAATTTTGTGTGTTGAATCACGAGATCGTGAGTAGGGCTAAATTTTCATTAAAAGTCACGTGTTTCGTGATTAATTCGCGAGAGTTGGCATTACTGAATTACCAACTTTATTGAATTCAGTTTCACAACTTGCCATAGTGGGATTTGAACTTACAACCTATGAATTGGTAGTCTACCATCAGTAATTAAACCAGTGATTTGATTTATAGAAGCTACATATATGGAGCTGACAGATCAAAGAGGTCTCTGCCACTCGGAACAAACATGTTTCAAATTCCACCCTTCTCTGCAAGGCCAGCCTCCCCCCAGTGCCAGCTAGCAGGTTCGGCCTACTCACTGAACTCACTGGAGTTCAGAAGAATGAGAGGTGATTTTATCAAAACATAAGATAATGAGGGGGCTTGACAAGGTGGATGCAGAGAGGACATAGTCTCAGAATAAGGGGCCGCCCATTTAAAACTGAGATGAGGAGAAATTTCTTGTCTAAGAGGGTTGTAAATCTATGTAACTCTCTGCTCCAGAGAGCTGTGGAGGCTGGGTCATTGAATATATTTAAGATGGTGATAGGCAGATTTTTGAGCGATAAGGGAATGAAGGGTTATGGGGAGTGGGGAGTGGGCAGGGAGGTAGAGCTGAGTTCATGATCAGATCGGCCATGATCTTAGTGAATGGTGGAGCAGGCTTGAGGGGCCAAATGGGGGACTCCTATTCTTATTATGTTCACAAGGTGACGGCTTAGGTAGCAATGATGAATTGAAAGTGCAACTGTGTGACGTCTTAATTGAAGTCCCGCCCCTTCGCTCTCTTCCTATTGGTCCACCCGGGCGGGTGCCCTTTCACACGCTGGGATTGGAGGGGGCGGCTGTCACTCAGGTGACGCGGGCCGGGTTGCCTGGTTGGGTGGGCGGCGCAGGGAGCGGGTCGGTGCCAGTTGCTGGAGTCAGGCAGCGGGCGTCGGACGGAGTGTGTTTGCTGTGGTCGCCATTATGACTTTCAAATCGGTGGGCAGCCGCCTGTACAGCACCCGGTGCTGCGTCTTCTGCCACGTCCGCACCGGGACCATTATCCTGGGCACCTGGTACATGGTGAGTGGGCACCGCAGGCGCCTCGCAATTCAATCTGCGCAGCCGGAAGTGGGCCAGAGTCATAAACAAACGGCCGCCCTGGCCTGTGTCCGGGCCACACCCTGTGTGCGGAGCCCGGGGGCGGTTTGTTGGGGTGGGCGGTCAACCGCCTGAGTGACGGGTTTAAAGTGTAAAAATGAGCCAGGCCCGGGAAAGTGAGTGCCTTCAGTAAGGGCAAGCGGGCGGGCTAGTCTGTGAGCCCCACTCGCTCTCCTGTTTCAGTCCGAGGCCCCGGATCCACTCGACGTGTCCGTTTCCAGTTGGGACCTCGAGCCTCCCCTCCGTGCGGGAGGTGACGTCCGCAAAGCCTGGAGCTGCACTGTGGGATTGCACACACACTGCCGAGTTCACCAACTCACCGCTCTGTGGGCTGGGTGGGATTGCACACTGCCGAGTTCACCAACTCCCCGCTCTGTGGGCTGGGTGGGATTGCACACTGCCGAGTTCACCAACTCACCGCTCTGTGGGCTGGGTGGGATTACACACTCTGCCTAGTTCACCAACTCACCGCTCTGTGGGCTGGGTGGGATTACACACTGTGCCTAGTTCACCAACTCACCGCTCTGTGGGCTGGGTGGGATTACACACTGTGCCGAGTTCACCAACTCACCGCTCTGTGGGCTGGGTGGGATTACACACTGCCGAGTTCACCAACTCCCCGCTCTGTGGGCTGGGTGGGATTACACACTGTGCCGAGTTCACCAACTCCCTGCTCTGTGGGCTGGGTGGGATTGCACATACTGCCGAGTTCACCAACTCCCCGCTCTGTGGGCTGGGTGGGATTACACACTGCCTAGTTCACCAACTCACCACTCTGTGGGCTGGGTGGGATTACACACTGCCAAGTTCACCAACTCCCTGCTCTGTGGGCTGGGTGGGATTACACACACTGCCGAGTTCACTAACTCTGTGGGCTGGGTGGAATTACACACTGTGCCGAGTTCACCAACTCCTCGCTCTGTGGACTGGGTGGGATTACACACACTGCCGAGTTCACTAACTCCCCGCTCTCTGAGCTGGGTGAGATTACACACTGCCGAGTTCACCAACTCCCTGCTCTCTGAACTGTGCTGTGTGACGTTCGGCGGTGTCATTACTGGGAAATTGAGAGACTTTTTAAAAACCACAGCTTCCACACAGTATCGATGTATTAAAATTTCGGTTTGTGGTAAGGTGTTTTTAAATAAAAACAAATCAAAATATATCTCTTATCTAAAGCTAGATATATCGATCTAGATAGCTATATAATTAACGAGAACAAAATAACAATGTCTACTGTGAATTCAGGTGTTAGTATTCTATTGTACACTATACCTTTTGAAAAGACTCACTAAATTAACTGAGGTTTAGTTCCCTACAATTGCTGCATCTTTTCTAGTGAACTGCTTGGTGTAGCTGAATTCAGTTTGCTAACCCATCTAAAAATACCAGTCTCATTTAGGGTAATCAGGGATGCCCAGTAAATGCTGGCCTCGTCACCGAAGCCCACATCCCATGAATGAATTTTTTTAAAAAGAGACTTCCTTTGAGGTTCATGTCATGCCTAATTTATATTGAGCCCAATTTCCTGAGCCCTTGCCCCCTTCCCCCACCCCCCCCCAAAAAAAAAGCTTGGTGGAATCCCAGAAAATCGATCTTGTTTGCTGCCCTATTTCCACCTCTAATATATCATAATTCTGTTCCTATTTTGCCACCACTGAAACTTTTTCATGCCTTTTTCATCTCAACCTTGACTTTTCTAATTGGGTGCACAGCTGAAATGTTGACTGACCTGCCCTCTACACAGATGCTGCTTGACGTGCTGTGTATTTCCACCTTTTTCTGTGTTTCACTTCTTTGCTCTCCTTGCTGGTACCCAGGGCAGTACTCTACATTACAACAGTGACTACACTTCAAAAGTACTTCATTGGCTGTAAAGTGCATTGGGATGTCCTGAGGTCGTGAAAAGTGCTATAGAAATGCAAGTTCTTTTTACAGTACACAAACTTTAACGTCCAAAACTCTGCTGGTCATGTGCTAGCCTATGTTAAATCCTGCTCATCGATAAACCATTGCATTGATTTCATACTTCTAATTCCTGGTTACAGATCTCTCCATGCTCTTTCATCTTGTCTCTGCAACCTCCTCCAGCTCACTTTCTGCTCTTCAGGCATTGGCCTACAGTGTGTTATCTCTACGTAACATCAATGTTGCTCCTGCCTGCTGGAATTTTCTTCCTAAATCTGTTACCTTGCTACAACTTATCATCTTCAAAAGCCTCCTCAAAAAAGATCTTTGACTATGTCTTTGTTCTCCTCTGCTAACATATGCTTGGTGTCTGTTAAGTTTCCACTCTTTGAGTGCTATGTACCAGGCAATGGTATTGAAGTAGCAACCCAGATTGAGTTCCAATCCTATCATGGTGTATTGTAAAATTGAATTAAATCAGTCTAGTAATTTGTGGGCTGGCATCAGAAGAGTGACTGTGAAAGCTGCCAGGTTGTTGTACATACCTAGCACCTGGATAAGGAACCTATCTAGTCTGGCATACTTGTAACTGCAGTCCCACGCATTGAATTTTAGTAAAGTACATCGATTGATGCATCATAAGTAACCGTGCTCCTTTAAAACTTGTAAGTAGTTGTGGAGGCATGCCCCAAGGGCAATGACTTAAATCAGCAAGCGGTTGTCTTTTCTCCTCTGCATTTTTGCCTCCCCAGGAATTAATATTATTCGTGATTGTGAAGAGTGATGTTTGCGGGTGCACTGTTTAACTAGTCGGATGGGCCTAATGATTGTAGGGGTTGGGGGATGGCTGTCTGCGTGGCCTCATAAGAACGTTAGGTTTTAAAATCAATACTCGTTGCTTCAGCAGCTTCTAAACATTATTTCCTCCTGCTTTTATATTTCCGTTATTTTCTTGGTTCAATGCTGGGGGTGCTCCAGCATTGAAGCACTGACCACACTTGATCAGCTTCGCTGGGCAGACCACATCGTTCGCATACCAGACACGAGACTCCCAAAGCAAGTGCTCTATGCGGAGCTCCTTTACAGCAAACGAGCCAAAGGTGGGCAGTGGAAACGTTACAAGGACACCCTCAAAGCCTCCCTGATAAAGTGCGACATCACCACTGACACCTGGGAATCCCTGGCCAAAGACTGCCCTAAGTGGAGAAAGTGCATCCAGGAGGGCGTTGAGCACCTCGAGTCTCAACGCCGAGAGCATGCAGAAATCAGGTGCAGGCAGCAGAAAAGAACGTGCGGCAAACCAGTCCCACCCACCCCTTCCCTCAACGACTATCTGTCCCACCTGTGACAGAGTCTGTGGCTCTCGTATTGTACTGTTCAGCCACCAAAGAACTCACTTTGAGTGGAAGCAAGTCTTCCTCAATTCTGAGGGACTGCCTATGATGATGATGATTACTTTCCTGGTGCTTTGCCTTCCCCTTTAGGGTCTCACTTCCTAGTTTGTGACTTTTATATCTCCTGTGGTTTTGTCCCCACTGTGCTCTGTGACGTTTACTTTCCTGATTCTCATTGAGTTTTTTTCTTCAGTATGATTAGCTAGAAGTCATTGTACTAAGACATGTTGTACAATTTATTGGTTTCTTGCTCACAGTTGCTGTTTATACTGCATTACAAATCAGTATTAAACTCCCGAGAATGCTTAGACCATTCCCGGAAGAGAATACTGTGTCGCGAGACATGGTTCAGAAAATCCCACCCAGACCTGTGTTCAAGTTGGCTCCATTTTCCTAACTTCTGCTAGTCTGTTTGGAGAGATCGAGACTTTTTGCTCCTTGAGTTAGATAGGTATAGATTATGGCTAGCTTGAAATAACATTCCCTAGTCTGTCCAATGTCACAAATTACCATAGTAGTGTGATTATACCCTTTTTCAGTAGATGCTAAAATGCATGAAATTTCTTTTATAAGCTTTTGGAGCAGTTTTTCTTTATGTAGGATCAATTGTACAGAGAAACTATTTATAGTCATGATTACTTTTCAATGTTTCTGCTTGTCCATCCTACTTGATTGGTGCTACTGGACTCACCACCTCCTTTAGCACCATGTATGCAGTATGTATTTACAGGATGCAGTACAGAAACTTATCAAGCTTACTTCGACAGTAACTCACAGCACTGTGGCCTCCAGCACCAAGGACAAGAAGCAGCAAGATCATAGGAACACCATTGCCTCCAAGCTCTGCTCCAACTCACACACTGCACAGCATTACAAAGTATTTATGCAGAAACAAGCCATTCTTCCCAACAGGTTCATGCCGGTGTTTATGCTCCACATGAGCCTCCTCCCATTCTCCTCCTAACCCCATCAATATATCCTATTCTTTACTACCTCGTGTGTTTAACTTCCGCTTAGATGCATCTCTGCTGTTCGCCTCAACTATTCCTTGTGGATCGTCCGCACTAGATTGACTTGGACATATATTGCTGTTTCTTCAAAGTAGCCGCTGTGGAAATGTATTTTTATCTAAGCTGATACCATACGGTATTTGTGTGCCCATTGCAATATATATCAAAATGGAGTCCTGGTCTTTCCAGAACTTTCTGCTTTTTAGCAGTCAGCTTGCATAAACAGCTAAACCTGGTTTGAGATGGCTGATGGCCATCAGACAGCTAGGAGACAAGTCATGCTGAGACAAGTACCCCCCCCATGGTGCTCTCCTATTGTCTACACGACACCAATTCCATGTCACCCCACCTTTCCTATGTACTCCATTCCACCAGCCACTATCTCTTGTAGAGACCTCATCCTTTTGATGTAAACAATAAACTGACCAGGAAATTGAACAATCCTGACACAATACAAGACAGGTGATAGCCCATTACATATGATTCATGGAGTAATGGCCGGCTGGCCAACTGATAACCCTGACAAAAGGAAATATCTGTAAACCATGTCAGGACCAGGATATAGTAATTAACTCTTTATCTGTATTCACTGACTGTGAGACAGAGCAATACACAGGGAGAGGCCAGAACTTGGGTTTTACTGTATAAATATCTTGTGAAGCTGTACCATTTCGGAGGTGTTCACTTAGCCCTTGACTGAGTGTGACCTACCCCTTGCTAGCAAGCGAATTAAAGAAACTTCCGGAGCTGTAAGTGTCAGAGTCATTCTTTTCGGAGGTCGAGATTTCGACACCGCTTCAAAGTCCTGCAGTTCCTTACCTAACACCATCATGGGAGCACCTTAAGCATAAGGGCTGCAACAGTTCAAGAAGAAGGACAAAGGGGAGTTGTCAATAACTGTGGCCGTGGCATCTTTGCCCACAACTCGAACATTTTTTGGGAGATAAAAATACTAATAATTGGGAGATTACATAAAGATCTTGAGGACTAGGTTCATAAGTTCCAAACTTGTTGGTACTTGAGGTGAGGCTAGAGAGATTAGAGGTTTATGATAGTGGTTGTTCTGGGCAGGCTCATTTTGGCTGCTGATGTTTGATGTGGTTAAACCAGAAAAGGATTTGTGGAAGGATTTAGCTAAGTTATGCATTTAATCAGACAAATGGCAAATACATTTTAGTACTGAACATTTATGTATTGCATAAAGTTGAGGGGATGGTGGTTAATAATCAATGACAAGGGTATACAATGAAGGAAATGGCACAGGAAGACATTGAATGGGACCTTGCAGCAACCTAAAGAACTGTTAGTTTGGGTTTTGTTCCCTAGCACCTTTGTTCTGCTTATGGATGCTGGTCTGGCTGTCAGCACCAGATTGCCTTGTATAACCAAGACCTATATCTTTATTCTTCCCTTGGTATCACTACCCTGAATTATTTACTGGAAGATGTGTCGATGGCCCATTCTCCCTCTTCCTTCCCCGCCTCTCTTTCCCCCCCCCCCCCCCCCCCCCCACAATCACCTCCAGAAGACAAAGGAAGCACATCAGTAGCCCATCACACTCTCCAGATTTATTCACAAAAGCAGACAGGTAGGGGAGATGTAATTGGTCAGAAAAATCCATCTTACACTCGCTACCTGGTTTGGTAGCTTAAAACAGACACCATCCATAGCTTTTGAAGTCCTTGCTGTGATTAGAAATTGTTTCTAGTGAAATGTATGAGATTTCATGGTATCCCTGTGGTCCCAAATTATGTAACAATAGATGGAAATGAGAGTCCCTTTATTGTAAGGACCTGATTTTCCATCTTTATGGTTAATAAGTCACATATTTTACCCTAAAATAATCTTTGATTATTGAGCACACTCCTTGATGACATTACCATCCACTTTGATTGAATTAACGATCAAAGCACCAATTGTGGTTTCTTCTGAAAATTACACCAATTCCAAATCATACTTGGTTAGTACAGGTATAGACAGTATTTCACTAACTCTGGCTAGTAGGCCATAGTGGCATAAATTTATATCTGCCTGTCACTTTGTTTTGTATGTCATGCACTCTGTGTTTGGGCATCAACATTCTATGTCACACTTGCCTGTAGCTGCAAACTTCTACCACTAGCTGGAACTCTACAAGCTGCAGAACCCCATACCTTCAACATCGCTAATGTACTTGGGCAAATTTGCATTGTCCTAACTTTCCATGGCAAAGTCACAAGATGCACTAGGGAGGAAGTTTAAAACCCTATGTAGAAAGCTTTACTTTACGCAGAGTGTGAGGAATTGAATAATCTAACTGATACCCAATAGCCAGACGAGGGTATTCAAAATGCTAATTGGTGGGCTTGGTAAGTAAGAGTACCAGATAGATGAGTTTTGATGGGCTTTATAGTCTGCCAAACAATTATTTTCATGCAAATTTAAGCACCTGCAGTTTTTCTGCTAATCCTGGGTGCTCTCTTCAGTACCAAGACCATGAGGCATCTTTGGAGACGACTTTAAATACGCAGTGAATAATTTTGGCTTAATATACAAAAGCAGATATATTGCTGTTGAAATTTTGAAAGCTGATCATTTAAAGTTGCTTTTTTTTTAAAAGTCGAAAGCACTGCTAGAATTGAGAATTCGTCCATGGCTGATGCCTAATGTGTTTTATAATTGATTTCTCATTATTATGTTAATACAGTGCTGCTTTGCAGAATCATTGAAGGATGAGATTAACTGCTCACTGTCTTGCTAATAATTTCATATAGCATAACCTGGTTCATTATATCACTAAACACATTCCCATTCTACCCTTTTTATGCAAAACTTTCTAACTGATAGCATCCATATTTGAAATCAGGCAGGGTGGTCATTTAAGAATTCTATGCATCATAATTCAGTAATCAAGTTTATCTTGCACTAAATAAATATGGCATAAATATTACATCAACCAGCCTTGTGCTGGTAATTTTCTACTTTATAACATTAGGTGCCTATCTTGTAAGACAAAATGTAGTATTAAATTGGTGTTATGAAGTCCAATAAATGTATTTTATTGTATAGTATTAATGTGTATAAAACTTTTTTTGAATAGGTGGTGAATTTACTGATGGGAATTTTGCTGACTGTGGCAATAACTCACCCTGAAACTGTACCCCCACTGGACATACAATATGAAGTTATTGGAAACTACTATTCCTCCGACAGAGTAACCGGTATGAAAAATATTGAATATGCTGAGATTTTTTAATTCAGTACTTAAGCAGCATCTTATTATCTTGCAATGTGCAAACTGCAATGGTAACTTCTGCAGAAATCCTTTTTTTTAAAAAAAAAAGTATAATGCATCCTTTATAAATTTATACAATTAAAAGCTATGATTGTTCCTTCACATGATATACAGCAATGATGATGAGCCTCTTTCAGCTCAAGTGCCATAAGATGATAAAGATTGAGTTATTTCTTAATGTGTCTCTTGTTCCATAAGCTCACTCTTGTCTCCTACGTGGAGATTGACAATGAACAATGACGCAACATCCACTATCTTTTGGGGGAAGAGAATTCCACATTTCCACTACACTCTAGGGGAAAAAGTGCTCGCTGATTTCATTGAAGATAGGTGCAGGAGTAGGCCATTCGGCCCTTCGAGCCTGCACCACCATTCAATAACATCATGGCCGATCATTCCTTCAGTACCCCTTTCCTGCTTTCTCTCCATACCCCTTGATCCCTTGAAATGTAAGGGCCATATCTAACTCCCTCTTGAATATATCCAATCAACTGGCATCAACAATTCTCTGCGGTAGGGAATTCCACAGGTTAACAACTCGTGAGTGAAGAAATTTCTCCTCACCTCAGTCATAAATGGCTTACCCCTTATCCTTAGACTGTGTCCTCTGGTTCTGGACTTCCCCAACATCGGTAACATTCTTCCTGCATCTAACCTGTCCAGTTCCCTCAGAATTTTATGTTTCTATGAGCTCCCCTCTCATCCTTCTAAACTCCAGTGAATACAGGCCCAGTCGATCCAGTCTCTCCTCATATGTCAGTTCTGCCATCCCGGGAATCAGTCTGGTGAACCTTCACTGCACTCCCTCAATAGCAAGAACGTCCTTCTTCAGATTAGGAGACCCAAAACTCAACACAATATTCCAGGTGAGGCCTCACCAAGGCCCTGTACAACTGCAGTAAGACCTCCTTGCTCTTATACACAAATCCCCTCGCTATGAAGGCCAACATATCATTTGCCATCTTCACCGCCTGCTGTACTTGCATGCCAACTTTCAATGACTGATGTACCATGACACCCAGGTCTCGTTGCACCTCCCCTTTTCCTAATCTGCCATTCAGATAATCTGCCTTCGTGCTTTTGCCACCAAAGTGGATAACCTCACATTTATCCACATTATACTGCATCTGCCATGCATTTGCCCACTCGCCTAACCTGTCCAAGTCACCCTGCAACCTCTTAGCGTCTTCCTCACAGCTCTCACTGCCACCCAGCTTAGTGTCATCTGCAAACTTGGAGATATTACACTCAGTTCCTTCATCTAAATCATTCATGTATATTGTAAATAGCTGGGGTCCCAGCACTGAGCCCTGCAGCACTCCACTAGTCACTGCCTGCCATTCTGAAAAGGACCTGTTTATCCCGACTCTCTCTTCCTGTCTGCCAACCAGTTCTCTATCCACGTCAATACATTACCCCCAATACCATGTGCTTTGATTTTGCACACCAATCTCTTGTGTGGGACCATGTCAAAAGCCTTTTTAAAGTCCAAATACACTAAATCCACCGGTTCTCCCTTGCCCCCTCTACCAGTTGCATCCTCAAAAAATTCTCGAAGATTTGTCAAGCATGATTTCCCTTTCATAAATCCATGCTGACTTGGACCGATCCTGTCATGCTTTTCCAAATGCGCTGCTATTTCATCTTTAATAATTGATGCCAACATTTTCCCCACTACTGACATCAGGCTAACCGATCTATAATTCCCCATTTTCTCTCTCCCTCTTTTTTTAAAAATTGGTGTTACATTAGCTACCCTCCAGTCCATAGGAACTGATCCAGAATCAATAGACTGTTGGAAAATGATCACCAATGCATCCACTATTTCTAGGGCCATTTCCTTAAGTATTCTGGGATGCATACTATCAGGCCCCGGGGATTTATTGGCCTTCAATCCCATCAATTTCCCTAACACAATTTCCCGCTTAATAAGGATTTCCTTCAGTTCCTCCTTCTCACTCGACCCTCGGTCCCCTAGTATTTCCGGAAGGTTATTTATGTCTTCCTTTGTGAAGACAGAACCAAAGTATTTGTTCAACTGGTCTGTCATTTCTTTGTTCCCCATTATAAATTCACCTGAATCTGACTGCAAGGGACCTACGTTTGTCTTCACTAATCGTTTTCTCTTCACATATCTGTAGAAGCTTTTGCAGTCAGTTTTTATGTTCCCAGCAAGCTTCCTCTCATACTCTATTCTACCCCTCCTAATTAAACCCTTTGTCCTCCTCTGCTGAATTCTAAATTTCTCCTAGTCCTCAGGTTTGCTGCTTTTTCTGGCCAATTTATATGGCTCTTCCTTGGATTTAACACTATCCTTAATTTCCCTTGTTAGCCATGGTTGAACCACCTTCCCCGTTTTATTTTTACTCCAGAAAGGGATGTAAAATTGTTGAAGTTCATCCATGTGATCTTTAAATGTTTGCCATTGCCTATCCACCGTCAACCTTTTAAGTATCATTTGCCAGTCTATTCTAGCCAATTCACATCTCATACCATCAAAGTTACCTTTCCTTAAGTTCAGGACCCTAGTCTCTAATGTTAAGGTTATGTCCCTTTGTTCTGAATTCTCCCACCAGAGGAAATAGCTTCTCTGTATCTACTCTATTGAGTCTTTTTATCATTAATTAAATTACCCATTAACCATCTCAATTCGAGGGAATACAACCCAAGTTTATGCAACCCGTCATCAGAATTTAATCCTTTAAGCACCAGTATAATTCTAGTAAATATGTGCTGTATCCACACCATGGCTAATATATCCTTCCTGCGATGCAGTGCTTAGAACTGAATGTAATACGCTAGATTGAATCTGACCATGGCTCTCTACAAATGAAGCATAACTTCCTCCCCTTTGTATTACAACCCTCTGGGGTAAAGATCAACATTCCATTAGCTTTTCTGTACATTTGTGTCCACAACTTGATACAATCCTTCTCTGTTTTCTGTCAGAGCAGTTAAAGGGGGGAAAAAAGAAAGACTTCCATTTATATAGTGTCTTTCACAACCTCTGGATGGCCCAAAGTGCTATACAGCCAATGAAACATAGAAAATAGGTGCAGGCATACGCCATTCGGCCCTTCGAGCCTGCACCACCATTCAATACGATCATGGCAAATCATTCACCTCAGTATCTTTCCTGCTTTCTCTCCATTCCCCTTGATCCCTTTAGCGGTAAGGGCCATATCTAACTCCCTCTTGAATATATCCAATCAACTGGCATCAACAACTCTCTGCGGTAGGGAATTCCACAGGTTAAGAACTCTGAGTGAAGAAATTTCTCCTCATCTCAGTCCTAAATGGCTTACCCCTTATCCTTAGACTGTGTCCCCTGGTTCTGGACTTCCCCAACATCGGGAACATTCTTCCTGCATCTAACCTGTCCAGTCCCGTCAGAATTTTATATGTTTCTATGAGATCCCCTCTCATCCTTCTAAACTCCAGTGAATAAAGGCCCAGTCGATCCAGTCTCTCATATGTCAGTCAATCATCCCGGGAATCAGTCTGGTGAACCTTCGCTGCACTCCCTCAATAGCAAGAACGTCCTTCCTCAGATTAGGAGACCAAAACTGAACACAATATTCCAGATGAGGCCTCACCAAGGCCCTGTACAACTGCAGTAAGACTTCCCTGCTCCTGTACTCAAAATCCCTAGCTATGATGGCCAACATACCATTTGCCGCCTTCACCGCCTGCTGTACCTGCATGCCAGCTTTCAATGACTGATGTAACATGACACCCAGGTCTCATTGCACCTCCCCTTTTCCTAATCTGCCGCCATTCAGATAATATTCTGCCTTCGTGTTTTTGCCCCCAAAGTGATAACCTCACATTTATCCACATTGTACTGCATCTGCCATGTGTTTGCTCACTCACCAAACCTGTCCAAGTCACCCTGCAGCCTCTTGGCGTCCTCCTTACAGCTCACATCACCACCCAGTTTAGTGTCATCTGCAAACTTGGAGATATTACACTCAGTTCCTTCATCCAAATCATTAATGTATATTGTAAATAGCTGGGGCCCCAGCACTGAGCCCTGCGGCACCCCACTAGCCACTGCCTGCCATTCTGAAAAGGACCCATTTATCCCGACTCTCTGCTTCCTGTCTGCCAACTAGTTCTCTATCCACGTCAGTACATTACCCCCAATACCATGTGCTTTAATTTTGCACACCAATCTCTTGTGTGGGACCTTGTCAAAAGCCTTTTGAAAGTCCAAATACATCACATCCACTGGTTCTCCCTTGTTCACTCTACTCGTACTTTTGAAGTGTAGTCACTGTTGTAATGTAGGAAATATGGCAGCCAATTTGTGCACAACAAGGTCCCCAAAAGCAATGTGATAATGACCAGGTAATCTGTTTTCAGTGATGTTGGTTGAGGGATAAATATTGGCCAGAACACTGGGGAGAACGCCCCTGATTGGTTCACAAATGCAAAATAGTACTATGGGATCTTTTGCGTCCCCCTGAGAGGTTAGACCGCGGCTAACATCTCATCTGAAAGACGGCTCCTTCAACAGTGACACACTCCCTCAGTTCTTTACTGGAATGTCAGTCTGGATTTTGTGCTCCAATCTCTGGAGTGGGATTTGAAACCACAACCGTCTAACTCCACAGCGAGCCACGGTTGACACCTGTTCCATCAGTAATGGGTCCCAAGACTGCATCATTTTAAACCCATTTTTATTTTACCTGTTTGTCAGACATCAAGATAAAATAAACAGTTGCCCAGTTGTTTTCTTGCTGTCCAGAGGAAAGGGCTGTACAATTATTTAATGTAATATAATCACCTTGATAGTCATTCAAGGGAGTGGGGTTGGCACTGTGGCCTTGGTATGTCAAGCCATTTATGTGATGTCACAACACAGAATACCTGGATTGCCCAGGTGAAATATACTAAATTAAAATGGCTTTATTAAAATGGCTTTACAGATAGTTGTGAGACATCTACCTTATATGCACTATAGTTAAAGTACCTGCCACAGATTTTATTCTGGAATCAATATCTTTCCATTTAAACCTGACTCTCCAGCAAAAATTCCAGTGCCTCACATGGCATGTTCCTGTGTGCCAAAGAACCTGTTTTTTATGCGCACAGCAGCAGTGCTAAATTGATCCTTCAACAATGTGCATTTATATAGTCTGTTTAATATGTTAAAAACACCTCAAAGTGCTTCAAAGGCATAATCCAAAAAGAATTTTGGCAGAGAAGTAAATTCCACAGCAGCAGAAAGAGTTGTTTTATTCCTGTAACTGCTTATTGATAATATGGCACACTTGTTACAGGATAAATTTACATGAGAATTTTGGCAAATTATATTGATCTTGGCCACACAATGAATTATCTTTAAAATGGCTTGATGGAGTGCATACTCTACTTTCTTATGTAACTTGGGTTGGGACCAAATCTAAACTAGATGGAGACATACTTCCACAGTCTGGGGCACTGTTCAACTTGGAACGTACACATCTGAGCATTTTGGGGATATTGAAGTATTGACACTGGTAATGGGTGTTATTTAGGATTACTTAGTGCAGTCAGTATTGAAAAGCTTTGAAATAACTTTTGTATGCTTTGGATGTAAAAGTGCTCATTTACACTTTGCATTCTTCTCTGCTTATTCCTTCCCTTGTTGAAGATCTAACTTGTTTTAAAGAGGAAAGTGAAAGAGGCGGTGCAGATCATTACCATAGAATGCGTAGTCCGAGAGAAGCAACTTTCAAATGTTGGGAATGAATTCTTAACGCACCCTTGGATGTTGTTCGTATTGAAATTTCAGAGAGAGAAATGTACAGTAATAGTATCTCTGAGGAGGAAATTTACTCTTATCTAGTTATGGAGTGCTTTTGATTGTGTCCCTGGAAAGATCTACAAACTAACCCTAATAATTGTTAAAGCCACTTAACAGCTGTATCTGTGGTATTTATTAGTTAACTTTTCCCCTTCCATTTTGAAATTCCATTAGGGCTTCTCGCAATCCAATGAAACCTCAAATCATAAATGAGTGAAGTTCGAATAGTTTGTCAAAATATTTCCTGCAGCCCAGATATATTTAACCTGTTGAATAAACTCCCTGTAATTAGTATCACTTTATGAATTTGTTTCATTATCTTTTTCCTTTTCCTTCTGTTTAGAGAATGCTTGTGTTGGGTTTACCATATCACTTTTGATGTTTACTATCAGTGCCATGTTGGTGTATGGAGCTGTCACTGTGAGTATTTTCAAACTGAACAAATTGTCCAAAACATGTACTTGTAGTTCTTGGGTTATAATTGCTAGATGCATAACTTCTTCTAACTATTTTTTTCATTTTTCCCTCTTGCCCAGCACCGTGGAGGATGGCTGATTCCATTCTTCTGCTACCTGTTGTTTAATTTTGCCCTTTCCTGCCTTGTTGCTATCAGTTCTCTCACCTATGTGCCCAGGATCAAGGACTATCTTGACCAGCTGGTAAGTTTTAGTAATCTCCAGTTAAAAGTGCATTTTTGTAACAATTGTGAAGTATCAGAACTTGGGGGTAGGCCTTAGTGCTAGTAATCCCAGCCACTGAGATCTGTTTTCAATAGTCTTGTGTTTACCTCCTTTTAATTTGAGTTTTGAGTTTACAGTGTCAAATGTGTAGTATAGCCTAAGTTTAGCTTTTTAAAGTGCAAATTTAATTGCAAATGGATAACTGCCTCCAACTATTAATATATGAAAATAATTTTTTAATTCATGATTTTATTTTCCTTTGCAGCGATGGAGCTTGATTTATTTAATGACTAAGCTGCTTGTATGCTTTGAGTTCTGAATCAGTGCTTATAGCTTAAAAGCTAGCTTTTATTGGATAACTGGTATCAAGTTGCAATGTCTCCTATGATCACTTTATATTTGTTGCTTTGTAGCTTGAGTAACGCTTGGTTTTATCTGTTAGAGATACTTCAACGATTGTTGAGTTATAAAATATTCTTTTAATAAGTCTAGTGAATCTTATTTTGGAAAGGTAACTTTTTATGATCTATTAAAGAAAACTAAGAAATTGTCAAATACGAGTGTATTGAATCCTATTAACTACTGTTTTGCGGTTTTGAATTTATTCTTGTACTGTAGGAATATACAGATTTATCATGAAAGATTCCAGTCGAGATTAGATATGAATACACTGGTCTTCTGCATCAGACTTTAATTCCTTCCTAGAAAGAGTAGGAATCTTTAGTGAAAGATACCTGGGTCTTGTTTTCTTGGTATATTTATCCATCTCCTAAATTGTGCCATATTCAAGCCTACAGCTTCAAATATAAACTGACCATATGAAGCTTGTGTAGATATTCCTATAGCTTCTTCAGATGCTGTAGAAATAAAGCCACCAGTCCATAATAAATGTTTCCATTTAAGAGGCCTGACTCTCTCGTCTGTTTTTAGTAAAATCATTTGTTTTACAGTTTTTAATACACAATTTCAACAGTACCTGGCATTAAATCACCTGATGAATACTATAAATTGTATTTGGACAGCCTCTTGAGCCCTATTTCCAGTGGATGAATCTGCAACCCAGAGCTAAATTCCCAATTAGAACCTCAATCATATAATAGTGTCTGTTCTAACACAATCGTCTGAATTGGAAAGTTGACATTTCAGGCCTTACTCCATGCGCACGTAACATAGCTTGACTCGTCATTGTATTCAGAGGAAGTGCTCCATTGTTGGAGGTGCTGTCTTTTGGATAAAATATCAAACCAGTTCAGGTTGAAGTAAATCAGGGCTCGACAAGGTGGATGCAGAGAGGATATTTCCACTCATAGGGGAAACTAGAACTAGGGGACATAGAAAAAGGGGCCGCTCATTTATAACTGAGATGAGAAGAAATTTCGTCTGAGGGTTGTAAATCTATGGAATTCTCTGCCCCAGAGAGTTGTGGAGGTTGGGTCATTGAATATATTTAAGGCAGAGATAGCCAGATTTTTGAGCGATAAGTGGGTAAAGGGTTATGAGGAGCAGGCAGGGAAGTGGAGCTGAGTCATGATCAGATCAGCCATGATCTTATTGAATAGGGGAGCAGGCTCGAGGGGCCTACTCCTACTCCTATTTTTATGTTCTTAAATAGTCCCACGATACCATTTGAAGTCGAGCAGAGTTCTCCTTGGTGTGCTAGCCAACAACCGGCAACCCCAAAACAGATTAATTGGTCATTCATCCCATTTGTTGTCGTGGGATCTTGCTATGGGCATTGATTGCCCTGTTTGCTTACATAATAGCAAGTACACTTCAAAAATAATTCACTTGGATGGTGACAGAATACAAATACAAATTATTTCAATGATTGAATCAAATTATTTAGATTCAACATTGACAAATGGAACAGCTGGATACGTGCTTTGGAAATACTTTTTAAATGAGTTTTTAATCCATTGTTCAGAGTGATGCTGTAATACTGTGTTTTTAGTGTGTGTTAAATATAAGATGCTGTGGTTAATACTTCAAATGCACAGCACAAATTTTGTTTTCTTTTGCAGCCTGACTTCCCTTACAAGGATGACCTCCTTGCTTTGGACTCCAGCTGCCTTTTGCTGATAGTTCTGCTTTCCTTCACCATTATTATTACTGTTAAGGTAAGGCAGTAGCAGAGCATAATGTTTTTTTAAACTTAAACATGTATGCCTTATTTTTTGAGTAAAAGATATGTGTTCAAAACTTTTAAAAATATCCATAGTTGATTAGAGGACAAATTAAAAACTTCAAGCACAAACCTAAATCTCGAAAGATACCTACAGAAAAAACACTTCTATTAAATGCGTACTTCAAATAAAAAATGGCCCATGTAATTAACTAACGCAGCCATTTTATTGACTGTTCCAGCCTTAATTATTAGTTATGGGACTCATTCTATAAATGTACTGTCGTACTCTGTAATATTCAAAAAAAAGTGCAACTCATGATACAATATCCCACCAATTAAATATGGCATCATATCTTTCAAAATAAACATTTTCAAAGAGGTCCTGTTTTTGGCTCAAATCTCTAACACTTAAACATGAGTCTTTCTACATTGTGGCTGAGCTGCTGGTCAGTTTTCTTCCTCATTAATTGTGTTTAACTCTGGGCTTTTTTTTCTCAGCCAGTTAGAAATATTTTACTCTTCTTTCATATTGCATAACTTGTCTCTCCAATTTCCCCCGTGATCATGTTTGGCTATGTCATTATTCCTCACCCATCTCACTAATATATATATTTAAGATTTAAAAGAAAATCACATTGTTTAAAAAAAACACGAACAAAGGAAATTGTAGAATTACCATAAACTTGGATCCAACAACTTTTTCTCACTCCAAAAAAAAATCTCACTCTGGTAGACTCTCGGTACAACATTCTAATTTTCTCTCTGATCTTTCTCCTTTTCTTCCCCCACCCATACCAGTATCTTTAGCTAAAGGGACGTGAGAATCTTTTTATGGGCCCAAAATTCAATAATCCCTAATGTGATATCTGACATGTAAAAGTCCATTTCTCAACATACTCCTGACTTTTATTTCATCAGTGTTGTGACCCAGGACAAGAGTTGGAGGAAAATTGAGATACCTTCTTGTTGATTGGGAGGGTGATGAGCCTGCAGGAGGAGGAGAAAAACTCCTGCTGTGGGGAAGGTGCCTATTTCTGCCCCTGCTTGGATGGGAGGGGATAGTTGCTGTGGTAACTTATTAATCAACATCATAAATGGTGCCTTCTCTGACTGGCTGTGAGCAGTTCCATGATCCAATAGTACAGTAAAGCATGACTGATTTTGACATCCTCCTCTTTTCTCTTCCCCCACCCCCTGCCGTTCACTCCATTTGCCATCCAAAGTCCTTAAGTTAATGTCTTATTGTAACCAATGTTCTAATTACTATAGCTTTGACCATTTATTGCCTGGCCAACCACAATTCACTAACGTTATTGAAACCAGATATGCTACTTTATAAAAGCAAACAAAAATCCATTTCGCTGTATTATGTCTTATTTAGTGTTTAGGTTATTATAGATTTAGAAATGCCTTTGTAAATATATCTAGATTTTGCTGCATTCAATAAAACTGCAGCTAATGAGCAAGTACATACAGTTTTGTTCTGTTTTACAGGCTTACTTCATCAACTGTGTTTGGAATTGCTACAAGTACATCAACAATAGGAACGCACCTGAGATAGCTGTGTATCCAGCATTTGAAACACCTATACAGGTATGCAAATTGTGGGTGTAACATCTTCACTTTATTTTCCCCTTTTTTTTCTCCAATTTTACTCACTCTCCTCTTCTCCCATTGTGGTGAATGGCTTCTTGGTAATGTATGGTTTTAGTCAGGGGCCAAGGAGGCAGGCAACCTCGTACATCACCCATTAGGCAATTATTCATAAGCCTGGGCAGGCTGTTGGATTATAGAATAAACTGGTGCCTGTTGCCAGGGTTTTTTTTTCTCTCTTCCCTTTCCCTAGGGACATTGAAGATAATTGCAGTGACACTATAGATATATTTGCTGTGTTACACTGAGCCACACAGCTTAAAAACCTCAAATTCAATCCCTGGGTTGTACTGATTTTGAACATCCCAGCTGAGGTGCAATGCAGATGAGGCAGTTGGCTTCAATGTCTGGGTTGGGGAAAAATCAGTTTCCACTTCTGATCACTATTCAAGTACTTTTGCTTTGAAGTGCATACCTGTAGATTCTGCGTTAGGCGTTTATTGGGCTCGTCTTTAATAGTTCTCGCAATGGATTTGAGGTTAGGTTTTGAAATGAAGCATGACATGATGGGATGCTACTACCTCAAACTGTACCTTCGCTTGAGACACTGCCTTTGGGATTAGAGAATAAATGAAAAGGGCAAATACTTAGGCATGCTTATTCTCATCATCATCATAGGCAGTCCCTCTGAATCGAGGAAGACTTGCTTCCACTCTTAAAAATGAGTCCTTAGGTGGCTGAACAGTCCAATACAAGGACCACAGTCCCTGTCACAGGTGGGACAGATAGTCGTTGATGGAAAGGGTGGGTGGGACAGGTTTGCTGCACGCTCTTTCCGCTGCCTGTGCTTGATTTCTGCATACTCTCGGCGATGAGACTCGAGGTACTCAGCGCCCTCCTGGATGCACTTCCTCCACTTAGGGCGGTCTTTGGCTAGGGACACCCAAGTGTCAGTGGGGATGTTGCACTTTATCAGAGGCTTTCAGGGTGTCCCTGTAACGTTTCCTCTGCCCACCTTTGGCTCGTTTGCCGTGAAGGAGTTCCAAGTAGAGCGCTTGCTTTAAGTTATACGATGAAGTACAAAAACACTCATCCACTGATTTATTTTTCATCCCTGGGATGTGGCATTTCAGGCAGGGTGGCATCTACTACCAATTCCTAATTGCCATTGAGAAGGTGATGGTGGGCCGTCTTGAATCACTGCAGTCTGTGTGGTGAAGGTGCTCCCACAATGCTGCTGGGTAGGGAGTTCTAAGATTTTGAGCCAGTGACAATGACTTAAGTGCTGGAACTGTATAAAGCTTTGGCATTGATTAAAATGCATCAATACAACAGAGTTGTGAATGCAGGGTGAGATAACTGGTCCATAGTGGAGGATAATTTTTTGGGAGGGTATTTAAAAAGTATTTTAATAAAATGGAATGAAAAATTATGCTATAATGAGCATTTTTAGAAATGTATTTGGGTAGGTTAGTTTATGTGGATGAGAACCCTTGACTGTTGAAGTACTGTTTGTCTCTGACATCAAGTCATTAATTCTATTTTCTCCAGCTTAACAGTAGTAAAACATGCCATCCTATTCAGTTCCTGATCAACATCCACAAAAAACTATACACTGGGTGTTGAGTCCATCCTTCTTGGCAACTTGCATATGCTAGAACTAATGGTGTGCATCTTCCAATGTCCTGTCTGATCCTGAGCTCCACTTCAAAACCCACATCCAATCCATCCTTTTCACATGGCATATCTACATCTCTACAGAACCTTCATCCACCCTTTCATGTTCTCCAGGCCTAAATTCTTCAATGTTCTGCATGCCGATCTATGAAACGTCACCTCGCATAAGCTCGAACACGTACAGAACTCTACACCATGAAACCTGCCCCCCACCCTACATTACCTCCCCCATTGCGTGGACTTTAAAGTCTTCGTCCTAGTTTTCAAATCTTCCAAGTTCTCCCTACCTCTACATCTCTTCTAGCTCTGGTCTACTGAGTGTTCTACCCTCTCCTCCTATACATTGATTGATTGTCTTTCAGCCAGGATATCCCTGCACTCCAGAATTTACTTCCTAAACCCTTCATGTTTTCTACTTCTCTCCTCATCTTCACAAGACTCTACTTCATTGTCTTCTTCTGGACACATGCGATAATAGTAACCAGCCTTCTGGCTTGGATCTCCTTTTTTTGTTTTTCTTTCCCACCCAATAATATGCCTTGGGAAGTTTCATTATGGCAAGCTGTTACATAAACTAACATTTTAGTTGGGTGTGTGTAAATGGAGACAATTATAACGAGTAGATTTTTAATCAAATTTAATTCATCTAATAATTGGATTACTAATTGAAGCACCATAGTATGAAGCACCATGTTCAAACAAGAGTTCAGCAAATAATTCCGTTTCAGTATATAAGGGGCAGAGCACTCGGCAAAATCATTAAAGCTCATGGGCAACAACTATCTGAAGCTCTCCAGGTATTCTCTGCAGATTATTTGGGTAGATACTGAATGTTGGAGTGCTGCTCTTGAGATAATGCTGTGGTCATGATCTTGGAACAGGTCTTAATTCCTCACAGCAACACTTTATTTTTATAAAGAGGATGTGCTCTGACTTGGAAGTAGTCAAATCCACTAGCCTTCAGTACAGACTCCAGGTACAAAGGATGAGTTTGTCTGCTGCCTCCAAACAGGATTGCGAAATGTCTTCATTTGGGTGGATATAGACTTTGTAGAGCAATGATTCTGAGCGAGTATAGCATGATGTCTAGAAGATTCCCTTTTGAGTTTTTTGTCGTCTTCACTTGTTTAACCCAACACAGATCAAATGTGATTATCAAGCCATGGAATAGAATGTTTAACAAAGGTGTTAGAATTAAAGTGGAAGTAGCTAGCTGACATAATGGCTAATCTTTGTCGACTGAGTTATTAATGTAATCTGCTCAATAGTGAAGATGTATCACTTCTATGTGGCTGTAATGATTGTGCACCACTTGACTTTCAGATGATTCATTGACTCTACAATAGGTTCTATCAATAAAATTTTAATGAGTGCCTCACTAAAACATGTTTTTTGGCCTGTGATTTGTTTTCAACCATAACACTGAAAATATAACACGACAGTAGTCTTGCCCCAAAATAGAGGCATCTTGTAAAATTGCTTGCCATTAATTAATTGTAATTTTTGTAGCTTGCCCTTGTCTTCATCCATCTGGTCTTTTTAAAATAAAAGTCGAATTGTATCTTTGACTAGTTGCATTGGCTTCTGTGATCATTCTAGACCAGGTTCAATAGCTAGTGTGGCAGCTAATTTATCATTGAAGTGTTCCTGGTGATTCCAAATTTATTATGGCATGTTCAAAATTAAAAATTTAGCTGAATTTAATGGAAAGCTTTATTGTCCCCAATTTTTGGGAAGAATTCCAGTGCAGTGCTGTAGTGAGCATTTATTTTGATAGTTTGAATTAACTGCTAAATCTGTCTGGTTTAAACAGTACTGGCTTTCTTCTTTGTTCCCAAGTCAAACATGAATGGTCAAAATTCATTGTCTAAAAGGCTATTTTCCAACCAACTGATAAGTCTTAAGAATGAAATGTTTACTCTAGGAAAAGCTCTGCTGAATAGAAATATTGACAGGCAACTACAGGAGTACCACACATGGACAAGTGAAGTTCTTTATGACATTTATACGGGTTACATTTTCTGTTTTTTGTCCTGAGTGTTGTTAAATGCTATGTTTTCTATGAGTGGCATAACAACTAGTAGCTTTTTTTATTATACTGTTTTCAAAAACAATTAAAAGGATATTGTGGATACATATTGCAATACTTTGGCACTTGTGGAGGTGGACTCTCGTGCTTTTTCTTGGTACACCACAGCTTGTATCTGAAATCTGCTATCTGGCTAATTAACTAGAGTAAGACCTTTGAACATGTATCTATCTACTTGTACTGGCTTTCATTGATATGACTAAATTGCATTTATATTTTTAGATCTATATTCCTTGAGATGGTATAGCTCCAGTATTTAATTGTGCTTTGACATTTTTTTTAGTATGTGCTGCCAACTTATGAAATGGCTGTGAAGATGCCGGAGAAGGAGCCCCCACCTCCTTACATGCCTGCTTGAACACAATGTAAATCAGTAACAAAATGAGCATTTTTCTCAACAAATTCAAGCCTGGTTACCTTGCATTTAAACTTTGAAACTTTGTAAGAGGTATTCTGTATTTGTGTAAACTTTTGAATATCTAGAAAATTATATTTTGTATGTAAACACATGATTGAAACTAAAATCCTTGAATATGGACATGTTTTTTAATCTATTTCTTGTTACTTAACTGGGTGAATATTTTTGATCCTTTTGCGCCAGACTGAGATTTTTTTATTTGAATTGCTTTTCATTCAAAATTATCTGGGTGCATTTGTATTTTTATATCTTCCTCATAACATCACATGGAGAGTAGAATGACTCTGGGAATAAATTCTGGACAAAACTGGTCACTAATTTGAAATTTGACCATTTGAAGTAGATGAGCAGTTAAAGCACTTGTTGGAATACAGTGTAGAACTTGAAGTTGAAATATACAATACTTAGTTTCTACCACTAGAGGTTTCAAATGAGCTATCATTAAATCTTAGTGCAACCTCCTGAGGCAGAAATCATGTACAACACTAGTTTTCCACTGGTCCATCCAACTTTGCACTTATTTTTTCTGCAGGCTGTAGACTTCAAACTGTTTGAACCTTCAATTCAGACTGGTGAATTATGTGTCCATTGGCGATATGGAAATGTACTGTTGGATGTATGGATCAAATGTATTTGTGCACTTCCTTCTGTTAATTTGTATTAAGATTCCTTTCAGTTTAGTCTCTTTTTAGGTGAGGGAGAGGAAATTGTAATGCTTAAACAAAATGTTCCTGTTTTCTGCATTGTATAATTGATACAAGTGTAAACAGTTTCATTTTATGGATTGTATGATTGCTTTATTTGTCATTTTTATCTAAAAATTTCATTAATAAATGTTTCAATTTATAATGCAGTTAATTACTCTTTAAACTGATAGATAACCTGCTTGATTAAAAGAACTGTTGGCATTGCCTTTCCATATACAACTGTACAACTGTAGTCCTTACTACTAGGGGGATCAAGGGGTATGGCGAGAAAGCAGGAATGGGGTACTGAAGTTGCGTGTTCAGCCATGAACTCATTGAATGGCGGTGCAGGCTCGAAGGGCCAAATGGCCTACTCCTGCACCTATTTTCTATGTTTTACCCATGTGCAGATTGAGGTGGAATTAAACTTGTCTGTGGTTAGTTATTACAAAAAGATATAAAAAGTACTAGTCTTAAGCTGATCCATCTCCAGTAGAAAGGCAAAGGCATTGGGTCTGCAAGTAGCTATTTATTTACAAAACTGACTGAAGTTTATCTATAGATTGTATCAATGGTAGAATCATTTACCATCCTTATCAAAGGGAAATCCTTTTTTAAACAAAAAATTGTACCATGCTTCTCAGTTGTTCATCTGCATTTAGGTGTACAACAACTTGCATTTATATTGCATATTCAACGTAGTAGAATGTCCCAAGGTCCTTCATAGGAGTGTAATAAGACAAAAACTGATGCTCATTCGGACAGGTAACAAAACATTGGTCAAAGAGGAAGGTTTTAAGCTCTGCCTTAAAGGAGGAGAGAGAGAGGTTTGGGAAGGGAGTTCCAGAGCTTGGGGCCTAGATAGCTGAAGGCACAGCAGTCAGTGGTGGGACAAAGGAAGTAGGGAATGTACAAGAGGACAGTGTTGGAGGAGCCCAGAGATCTAGGAGGGTTATAGGCCTGGAGAAAGTTAGAGATGGGGAAGAACGAGGACATAGAGGAATTTGAACAAAAGTATGAACATTTTAAAATTGAGGTGTTGGTGGATTGGAAGTCAGTGTAGATCA
Organism: Pristiophorus japonicus; assembly: GCF_044704955.1. NCBI lineage: Eukaryota > Metazoa > Chordata > Chondrichthyes > Pristiophoridae > Pristiophorus > Pristiophorus japonicus. The sequence continues at coordinate 81,157,548 of NC_091983.1, forward strand.
CCGAGCACAGGGGTGATGAGTGAATGGGACTTGGTGTGAGTTCAAATATGAGCAGCAGAGTTTTGGATGAGCTCAAATTTATGGAGGAGGGAGAATACGTAATTATGTTCTCGCCACATTCTCAGTTCTTTCTCTTGCCACTTGGCAGCAATCATAGCTGTTTTAATAAACTAGAAAAAGCTCAGGTTCTGCAAATCCATTGATTTTTCATGTTGCATCACCATTCAGGTTGAAAGTTCTGTATATTTTCTCGTTCCTCCAGCACTGCCTGATGGGATGAAAATCTCCTTTGTGCTGGCTTTGAGAACTGGAAGTATCTGCCAGCTGACTTGTGTGAAATGAGATCTGGGTAGTTTCATAAGAACATAAGAAATAGCAGGAGTAGGCCAGTTGGCCCCTTGAGCCTGCTCTGCTATTTAATAAGATCATGGCTGATCTGATCTTGGGCTCAGCTCCACTTCCCTGTTTGCTCCCCATAATCCTTTATTCCCTTATCGCTCAAAAAACTGTCTATCTCCATCTTAAATATATTCAATGAGCCAGCCTCCACAGCTCTCTGGGGCAGAGAATTCCACAGATTTACGACCCTCAGAGAATGGGCAACCCCTTATTCTTAAACTATACCCCCTAGTTCTACATTTCCCCATGAGGGGAAACATCCTCTCATTGTCGAGCCCACTCAGAATCTTATACATTTCAATAAGATCACCTCATTCTTCTAAACTCCAATGAATATAGGCCAAACCTGCTCAGCCTTTCTTCATAAGTCAACCCCTTCATCTCAGGAATCAACCTAGTGAACCTTCTCTGAACTGCCTCCAATGCAAATATATCCTTAAATAAGGAGAGCAAAACTGAACGCTGTACTCCAGATGTGGCCTCACCAATACCCTGTACAGTTGTAGCAGGACTTCCCTGCTTTTATACTCGATCCTCTTTTTGCAATACAGGCCAACGTTCCATTTGCCTTCCTGATTGCTTGCTGTACCTGCATACTAACTTTTTGTAAGTCATGCACAAGGACCCCTAGGTCCCTCTAATGCAGCATTTTGTAATTTCTCTCCATTTAAATAATTTGCTTTTTTATTTTTCCTGTCAGTGGATAATCTCTCACTTTCCCACATTATACTCTCTGCCAAATGTTTGCCCACTTGCTTAGCCTGTCTATATCCCTTTGCAGATTTTTTGTGTCCTCGCAACTTGCTTTCCCACCCATCTTTGTATCATCAGCAAACTTGGCTACATTACACTCGGCCCCTTCATCCAAGTCATTCATATAGATTGTAAATAGTTGAGGCCCCAGCACCGATCCCTGTGGCACCCCACTAGTTACTGTTTGCCAACCGGAAAGTTACCCATTTATCCCGACTCGTTTTCTGTTGGCCAATCAGCTATCCATGCTAATATATTACCCCCAACCTGTCAGTTTTTATCTTGTGTAGTAACCTTTTATGTGGTACCTTATCGAATGCCTTCTGGAAATCCAAATACACCACTGGTTCCCCCTTATCCACCCTGCTTGTTATATCCTCAAAGAACTCCAGCAAATTTGTCAAACATGATTTCCCTTTCATAAAACCAGGCTGACTGCTTGACTGTATTATGCTTTTGCAAATATCCTGCTACTGCTTCCTTGATAATGGACTCCAGCATTTTCTCAACGACACATGTTAGGTTAACTGATCTATAGTTTCCTGCTTTCTGTCTGCTTCCTTTTTAAAATAGGGGTGTTACATTTGCAGTTTTCCAATCCGCTAGGATTTCTCCAGAATCCTGGGGATTTTGGTAGATTACAACCGATGCATCCACTATCTCTGCAGCCACTTCTTTTAAGACCCTAGGATGCAAGCCATCAGGTCCAGGGGATATGTCCACCTTTAGTCCCATTATTCTACCGAGTACTTTTTTTGTAGTGATTGTTTTAAGTTCCCCCCTCCCTATAGTCCCTTGTTTATCCATTATTGGAATGTTTTTAGTGTCTTCTACCATGAAGATCGATCCAAAATATTTGTTCAAAGTCTTCGCCATTTCCCTGTTCCCCATTATCATTCTGCAATCTCATTCTTTAAAGAACCTGTTATGTTCAGAATAAATTCACAGGACAATATTGCAAGCTCAAACTGTTGTGACCTTGGTTTCTTCATTCACACTCCAGAATGAGGAAGCAGCATAGTGAATCACCTTTTATACCTGCTTGCCCCAGGGTGCACAGGTGACCCTAGGGTCTCCCACAGGTGTGCCCCCTAGCGACAAGTCTTCCATTTGGGTAAGGTCTAGATACATAACATCACTCCCTCCAAAAGTCTTATTGTACAAGTTACTTGCAAGTTGAGGCGGTCTGGCGCCCTGCGCCCCCGGGTCGATCGCCTGGGTTGAAATCCTGACATGGTGAGTTCATCCTCGTGGTTGATGGCGAAGTTGATCGTGTTAGTGTGTCGCTGGGGGCCAGGTCCTTTCACAGTGGTTCCTGGTTATCTGTCGTCCGCAGTTTGGTCTTGTCCAACTGCTTTACTCATTAGCCCGGTACATAATTTCACAATTAAATGTTCCGTTTTCATCACATATGCTTCATTCCCCCCCTTGGCTAATGCGGTGCTAGCGGCCCACCTGGGGCCCTGAACATGGTCTACATCACTTAAACTGATGTCGCGTGGAAGGGCCGTGCAATTATGGTGCATTTTCTGCTGTTGGCATGTGGAAGGCTCGGTTCTGAGTGATTGCGTAGCACCCAGGATAGCCGGGTCTGTAGGGAGTCTACCGTGACACGCATTGTGCTAGGTTTAGTGATTTGGGCGCTGACATTGAGGTCTGGCAAGGAGGTCTAGTGGCGGGAGGTCTAGTGGACCTTGGGCCGTAGTATGGGGCCCCCGGACCATCGATTGTGTGTAGCCGCCCTGCCTTGCTTTGCAACGCTGGGAAAGGGTCTATCGTCTATGCGGCTGATAGGTTGCCACATTCCGTCAAGCAGTTCACCGTTGGCAGGCGGTGATAACATGGGATCAAGGCTGGTCCAGGTCCTAAGCTGGGGGGCCGTTATGATTGACCTCTTGCTTTCTAGCACTTCCACAACCGCTAGTGGGTCTGCAGGCTGTGCCTTTTCCATCCCAGGGGTGGGCAACAAGGCCAACTGAGGGCGTAGGTGCCGCTCTCTGTGCCTGGCCCGTGGCGGATCATGTTACAGTGCATAGACAGTGTTGGACATTCTCGAAACAACGCATCGATAATGGTGCCTCTGCTCTCCCAAGCTTGTGAGATGAGCAGCTTGTCTGACTCGAGCACACATTGGGACACTCTTTGGTACGTCTCTTTAGTCCCGTGAACACAGGCTGCTGCTTTGTTTAACTTATTTGATACATGTTCAATCGTTTGGGGCTCGCCCACTACTTTTGATTGCTGCACAACACGCCCGACCCCGTGCAGTAACATCTCACTTGCTACAAGTACTTTGTCAGATATATATATGACCGGTTGGTGTTTGCCCGCTACTTTGGTTTGTTGTAAGGTACACCCAACCCCATACAATGGTACATCATTGGCCGCGAAGGACCGCTCGCAAGGGCTACATAGTGCACATAATTTATTTGAGTGTAGTGGGTTCCTGGCCTTCACCGCAGCCACCCTTTACCTTTGTCCAAAACCCAGTCGTTTTCCTTGCTGGGCGACACATTCCTCCGTTCCGTTGCGGTGACCTTCCGTGGTCTGGGCGTCCTCTCGTCCGTGTCTGTGATGCCGCTTGCTGTGATCTTCCTCCTCAGGTATTTTGCCTCTGGTGTCGGAAAGACGCATTCGGATCATTTCGGCCACTCCGCACGGTCGACCTGGAACCTCTTCCATCGTCGCGAAAGGGTCGTCAGCTTCGGGTGGTGGATATTATGCCTGTACCGCTGCTCGGTTGAGCTTTACCTCCTCATGGTTGTGATGAGCGGCCTGTGCCTTGGGGATCTGCACTATGATGCCTGGTTTAGCTGGAAGTGGGGCTTTGCTCGGCATTTGAGAAAGGGAGGCCTCGTTCGCCGGAGAAGGTACACAGAGGTCTTCCCAGTTCCATCGGATCTTCATCCACCTCCTGCCAAGCAGCGTTGGCCCATCACCTGAAACAATCCACAGTGGTAAATCGTGCATTGCTCTCTCATGGAATACTCTTATGTCCGCACTACCAATAACTCCTTGGTGTAGGTGCGCAGCTTTGCCTGAATCAGGATCAGCTCAGGTCGCTATGCTTCGTCGCTCCACAGCCTCTCGAAAACCTTCTGGCTCATAACTGATTCACTCGCCCCCGTGTCTAGTTCCATGGAGACTGGAGTGCCATTAAGTTCAACTTTTAACATTATCAGAGGGCTTTTGATGGTGAAAGTGTGTATCCCATATACTTCCTCTTCATCCTCAGGTTCAGTTGCCTCTCCTGCTCGTTCATCGTGATCCTCGCTGGATCGGCCATCTTCTCCTGACTGCCACATGGTGAGTCAGAGATCGTTTGCACATTCGCTGGAGGTGCCCCATTGTTCTACAGCCCTTGCATACATAGGGCTTGAATCTGCATTGATGAGCTCTATGGCTGCTCCCGCAGCACCAACATGATGCTAATAGATATACATTCATGTCCCACAGTGGACTCTGAGTCACTCTAAGCCTAGGTCTGGCCTCTACAATCGGGTGGGCCCTGCCCTGTGCCGTTCTGCCTACTGCAAACATTATTTTGTGCACGGTGCTTGCTGGTGAGCTCCGATTCTGTGAAGATATCTGTTTCGTGGATATATTGGCTTGGGCTACCATGATGGCCTTGCTCAGATCTGGGGATTTTGCAGACAGCAGTTAGCGAAGGATGACCTTGTGGCCAATTCCAAGCACGAAAAAGTCCCGCAATATTTCCCCCAAGGATCCTGCAAAGTCGCACTGCCCCGCAAGGCATCTTAGGTCGGCGACAAAACTCGCCACGTTCTGGCCCTCGGAGTGACGATGTGTATAAAAGCCTTACCTAGCTACCAGGATGCTCTCCTTTGGCTTGAAATGTTCTTTAGCCAGCGTACACAGCTCTGCATAAGATTTGGCTGTTACTTTAACTGGTGCCAGCAAATTTTTAAGGAGGCCATATACCGATGACCCACATACGGTGAGGAGAATTGCCCTGTGCTTGGTCGCCGTCTCAGCCTTGTCCAATTCGTTGGCCACAAAGTGCTGGTTGAGGCACTTGTTTTGGATCAATAATAATAGACTCAGGTTCGGGATCTGGATGAATGTTAAATAAGAGACAAGACAAATGAAGTAAAGAATAAAACACCATTTACTGAGAGAAAAGAAACAATAATACAGTTGACGAAGAAAAGAGAAGTATGATAAGATGCAACAACGCTCACGGCCTTCCGTCCGTCGGGAACTCCACAGCGACGGCTGGTCTGGAACATTGGGGGTCCCGGCACCGCTCGCGAATCACAGTCCAAGGTGAAGTTCAAAGAGCTATGGGACAGTGCTGTACCTTTATACTATCAAATAAACATACTATTGAACAAAACATGGGTGCATGTGGCTTATGGCCAACTCCTAATCTGTAAGGCCCCAGGTGCTTGTCCACAAAGCATGAGACCGCGAGTCGCGGACCGTCTCATAACAAGCTGGTGTGCGTCTCAAGGTTGCTTTCCCTCTCTCTCTCTAGCAACAACATCCACGAGGCATGAAGCAGAGACACACTGTGAATGACTAAATATCATAATTAACCCTATGTGATTAACCCTATACAATACAGCGCTCCACAAAGGCTTCCCAATCATCACCTTCAACATATCTCTCAAGAATACCAAAGGCAGCCATTACTGCGTGAAAGTTTTTGATCCATTACTCATCGCCAATTTGTTATGTTCAGAATAAATTCACAGGACTACATCGCAAGCTCAAACTGTTGTGACCTTGGTCTCTTTATTCAGACTCCAGAGTGAAGAAGCAGCATGGTGAATCACCTTTTATACCTGCTTGCCCCAGGATGCATAGGTGACCCTAGGGTCTCCCACAGGTGTGCCCCCTAGTGGCAAGTCTTACATTTGGGTAAGGTCGACATACATACACAACAGAACCAATGTTTACTTTAGCTACTCTTTTTATATACCTGTAGAAGCTCTTACTATCCATTTTTATATTTCTTGCTAGTTTACTCTCAAGCTCTACCTTTCCTCTATAATTCTTTTAGTCATCCTTTGCTGGTTTTTTAAAAATTCCCAATCCTCTGGCCTTCCTCTAATCTTGGCCACTTTGTATGCCATTGTTTTCAATTTGATACCATCCTATATTTGTCATGGATGGTTATCCCTTCTCTTAAAGTCTTTCCTTCTCACTGGAATATATTTTTGTTGAGAGATATGAAATATCTCCTTAAATGTCTGCCACTGCATAACAACCGCCTTACACTTTAATCTATGTTCCCAGTCCACTTTAGCCAACTCTGCCTTCATACCTTGTAATCACCTTTATTTAAGATCAGGACACTGGTTTGAGATCCAAATTTCTCACACTCCAACTGAATTTGGAATTCAACCATGCTATGATCACTCTTTCCTAGAGGATCCTTTATTACAAGATCATTTATTAATCCTGTCTCATTACACAGTGCCAGATCCAGGATAGCCTGCTCCCTGGTTAGTTCTGCAATGTACTGTTCAAATATACCATCCCGGATATACTCTGTGACCTCTTCCTCAAGACTACCTTGGCCAATTTGATTTGTCCAATCAATATAAAGATTAGAATCACCCATGATTATTGCCGTACCTTTCTTACAAGCCTCCATTATTTCTTGATTTATACTCCGTCCAACAGTGTAGCTGCTGTAGAGGGCCTATAGACTACGCCCACTAGTGACATCTTTTCCTTATTATTTCTTATCTCCACCCACACAGATTCTACATCTTGATTCTGAGCCAATATAATTTCTCACTCATCATTCATCATCATAGGTGGTCCCTCGAACAACAGTGACTTGCTTCCACATGGGTTCACAGATCTTTCAATGGAGGGCCTGATATTCCAGTCCTGAACTCCAATTGAAGGAGTGGAAGATGCCAGTGTGTACATTTTTTAACGTGTGGTGACCGTTGCATAATCAGCCACCACATGGGCTTGACAGAACTAGGCATTTATCCAGTGGCAAGCATTAACCAGGATGACTGGAGACCTGCTCTGCTGCACGGACCTAGTGCGCACACATATCGCAGTGTGGACTGGTCCGTGCTGGCCTTGGGCCTTTGGCTCGTCTGGGCCCCGTACCCTCATTTGCCGCACCTACGCCACGATCACTCGCTGCTCCTCCGCCACAAACATTTGCCCCACCTCTGCCACAACCTCTCACCGCTCCTCCGTCATGATCTCTCGCCGCTACTCCACCACAAACATTTGCCGCACACCGCCACATTTCTCACTACTGCACTGATATCATTCTTTATTAACAGAGCTACCCCACCTCCTTTACCTTTCTGTCTATCTCTCTGAAATGTCAAATACCCCTGTGTATTCAGTTCCCAGTCTTGGTCACCTTGCAACCACGTCTCTGCAATGGCTATCAGATCATACCCATTTATATCTATTTGTGCTTTCAACTCATCTGTCTTGTTATGAATGCTGCGTGCATTCAGATAAAGAGCTTTTAATTTTGCCTTTTTACCATTTTTCCCTGCTTTGACCCCATTTTCTGAAACACTCTTATTTTTATACATTTTGTCCCTTCCTGTCACACTCTGGTTACCACTTCCTCTACCGCTACCCTGGTCTATTGCCTTCTCCTTGCTCTTTGACTTTTTAAATTTCCGCTCACCCGAACCTTCCCCACACCACTGCCCCCACCGCCCCCACTATTTAGTTTAAAGCCCTCTCTACAGCCCTAGTTATTCGATTCGCCAGGACACTAGTCCCAGCATGGTTCAAGTGAAGCCCATCCCAATGGAACAGCTCCCTGTTACTCCAGTACTGGTGACAGTGCCCCATGAATCAAAACCCATTTCTTCCATACCAGTCTTTGAGCCACGTGTTCATCTCTCTGATCTTATTTACCCTATGCAAATTTGCTCGTGCTCATGTAGTAATTCAAAGATTATTACTGTTGTATATGTGGACTTGTATTTACTCTATACAGCCACCAAAGGGCTCATCCCCATAATCCCTTGGGAGCACAGGTATTTAAGGAGGCCTCATAGGTTGGAGAGGCACTCTGGAGACCTGCAATAAAAGACTAAGGTCACACTTTACTTTGAGCTCACAGTGTTCAGTCTGACTCTTTCACCATATGTAATAACTGGCGGCGAGATACAGATGGCGAACCCAAAGATGCAGAGAACAGTGGGCATCCTGGAGAAATTCTCGGAGGGAGATGATTGGGAAACTTTTGTGGAGCGACTTGACCAAGACTTCGTAGCCAACCAGCTAGATGGGGAATAGAGCGCTGCCAAACGAAGGGTGATTCTTCTCACCGTCTGTGGGGCACCAACGTATAGCCTCATGAAGAATCTGCTCACTCCAGCGAAACCCACGGAGAAATCGTACGACGATTTGTGCACACTGGTCCGAGAGCATTTGAACCCGAAGGAAAGCGTTCTGATGGCGAGGTACCGGTTCTACACTTACAAAAGGTCTGAAGGCCAGGAAGTGGCGAGTTATGTCGCTGAGCTAAGACGCCTTGCAGGACATTGCGAATTTGAAGGACATTTGGAGCACATACTCAGAGACTTTTTCGTACTTGGCATTGGCCACGAAACCATACTTCGCAAACTTTTGACTGTAGAGACCCCAACCTTGAGTAAGGCCATAGCGATAGTCCAGGCATTCATTGCCACCAGTGACAATATGAAGCAAATCTTTCAGCGCACAAGTGCTGCTACAAGTACTGTGAACAAAGTGATGTTGTTTTCGAATCGTAATGTACAGGGCAGGTCACACATACCTGCAGTTACATGTCTGCAGATGTCTCAGAGTCCACCATCAAGGGTGATGAATGCAAGGCCATTAACACCTTGTTGGCGCCGCGGGGGTGATTATCGTTTCCATTCATGCCAATTCACAGGGTATGTTTTCAAGGGTTGTGGAACAATGGGACACCTCCAACGTATGTGCAGGCGAGCTGCAAATCCTGTTAAACCTGCAAACTACCACGTTGCAGAGGAGGACAGATCCACGGAGGATCACGACGAACCAGAGCCTCAGACCAAGGAGGCAGAGGTACATGGAGTGCACACATTCACCACGAATTGTCTCCCGATAATGCTGAATGTTGAACTAAATGGACTCCCAGTGTCAATGGAGCTGGACATGGGCGCGGGCCAGTCCATCATGGGCAAAACGACTTTCGAAAGGTTGTGGTGCAACAAGGCCTCAAGGCCAGTCTGAACTCCAGTTCACATGAAACTAAGAACTTACACAAAAGAACTGATTCCTGTAATTGGCAGTGCTACCGTAAAGGTCTCATACGATGGAGTGGTGCACAAGTTACCACTCTGGGTGGTACCAGGCGATGGTCCCACGCTGCTCGGCAGGAGCTGGCTGGGAAAGATACACTGGAACTGGGACGACGTCCGAGCGCTATCGCCCGCTGACGGCACCTCATGTGCCCAGGTCTTATACAAATTTCCTTTGTTGTTCGAACCAGGCATCGTGAAATTCCAAGGAGCAAAAGTGCAGATCCACCTAATTCCGGGGGCGTGACCCATCCATCACAAGGCGAGAGCAGTACCTTACATGATCAGAGAAAGGGTAAAGATCGAGCTAGACCGGCTGCAAAAAGAGGGCATCATTTCACCGATCGAGTTCAACAAGTGGGCCAGTCCTATCGTTCCAGTCCTCAAGGGCAATGGCACCATCAGAATCTGTGGCGATTACAAAGTAACTATCAATCGTTTCTCCCTGCAGGACCAATATCCACTACCAAAGGCCAACTACCTCTTTGCAACGCTGGCAGGAGGAAAGACGTTCACGAAGCTGGATCTGACTTCAGCCTACATGACGCAGGAACTGGAGGAATCATCGAAGGCCCTCACCTGCATCAACACGCACAAAGGTCTTTTTGTTTATAACAGATGCCCGTTTGGAATCCGATCAGCGGCGCCAATATTCCAGAGAAACATGGAAAGCTTACTGAAGTCGGTCCCGCACACCGTGGTCTTCCAGGATGAATCTTGGTCACAGGTCGGAACACAGTCAAGCACCTGCAAAACCTGGAGGAGGTTCTTAGTCGACTCAACCATGTGGGGCTCACGTTAAAACGCTCAAAATGCGTTTTCCTGGCGCCTGAAGTGGAGTTCTTGGGAAGGAGGATTGCGGTGGATGGCATCAGGCCCACCAACGCGGAGATGGAGGCAATCGAGAACACACCGAGGCCACAGAACGTGACGGAGCTGCGGTCGTTTCTGGGACTTCTGAACTACTTTGGTAACTTCTTACCGGGTCTTAGCACACTGTTAGAACCACTACATGTTTTACTATGAAAAGGGGATGAATGGGTTTGGGGCAAAAGCCAAGAAAATGCCTTTGTAAAAGCGAGAAAATTGTTATGCTCAAACAAATTGCTTGTGTCGTATGATCCATTTAAGCATTTGGTACTAGCATGTGATGTGTCGTCATATGGCTTCGAAGGTGTATTGCAACAAGCTAATGATTTTGGGAAACTGCAACCGGTTGCTTATGCATCCAGGAGTCTGTCTAAGGCTGAGAGAGCCTATAGCATGATTGAGAAAGAAGCATTAGCATGTGTCTATGAGGTAAAGAAAATGCATCAATACCTGTTTGGGCGAAAATTGGAAACTGACCATAAGCCACTTATATCCGTTTTCCGAGAGCAAGGGGATAAATACCAACGCATCGGCCCACATCCAGAGATGGGCGCTCACGTTGTCCCCATACAACTATGCCATCCGCCACAGGCCAGGCACAGAAAACTGTGCCGATGCTCTCAGTAGGCTGCCAATGCCCACCACGAGGGTGGAAATGGCGCAGCCTGCAGATCTAGCCATGGTTATGGAAGCATTTGAGTGTGAGCAATCACCCATCACTGCCCGGCAGATCAAAACCTGGACAAGCCAGGACCCCTTATTATCTCGAGTCAAAAGCTGTGTGCTTCACGGGAGCTGGTCCAGTGTCCCAGTGGAAATGCAGGAAGAGATAAAGCCGTTCCAGCGGCACAAAGATGAAATGTCCATACAAGCAGTGGGGCAATCGAGTAGTGGTCCCCAAGAAGGGCAGAGACACCTTCATCAATGACCTCCATAGTACCCACCCAGGCATCGTGATGATGAAAGCGATAGCCAGATCCCACGTGTGGTGGCCCGGTATCGATGCGGACTTAGAGTCCTGCGTTCACAGATGTAATACATGCTCGCAGTTAAGCAATTTACCCAGGGAGGCGCCGCTAAGTTTATGGTCTTGGCCCTCCAAACCGTGGTCTAGGGTACACGTCGATTATGCAGGCCCGTTCTTGGGTAAAATGTTCTTTGTGGTTGTAGACGCGTATTCCAAGTGGATTGAATGTGAGATAATGTCGGCTAGCACGTCCGCTGCCACTACTGAAAGCCTGCGGGCCATGTTTGCCACTCACGGCTTACCCGATATCCTGGTGAGCGACAACAGTCCATGTTTTACCAGTGCTGACTTCAAAGAATTCATGACCCGTAATGGGATCAAACATATCACATCTGCCCCGTTTAAACCAGCATCCAATGGTCAGGCAGAGAGAGCAGTGCAGACCATCAAGCAAGGCTTGAAGAGGGTAACCGAAGGCTCACTGCAGACTCGCCTATCCCGAGTCCTGCTTAGCTACCGCACGAGACCCCACTCGCTCACTGGGATCCCACCTGCTGAACTGCTCATGAAAAGAGCACTTAAGACAAGGCTCTAGTTAGTTCACGCTGATCTACATGAACAGGTAGAGAGCAGGCGATACAACAAAGTGCATACCATGATAGCACAAATGTGTCATGCGAGATTGAAATCAACGATCCTGTATTTATATTGAATTATGGATAAGATCTCAAGTGGCTTCCTGGCATTGTCGTGGCCAAAGAGGGGAGCAGGGTGTTTCGGGTCAAGCTTTCAAATGGACTCATTCACCGGAAACACTGGGACCAAATCAAACTCAGATTTACGGACTATCCTGAACAACCCACCTTGGACCCTACCTTTTTTGATCCCCCAACATACACACTAGTGGCAACCGGCACCACGGTTGACCACGAAGCAGAAATCATCATCCATAGCAGCCCAGAAAGATCCAACACACCAGGCAGACCAGCAAGGCCAGTTGCACAGCAGCCCAGCGAGGGCTCAACAAATGATTCAACAGTACCAGCTTTTACACCAAGATGATCAACCAGGGCAAGAAGGGTCCCAGATCGACTCACATTGTAAATAGTTACACTATTGGCTTTGGAGGGGGAGTGTTGTTGTATATGTGGACTTGTATTTACTCTGTACAGCCACCAGAGGGCTGATACACTGGAGTCCAAAGGGATCCCATAATCCCTTGGGAGCACAGGTATTTAAGGAGGCCTCACAGGTTGGAGAGGCACTCTGGAGACCTGCAATAAAAGATTAAGGTCACACTTTACTTTGAGCTAACAGTGTTCAGTCTGACTATTTCTCCATACATAACAATTACCTTTGTGGTTCTGGTTTTCACTTTTGCCTCTAGCTGCTCATACTCCCTCAACAGAACCGCTTTCTTTGCCCTACCTATGTCATTGGCACCTACGTAGACCACTGCAACTGGATCTTCCTCCTCCCACTCCACGTTCCTCTCCAGCCCAGATGAGATGTCCTTAACCCTGGCAACACAGCCTTCTGGATTCACGCTCTTAGCTGCAGAGAACATTATTTATCCCCCTAACTATACTGTCCCCTACCACGACAATATTTCTTTTTACTTCCCCCACTTGAATGGCCATCTGTACCACGGTGCTATGGTCAGTTTGCTCATCCTTCCTGCCGTCCCTGCCCTCGTCCACACAGGGAGTAAGAGCCTCGAACCTGTTGTACAAGAACAAGCGCTGAAGCTCCTCAATCACTACCTCCTGGGACCCTAAACGTTCCTCACTTGTAGTCACACCCTCCTGTCCCTGACCACAAACCAAATTTGAATTAATTAATCTAAGGGGTGTGACTGCCTCGTGGAACACAGCGTCCAGGTAACTCTCCCCCTCCCTGATGTGTTGCAGTGTCTAAAGCTCAGACTCCAGCTCATCAACACGGAGCCAAAGCTCCTCGAGCTGCAGATACTTACTGTAGTTGTGGTCGCTGTGGGCCTCAGTGATGCCCACCAGCTTCCACAGGCAGCAGCAGAAACACATCGCCTGCCCTGCCATCTCTAATGTATTTGATTAATTAGGTTTTGAAGTTTTCAACGTTTAGTTTTTAATCCCAGCTCTTAATTTAAACCAATGCCCAAGAAAAGAAAGAAAACTGACCAAACAATCAGTTCCCTGCTTTCCTGTGATGTCTTATCCTTTGAAACTTTTGACTTCTTATCCTCCCAGTTCAGTTGGGCTGTCTGTTTTAAGTTGTGCCACTCCTCCTGATTTCCAGCTCTTTTAAGCTGTTTCAACCAGTTCCTAATAGGTCAATGAACCAACAATGCAAAATTTGCTCCAGGCTATAGACAGCTAGTTTGGAAAGTGGAAAATCACATCTAAGTAAATATGTTCTGTGCTTGATAAAGACTTACCCTCAGATGGATTCAACATACTGCTGTATAGGATGTTCTGAAATGATAGGACAGAAGAAATGGGATAGCTTTATATATTGAGAATTTGAAAATTAAAGAAGATGGATTAATATCCCGGGGAAGACATAGTTCAAAGGCGAAATACTGTGGAAGCTGATATAAAAGAAAATGCTGGAAATACTCAGCAGGTCAGGCAGCATCTGTGGAAAGAGAAACAATTAGTGTTTCAGTCACTTATCTTTGGTGTCAGCTGTGGCTCAGTTGATAGTACACTTCCCTCTGAGACAGAAGGTTATGGGTTCAAGTCCCACTCCAGGAACTTGAGCACATAAAATAAAATCTAGGCTGACAGTGCTGTACTGTTGGAGGTGCTGTCTTTCAGATGAGATGTTAAACCGAGGCCCTGTCTGTCCTCTCAAGTGATGTAAAAGATTCCCTGGCACTATTTTGAAGATAAGCAGGAGAGTAATCCCCAGTGTCCTGGCCAATATTTATTCCTCAATCAACATAACTAAAAAAACAGATTAACTGGTCATTATCACATTGCTGTTTGTGGGAGTTTGCTGTGTGAAAGTTGGCTGCTGCGTCTCCCACATTACATAGTGGCTACACTCCAAAAGTACTTCATTGGCTGTAAAATGCTTAGAGTCGTCTGATGGTCATGAAAGGCGCTATATAAATGCAAGACCTTTTCTTTTTCATAAGAACTGGAAAATGTTACAGAAGGAACAGGTTTTAAGCAAATACAGAAATGGGTAGCGGAGGAAAGAACAAAAGGAAAGGTCTCTGATGGGGTGGAAGGCTGGAGTGATTAAAGGATGATGGTGTTGAGGCAAAAAGGGGGTGGTAATGGGACAAGAAAGAATGAAAAGATGGGTCTAGAGGAGCTGTAAATGGCAACAGCATAATCATTAGCAGCACCTGTTGTCCAAAAAAATGGGAGCAGTGGCTATCTGAAATTGTTGAATTCAATGTTGAGTGTGGAAGGTTGTAAAGTACCTAATGAAAAGATGAAATGCTGCTCCTTGAGCTTGCGTTGAGTTCAAGTTTTTTGTTGACAAATCAGAACAGGCTTAACTGGGTTTGCTACAGACTATCTGAACAGGATGAGGATAACCTATAGAATGGAAGAGAATATAAAGACCATGTAATTGGTGACATCAAGCAATGTGATTTAAGTTGAACACGTGTAAATGGAACAGAATCAATGAATATAGTGCAAGATTGCTTCTGGATCCAATGTGTCTATGACACTAGTAGGAGTAATTCTAATTTAAACCTGGTAATTGCAAGTAATTAGAATAGCATCCATTATTAACATCGAGGGACCAGTGATCAGGGTAAATTTAACTATCAGACAATCAGCAATAGTAAGAAGAGAATACAAATTTAAATGTCAAACTTCAAAGGAATGAGGTATAAATATAATTAACGAGAAAATATTGCTGAACATTGAGGGAAAACAGAGTACACATGTATGCAAGATGCAAGCATCTCCAATTGGATAACTAGGCTAATAAAAATGGGAATTAAAAAAAACCCTATCTAAAGCCACTTTCGTGGGGGGTAGGATTATCTAAAACAAGTCAGAGTTTGAACATGTGAAGAAAACACCAACAATGAATTATAGTTGGAAGATGTTGAGCATAACACCAAAGTTCAAATATAAGAGTAGAGAAGAATTTAGAACTTTAAAAGTGTAAGTGAAATTAAGGGCAACATAGTTGAAAACATTTGTAGAAGTATTCAAGTGAAAGGATATGATTACAGTCTAGTTTTTGTAATACACCTTGTATCCTAAGAATATTTTGAAATCAGTAGTATATATCTTGTGGGACAAATGTATTATGTGTTATATACCATAGTTAGGGTTAGATAAATACTTTTATATCTATATACAGAGGTGAATAAAATTCATGGGAAACAATGGGGGTGAATTTCCTCAATGGTTTACCTGCTGTATCTTTGGCAGAAGAGCCATGGTATAAATACAATGTTTCTGGGAGTCACTTACTTCTGCCAACATTACAGCAGACGATTGTAATTCCATGATATCCAAAGGTAATCAGCTAAAACTCCAGATCACCACCCAAACTCTTATCTTCATTATTCAACCCTGCTCCCATCCACAGAAAATGTGGGAAGTGAATTTCCACAAAGGGTAGTGGGGTGGGGAAATTAGCCCAGAACTAATCAGAACCCATTGAGGGGCACCATAACTGAACCCAATCTCTACTTGTATGTACTTTCCAGCAGATGTCAATAGATAGCAATCAGGAGCAGGAGCTCGGGCTAATTTCCCCACCCCACCAACATTGTGAAAATTCACTTCCCACATTTTCTGTGGATGGGAGCAGGGTTGAATACTGAAAATAAGAGTTTGGGTGGTGATCTGGAGTTTTATTTGATTACCTTTGGATATCTTGGAATATTTATTTTCCAATTTTCTCTGCTGAAGGTATTGACTTCTGCTAGGTATGTTTCCATGGGAAAAGCACCCTTGGTATCTTGCCCAAGCAGCAAATCTTCATATGTGATCTCAGTCAGTAAGTTTTGGTGCGCTGTTCATTATTGAGGGGCATCCTAACTGAACCCAATCTTTACTTGTATGCACTTTCCAGCAGATGTCACTAGATAGCAATCAGGAGCAGGAGCTCGGGCTAATTTCCCCCTCCCCAGTCAAGGGCACAAAATCCAATGGTAGTATCCCAACTGCCACTCTGCTGAAAGCAGCCAACGCAGTACAGATTGAGAATCAAACCTGAAAGCTTTTAGTCTGTATGACTCAGTCACACCATACCAACTGGGCCAACCGTAATACCTGGAATAACATGTCAAGTTTCCTCTCAGGAGATTAAATGGATTAAATGTACATGGTTTTGAAGGGAACAGGCTTAGTGGGACTAATACTGTGTTCTGTATTTCATGTGAACTGTTTTTGGAATTTGTCACAACAATACTAAGATTGTATACTTCTTACTGTGATGTTTCTGCCCCCATTTTGGATGTTCCTTTCCTCGTTGAAAGCAATTATTGCTTTGTTACAATAAATATCAAAGTTGCCATCTATTAAAAACTCTTTCATTTCACAGGAAAACAAATCCCATTCTTGTTCCCATGGGACCAATGTGTGGTGGAATCTCTTGAGCAATTTATATACTTTCATTGGACGCTGAGGTGGTCTTGGATTTCGATCTTCAGAGCCCTGCCTTCAGTTTCTTTGATGTAATATTTGTTTCAGGCGATTGAAGAGGAAGAATACATTAAATGCCCACTGTTTTCCTCATTTGATTTGTCAGTTTCTAATCTCTTAAATCATTTCACCTCACAAAACTGTTTTTCCAATGTGAACAGATTGAGCGAGCTTCATGGTTCAGTTATTTCAAATCTGGGACCATTTTTACTTTGTTTTTGATAATTCACCAATTTAAAACCGAGTTGAGAAGGAATTTCTTCTCCCAGAGGGTTGTGAATCTGTGGACTTCTCTGCCCAGGGAAGCAGTTGAGGCTAGCTCATTGAATGTATTCAAATCACAGATAGCTAGATTTTTAACCAATAAGGGAATTACGGGTTATGGGGAGCGGGCGGGTAAGTGGAGCTGAGTCCACGGCCAGATCAGCCATGATCTTGTTGAATGGCGGAGCAGGCTCGAGGGGCTAGATGGCCTACTCCTGTTCCTAATTCTTATGTTCTTATGTTTTTATTTAAGGGGAAGCTAGATAAGTACATGAGGAAGAAAGGTTTAGAAGGATATGCAGATATGGTTAGATGAAGTAGGGTGGGAGGAGGTTTGTGTGGAGCATAAAGCAGTTGGGCTAAATAGCTTATTTCTGTGCTTTAAATTCTATTTAATTGGACTAATATTCAATGGATCTGTTTATGCAACTAGCTTTGTAGTTCTCCTTGCAATTGCTGTCCATTACAGTGACAATAAGTTTTAGGCATTTTCACACATTTCTGACCCACCTTATTAACAAAATACTTTTTATAATCATGTTTGTTACTTTTGCACCAATATGATCTAACTTATATTTGTCAAATTAAATGTCACCTGTCATTAATCTGTCCGAATGTTGAGGGAGTAGTTTTCCCATCTGCCGTGACTGGCAGATTTTGGGGGACAGGAATTACACAGGGACATTATGCAATTTCCTGGAAGCCTTTAATAGGGACGAACAATATTCCTGCACAAATCACGCTTGAGCTACATTTCCATAAGTAACTCGGGAGTAATTTCACAATGCCGTGGCTTGATTTATGCAGTGAGATGATCCTGCTCATACATGGGTGTTAAATACCAGTCCTGCTCCTTTTTCAGGAAGCAATTTCTTAAAAGTGAACTATTCAAATTGATTGCTGAAAACATCATTGCCTAAATCATTATAATATTTAGTTCTCCTCTATCGCTGAGCTTTGTTTTAAAAGGAAAGAATCTCGGGATGCTAAGGAGGTTCATCCGTGCAGGAAATGGGTCACTCGCTCCTGCCATTATCCACTGATGCTTGCAGCCACCATTCTTTTCCTTTAATGCAATTCTCCGTGCTGGAAGGAGAGGGCTGACTTAAAGGATAGTTCCAAAGGGATGTAAAGATTTTAAAGGATGGCTCCTCTGCAGCCTAGAATAATTTAGAAAGTGAATGCTGGTAACAGCGACATCCCTGCACCCACCCAAAGGATCATAGAGAAGACGACTGACTTCTTGAAACTTTCCTTCAGATGCCTGGACTGGTCAGGTGACATCTTGTAGTAAAGCCGTGACAAGTCTCCATTGCCTGTTGCAGACTGCACAATTTCACCACCTAGAGAGGCCTAACTGGGGAGCACAAAGTCAATTTGAAGTAAATGGCAGGTAAAATCTGGCAGGGTGGCTATTTAGATATCGCCTGTTTCACACCATCGTCCAAAGTTAACACTACCCCCCCAACCTCACTGGCTTGTTCTGCAAATAGAGAAATACCATTGAGAAATTTCATGAGTACATACAATGAAAGTAACAGCAAC
Source organism: Pristiophorus japonicus (assembly GCF_044704955.1). Taxonomy (NCBI): domain Eukaryota; kingdom Metazoa; phylum Chordata; class Chondrichthyes; family Pristiophoridae; genus Pristiophorus; species Pristiophorus japonicus. The sequence continues at coordinate 81,176,231 of NC_091983.1, forward strand.
CACTTGTATTTATATAGCACCTTCAACGTAATGAAACGTTCCATGGTGTATCACAGGAATATTATGAGATTAAAATTTGACACAGAGTCGCACAAGTAGAAATTAGCGCAGGTGAACGAAAGCTTGGTCGAAGAGGTATGCTTTAAGGAGCGTCTTGAAGGAGGAAAGAGAGGTAGAGAGGTGGAGAGATTTAGGCAGCGAGTTCCAGAGCTTGGGGCCGAAGCAACAGAAGGCACGGCCACCAATGGTTGAGCGATTATAATCAGGGTTGCTCAAGAGGGCAGAATTACAGGAGCGCAGACATTTTGTGGGGGGGGGGGGGTGTTTGTGAGGCTAGAGGAGATTACAGTGATGGGGAGGGGTGAGGCCATGAAGGGATTTGAAAATAAGGATGAGAATTTTGAAATCAAGGCATTGCTTAACCGGAAGCCAATGTAGGTCAGTGAGCACAGAGGTGATGGGTGAGTGGGACTTGGTGCGAGTTAAGACATGGGCTGTCGAGTTTTAGATCACCTCTAGTTTTACGTAGGGTAGAATGTGGGAGGCCAACCAGGAGTGCGTTGGAATAGTCAAGTCTAGAGGTAACAAAGGCACTGATGAAGGCTTCAGCTGCGATAAGCTGAGGCTAGGGCGGAGACAGGTGATGTTATGGAGGTGGAAATAGGCGGTTTTAGTTATGCTTCGGATATATGGTCGAAAGCTCATTTCATGGTCAAATATGGCACCAAGATTGTGAACAGTCTGGTTCAGCCTCAGACAAAAGTTGGAGAGAGGGATGGAGTCAGTGGCTAGTGAACGCAGTTTGTGGTGGGGACCAAAAACAATGGCTTTAGTCTTCCAAATATTTAATTGGAGAAAATTTCTGCTCATCCAGAACTGGATGTCAGACATGCATTCTAACAATGACAACAAGGTTTGCCAGAAAAAAATTGGACTGCAGTCTTTTAAGATATCCATTTGCCAAAAGTTTCAGTAATAACCTGCCCCAGAATTTGCAGCCTGCTACATCAAGGACATTAATCATAAGCATTTAGGCAGCTGTAAATAAGCCTTAGGGGTTGGCAAAAGCCCGCAGCATATGAGAATGTGAGGAAGCATTTTGTGGCATGCATACTTTGCCTATTTTGCTTGGTATAAGATACTGGTGGGTCATTTTCCATTGAATATTTTCTTTTGGCATGAAAATATTTGATGCCCATAAAGGTGGCTAAACAGGAGTAATTACTTGCATCAGCTGTTCTAATCTTGCATGTGATTATTTGGGGTCCCAGGCTTGCCAGAGCACCATTATCAGCCTGCAACCTTTCATCAAAAGTAATCTTCTGAATATTTGCTAGAAAAAAAACGGACCTGCCTTTTAAAAGGAAGTTGCAACTGGTTTTAATAAATATGCTGCCTCCAAATCAACCAGTTTGGAGCTTGTTTGTCACATGTAATTGGGTTCAACCCAGAAGATGTGTCTGAATCAGATATGCATCGCTTAGGTAGGTACGAGATCCACAAAGCAATATACCCCACTTTCCACAATGATGATACAAAATTGACCCTTGTATGTTTTTGCATTTCATAAGAACATAAGAATATAAGGAATAGGAACAGGAGTAGGCCATACGGCCCCTCGAGCTTGCTCCACCATTCAATAAAATCATGGCTGATCTGATCATGGACTCAGCTCCACTTCCCCGTCCGCTCCCCATAACCCCTTATTCCTTATCGTTTAAGAAACTGTCTATTTCTGTCTGAAATTTATTCAATGTCCCAGTTTCCACAGCTCTCTGAGGCAGTGAATTCCACAGATTTAGGTCCCCTGCAGTCAGAATCAGGGGAAGTCATAACGGGGAACAAAGAAATGGCAGACCAATTGAACAAGTACTTTGGTTCGGTATTCATAAAGGAGGACACGAACAACCTTCCGGATATAAAAGGGGTCAGAGGGTCTAGTAAGAAGGAGGAACTGAGGGAAATCCTTATTAGTCGGGAAATTGTGTTGGAGAAATTGATGGGATTAAAGGCAGATAAATCCCCAGGGCCTGATGGTCTGCATCCCAGAGTACTTAAGGAGGCGGCCTTGGAAATACCGGATGCATTGACAGTCATTTTCCAACATTCCATAGACTCTGGATCAGTTCCTATGGAGTGGAGGTTAGCCAATGTAACCCCACTTTTTAAAAAAGGAGAGAGAGAGAAAACAGGGAATTATAGACCGGTCAGCCTGACATCGGTAGTGGGTAAAATGATGGAATCAATTATTAAGGATGTCATAGCAGCGTATTTGGAAAGAGGTGACATGATAGGTCCAAGTCAGCATGGATTTGTGAAAGGGAAATCATGCTTGACAAATCTTCTGGAGTTTTTTGAGGATGTTTCCAGTAGAGTGGACAAGGGAGAACCAGTTGATGTGGTATATTTAGACTTTCAGAAGGCTTTCGACAAGGTTCCACACAAGAGATTAATGTGCAAAGTTAAAGCACATGGGATTGGGGGTAGTGTGCTGATGTGGATTGAGAACTGGTTGTCAGACAGGAAGCAAAGAGTAGGAGTAAATGGGTACTTTTCAGAATGGCAGGCAGTGACTAGTGGGGTACCGCAAGGTTCTGTGCTGGGGCCCCAACTGTTTACATTGTACATTAAGGATTTAGACGAGGGGATTAAATGTAGTATCTGATGTCATGTATTCAACCAGCATTGTAACCCATGTATAATCTGACCTAAGTTGTACACTGTGAGAACACTGACCACTATGTGATGAACTTGTGGGAGACACTCCTTACATAGACCTTCAGATATAAAAGGGGAAGCTCCACCCACTTCCTGCACTTGAGTGCTAAGGAATAAAGGACAGGTCACAGACTGACCTTCTCTCAAGCATGGGCCTCGTGTGCATTTATACTGTATAGTAAGGACGTATCAATGGCGACAAGAAACTGGGATTTGAACCACACGAGCATGGCCACTAGTAGAACAGACAAGAGATACTGTGTTAAGGAATGGTTGGGACAGAGATTCAACATTGTTAAAGCAGCACACAGTTCTCCAGGCAGACAAGGGCAATCGGGCATGCCCCAACATGTAGTCGAACCCAGAGGGGGAGTTCGACAGAGACAATGGCAAGCTGAACGGCGATTCACGTCATTGCAAGGGACAATGCGGCCAGTAATGAGGCCATCAACACCTGTTAATGGCGCACTCAAGGGCAATAACAGGGGCAGTCAGGGACGATCGACTGGCAAGGGACCTTTTGTTCCAAACCGCTGCTCATGCTGGAGGCGTGGAGGCACGCACTCAGCCGGAATTTGCAGAGGTGAGCTAAATACCTGCAGAAATTGCAGAAATGAACACTGGGGGAAATCGCTGGAAGCTGAAGTTCAGCGAGTTCATGTGGAGCACGTATGCAGTTCATACACCAGGATGCCACCGATAATGATGAAAGTGCTCCTCAATGGCATCCCAGTATCAATGGAGTTAGACACGGGGGCCAGCCAGTCCCTGATGGGTATGAAACAGTTCGAAAAGTTATGGGCGTCCAAGGCCAGGAGGCCAAAATTAGCGCCGATTGACGCACAGCTACGGACTTACACAAAGCAGATCATTCCGGTGCTAGGCAGCAAAGATTCGGAGAACAGACTGCCACTCTGGATTGTCCCAGGGGACGGTCCCGCACTACTGGGGAGAAGTTGGCTTGCTGTCATGAACTGGAAATGGAGCGATGTCAATGCAATTTCCTCTGTGGAGCGAGTATCATGCTCACAGATCCTGGACAAATTTGGCTCATTATTTCAACCCGGCATTGGCACTTTCATGGGGGCCAAGGTAGTGATTCACATAAACCCGGACGCCAGGCCAGTACACCACAAGGACAGAGCGGTGCCGTACGTGATGCGGGAAAAGATAGAAGGTGAATTGGACCGCCTGCTGAGGGAAGGCATCATCTCGCCAGTCGAATTCAGTGACTGGGCAAGGCCGATTGTGCCGGTGCTCAAGGCGGATGGGTCGGTCAGGATATGTGGCGAGTACAAGGCCACCATCAATCGGGTGTCACTCCAAGACCAGTACCCACTATCAAGAGCGGAGGACTCTTTGCGACGCTATCCGGTGGCAAACTTTTTTCAAAATTGGACCTGACCTCAGCTTACATGACCCAGGAGCTGGCGAGTAAGTCGAAGAAGCTGACCACCATCACGACACACAAGGGGTTGTTTGAGTACAACAGATGTCCGCTCGGGATTCGCTCGGCCGCCGCGATCTTCCAACGAAATATGGAAAGCCTCCTCAAGTCGATTCCAGGGACGGTGGTTTTTCAGGACGACATCCTCATTACGGGTTACGATACTGAAGAACACCTCCACAACCTGGAGGAGGTGTTATGCAGACTGGACCGTGTAGGGCTGCGACTGAAAAAGGCGAAGTGCGTCTTCCTAGCTCCAGAGGTAGAATTCCTGGGGATGAGGGTAGCAGCAGATGGGATCAGCCCTACTGCGTCCAAGACGGAAGCGATCCAGAGAGCACCCAGACCCCGTAACACAACAGAGCTGCGTTCGTTCCTGGGGCTCCTGAACTATTTTGGTAACTTTCTTCCCAAATTGAACACGCTGCTAGAGCCGCTACATGTGCTCCTACGCAAAGGTCGCGAATGGGTCTGGGGGGACAGCCAGGAAAGGGCTTTTAATAGAGCACGCAATTTGTTATGTTCCAACAATCTGTTAACACTATATGACCCATGTAAGAAACTTGTGTTAACGTGCGATGCGTCGTCCTATGGTGTCGGGTGTGTGTTGCAGCATGTCAATGTCAAGGGTCAGTTACAGCCGGTAGCTTATGCCTCCAGAAGTCTGTCCCAGGCAGAAAGGGGCTACGGGATGGTAGAAAAGGAGGCGCTCGCATGTGTATATGCGGTAAAGAAAATGCACCAGTACCTGTTTGGCAGGAAATTTGAGCTGGAGACAGATCACAAACCCCTAACGTCCCTTTTGGCCGACAACAAGGCCATAAATGCAAACGCATCGGCCCGCATACAGAGGTGGGCACTCACGTTAGCCGCCTATGACTACACAATTTGGCACAGACTGAAAACTGCGCCGATGCACTCAGCAGGCTCCCACTAGCCACCACTGAGGGGGCTACCGAGCATGCTGCTGAGATGGTCATGGCTGTTGAAGCTTTCGGAAGCGAAGGCTCACCCGTGACAGCCCGTCAGATTAAAGTCTGGACAAATAGAGACCCGCTATTGTCTCTAGTCAAGAAATGTGTCCTGAATGGGGACTGGGCAGCCACGTACAGGGCATGCCCTGAGAAATTTAAACCATTTCACAGGCGCAGGGATGAACTCTCGATTCAGGCCGATTGCCTACTGTGGGGAAACCGCGTAGTCATGCCCCAGATGGGCAGAGAGGTGTTCATCAGAGAACTCCACATTGTCACGATGAAGGCAATTGCCAGGTCACACGTTTGGTGGCCAGGGATAGACGCAGATCTGGAACTTTGTGTTCGCAGGTGCAACACGTGTGCCCAGCTGGGCAATGCGCCCAGGGAAGCCCCCCTTAGCCCCTGGCCATGGCCCGCCAAGCCTTGGTCACGCATCCATGTGGACTACGGAGGTCCTTTCATGGGGAAAATGTTTTTGGTTGTAATAGACGCCTACTCCAAATGGATCGAGTGTGACATTTTAAATTCAAACACATCCTCTGCCACGGTAGAAAGTCTACGGGCAATGTTCGCCGCCCATGGTCTACCGGACATCTTGGTCAGCGACAATGGCCCGTGCTTCACAAGCACTGAATTCCAGGACTTCATGGCAGGCAATGGAATTAACCATGTTAGAATGGCACCGTTCAAGCCGGCCTCAAATGGCTAGGCAGAACGAGCAGTGCAGATAATCATGCAGGGGATGCTCAGAATCCAAGGGGGTTCCCTACAAACCCGCTTATCACGCCTCCTGTTGGCCTATAGATCCCGACCACACTCGCTCACAGGGGTTCCACCCGCAGAGCTGCTAATGAAAAGGACGCTCAAAACCCGGTTATCCCTTATACACCCCACCATGAAAGAAATTGTCGAGAGCAGGCGCCAGTCACAATAGGACTACCATGACAGGAATGCGAGGGCGCGATGTATTGATGTAAATTATCCTGTTTTTGTCCTCAACTACGCTGCAGGACCCAAATAGCTCGCAGGCACTGTGGTTGCCAAAGAGGGAAATAGGATTCTGGTAGTTAAACTTACCAATGGACAAATCTGCCGCAAACATGTGGATCAAACAAAAAGGAGGTTCAGCAACCCCATAGAAGAAGCAGAGGAAGAACAAGAGATAGAGTTCACTCCACCACAGGTGACTGAACACAGGAACCAAAGGGAGCAGAGCCCAGTCACTGTTGGCAGTCCGGACAGGCCTGAGGCACCACAAACAGCAGACACTCAGGCCAGCGTCCAACACCGGAGCCCCAACTCAGGCGCTCTATAAGGGAGCGTAAACCACCAGAGAGACTCAACCTGTAATCCCAATAAGACTTTGGGGGGGAGGTGATGTCATGTATTCAACCAGCATTGTAACCCATGTATAAACTGACCTAAGTTGTACACCGTGAGAACACTGACCACTAGGTGGTGCACTTGTGGGAGACACTCCTAAACTAGACCTTCAGATATAAAAGGGGAAGCTCCACCCACTTCTTGCACTTGAGTGCTAAGGAATAAAGGACAGGTCACAGACTGACCTTCTCTCAAGCATGGGCCTCGTGTGTATTTATACTGTATTGTAAGGACGTATCAATTTGCGGACGACACTAAGTTGGGTGGCAGTGTGAGCTGCGAGGAGGATGCTATGAGGCTGCAGAGTGACTTGGATAGGTTAGGTGAGTGGGCAAATGCATGGCAGATGAAGTATAATGTGGATAAATGTGAGATTATCCACTTTGGTGGTAAAAACAGACTATTATCTGAATGGTGACAGATTAGGAAAAGGGGAGGTGCAACGAGACCTGGGTGTCATGGTACATCAGTCATTGAAGGTTGGCATGCAGGTACAGCAGGCGGTTAAGAAAGCAAATAGCATGTTGGCGTTCATAGCGAGGGGATTTGAGTACAGGGGCAGAGAGGTGTTTCTACAGTTGTGCAGGGCCTTGGTGAGGCCACACCTGGAGTATTGTGTACAGATTTGGTCTCCTAACTTGAGGAAGGACATTCTTGCTATTGAGGGAGTGCAGCGAAGGTTCACCAGACTGATTCCCGGGATGGCGGGACTGACATATCAAGAAAGACTGGATCAACTGGGCTTGTATTCATTGGAGTTCAGAAGAATGAGAGGGGATCTCATAGAAACGTTTAAAATTCTGACGCGTTTAGACAGGTTAGATGCAGGAAGAATGTTCCCAATGTTAGGGAAGTCCAGAACCAGGGGTCACAGTCTAAGCATAAGGGGTAAGCCATTTAGGACCGAGATGAGGAGAAACTTCTTCACCCAGAGAGTGTTGAATCTGTGGAATTCTCTGCCACAGAAAGTTGTTGAAGCCAATTCACTAAATATATTCAGAAAGGAGTTTGATGTAGTCCTTACTACTAGGGGGATCAAGGGGTATGGCGAGAAAGCAGGAATGGGGTACTGAAGTTGCATGTTCAGCCATGAACTCATTGATTTGCGGTGCAGGCTCGAAGGGCCGAATGGCCTACTCCTGCACCTATTTTCTATGTTTCTATGTTTCTATGTACAACCCTCTGAGAGAAGAAATTTTTCCTCATCTCTGTTTTCAATGGGCGGCCCCTTATTCTAAGATCATGCCCTCTAGTCCTCGTCTCCCCCATCAGTGGAAACATCTTCTCTGCATCCACCTTGTCAAGCCCCCTCATAATTTTATACGTTTTGATAAGATCACCTCTCATTCTTCTGAATTCCAATGAGTAGAGGCCCAACCTACTCAACCTTTCTTCATAAGTCAACCCCCTCATCCCCGGAATTAACTTAGTGAAGCTTCTCTGAACTGGCTCCAAAGCAAGTATATCCTTTCGTAAATATGGAAACTAAAATTGTACGCAGTATTCCAGGTGTGGCCTTACCAATACCTTATACAGCTGTAGCAAGACTTCCCTGCTTTTATACTCCATCCCCTTTGCAATAAAGACCAAGATACCACTGGCCTTCCTGATCTCTTGCTGTACCTGCATACTATCCTTTTGTGTTTCATGCACAAGTATCACCCAGGTCCCGCTGTACTGCAGCACTTTGCGATCTTTCTCCATTTAAATAATAACTTGCTCTTTGATTTTTTTCTGCCAAAGTGCATGACCTCACACTTTCCTTCTAGTTGTTATATTTTTGGGTATTTTTTTGCCAGTTTTAGAAACTTTGGCTGCTGTATTTTTAGATTACCCTGTTTGGTTAATCTTAGCTCCCTACTGTCTAGAGGGTATCTTCACTCACACTGATCTAGTTTCAGATACTTGCAAATGGGCAATTTCGGCACCCAAAAATTGCAATCTGCATATTCTTTTATACTTGACTTTTATTTGCACAGTTTTCTATTCTGGTCTATTCTAACTGTGGGACCTAGCTAGTCGAACCCATCTTTCTCTGAAGGTTAAAACCCACTCAACTTGATTCCATTCACTGCACCTCTGCTCAACTTAGCGTGCTGGACTGCTTTATCTCATGAAATATCCCTGAAAACAGTTTGCAGGGCTTCTTGAATTAAAATGTCAGCCAGATAACTGGCAAATACATAACTGAGCAAATCACACAGTATATGATTGTTTCAATGCAGTTTGGTTCCTCCAAACTTTGGAGACAACCAACAAAACTTTGCAACATTTATATTGATTAGGCTATCACATAGATTTTAACTGCAGCTGACTTTCCAAGCATCAAAATTATTTTTCTTTCCTCCTGGATCTTTCTTTCTGGTAGATTCAGAATAAGTTACTTCCAATTCTGACACCATGTACCGTTTGCTAAGTTCTGGTAGTGATAAACTAGAAAAGACCTAAGAGTTTCAAAACAAGTGTTGTTTACTGATCAACTATCTGAACTAAAGTATGCCATTCAAAAGCTACCAGATCAGAGGGGACGATCAGTAGACCATGGGCCTCAAAAACATGCTTTTCCATAGTTCCCTCTGTGGAAGTACTTCATATTCACACCAGTATTAGGTTCGGGACCACTTTTCACAAAAATCAATGTGCCCATCTTCAAAAAGTGAGCATTTTGCAGAAATTTTCATTAGAAAATAGGAAGAAATCTCGTCAAAACCCTGAGTGATGACAAAATTGCAAGTTACCTATATGATCAATTACAACTGCTTTATTTGTCAGTACCGCAAAATCAGCCAATCATGATCTCTGTACTGGATCAATTAGAGTCAGTGACTGCATTCACCAAATCAATGGCGTGCTGCATGCACGTAGTAAGTGCCAAAGGCAACATAAATTATTTTTCGGACTCTAGCTGGATAAAAATTTTAATGAGTTTTCATCAGTGGAAATTTACTGGAACTAGATGTCATGTACGTATGCTTGGGGTTACTAGCCACCAGGGAGCGCCACTGTCGGAGGTCATTGGGCTGTACGCACAGGTGTGCGCGCCAGGTATATAAAGGAAACCACCATGTAATGTGGGCACTTTAGGCCCGAATAATGTTGAGCCAGGTTTGCACCTGAGTGAGTTTACAGTATTTAGTCTATCGAATTATTACATACATAACATTTGGCGAGGTGGTAACTCAAGAACCTTCGCATGCAAAATGAGCACTATTGGAAATCTGGAGAGATTCGTGGAGGAAGAGGACTGGTCGGATTTTATCGATCGCCTGGACCAGTACTTCGTGGCCAACAAAATGGAGGAAGCTACTGACGCAGTTAGGCGCACTGTTTGCAGACCGAAAATCTATGGCCTCAAAATGAATCTCCTCTCGCCTGCACGTCCAGTTGACAAGAACTATGAGGAATTGTGTGTGCTCTGGTACATGACCATCTCAAACCAAAAGAAGGCATCATCATCTCACACTATCGATTCTACACGCATGTTCGTTCTGAGGGCCAGGATGTGTCGGAATTCGGCGCCGACCTAAGACGTCTTGCTGGGCTATGTAAGTTCGAAGATGCGTTGGGAGACATGCTGCGAGATTTCTTCGTAATAGGAATCAACCACGAGGTGATCCTCCGGAAGTTATTGACTGCGGAGATGTTGGATTTGAGCAAGGCCATTGCGATTGCCCAGGCATGCATGACGATGGATGATAATTTAAGGCAGATATCAGTGAAGAGTCGGAGCTCCATGGCAAGTACTGTAAACAAGATTGTGTCGTCGTATGGCAGAGCTGCTTATGGCAGGGCCTACTCGACTGCATATGCAAAACCTGTAGCTGCTCAAAGTCCACCAAAGGGTAGAATCTGATTTCACCCTGTTAGTGTTGTGGGGACAATCATCAGCATCATCAGTGTCATTTTAAACAGTACATCTGTACAGGCTGTTCGAAAGTGGGGCATCTTCAGCGAATGTGTCCACAACTGAGCATGCGTACTGCGACTCACCACATGGATGATGATGACCAGTCCAGCGCGGACCTGGATACGCAACCCGAGATACCCGAGGAGGAAGTATATGGACTGTATTTGTTCCTGACAAAGAACCAACCGATAATGGTTAATGTGAAACTAAATGGCATGCCAGTATCGATGGAATTGGACACGGGTGCGAGTCAGTCGATAATAAGCCAAAGGACATTCGACAAGCTGTGGGACACTAAGGCTGTGAAGTCTAAGCTGAGTCCATTCAATGCAAAGTTGCATACTTATACCAGAGAACTCATACTGGTGATTGGCAGTGCAGTAGTCAAGGTGTTGTATGATGGTGTGGTTCATGATCTACCGTTATGGATCATTCCAGGAAATGGTCCAACGCTGTTCGGCAGGAATTGGCTCGAAAAAATCAAATGGAATTGGAACGATATCAAAGCGTTGTCATCGGTGGATGACACTTCGTGTGCTCAAGTGCTGAGCAAGTTTCCCTCGATGATTAAATTGGGCATCGGCAATTTCACGGGAGCCAAGGTCCAGATTCACCTGGACTCGGGTGCAGACCCGTCCATCACAAAGCTCGGGCTGTTCCATACATGATGAGGGAGAAAGTTGAAATTGAGCTGGACAGACTCCAATGTGAAGGGGTCATATCACCGGTCGAATTTAACGAATGGGCCAGTCCCATTGTTCCTATGTTGAAGAGTGATGGCACTGTCAGGCTTTGTGGGGACTACAAGGTTACGATCAACCGATTTTTGAAACAGGATCAGTACCCGTTACCGAAGGCTGATGACCTGTTTGCAACACTAGCCAGTGGGAAGTCGTTCACTAAACTGGATCTGACGTCGGCCTATATGACACAGGAGCTCGTTGACACGTTGAAGAAACTTACAAGCATTAACACTCATAGAGGACTGTTTATCTATCACAGGTGACCTTTTGGAATTCACTCGGCAGCAGCCATATTTCAGAGGAACATGGAGAGTCTACTGAAGTCCATCCATAGAACCGTCGTGTTTCAAGATGACCTTCTGGTCACAGGTCGTGACACTGCCGAACACCTGAACAACCTTGAAGAGGTTCTACATCGTCTGGACAAAGTGGGACTCAGGCTGAAACGTTCGAAGTGCGTCTTCATGGCACCAGAAGTCAAATTTCTGGGGAGGAAGATTGCTGTTGATTGCATCAGGCCCACGGACTCGAAAACCAAGGCCATCAAAAATGCACGCAGGCCTCAAAATGTGATGGAGCTGTGTTCGTTCCTAATCTACTCAACTACTTTGGTAATTTCTTACTTAGATTGAGCACTTTATTAGAGCCACTGCGCATGCTGCTCAGGAAAGGCGACAACTGGGTTTGGGGTGTGTCTCAAGATAGAGCTTTCGAGAAAGCTTCAAATCTGCTTTGCTGTAACAAGTTGCTGATACATAATGATCTGTGTAAGGGTCTAGTATTGGCCTGTGATGCTTCATCATATGGGATTGGCTGCGTGCTCCAACAAGTTAATGAGTCGGGTAAACTACAACCTGTTGCGTATGCTTCGAAAAGTTTGTCAAAGGCGGAAAGAGTCTCGAGCATGGTAGAAAAAGAAGCTTTAGCCTGCGTGTATGGGGTTAAAAAGATGCATCAGTACCTGTTTGGTTTTCATTTCGAACTCGAAACGGATCACAAGCCACTCATTTCATTGTTTTCGGGAAACAAAGGTATCAATACCAATGCATCGTCCCGCATCCAGAGGTGAGCACTGACATTATCTGCCTATGATTATGCCATTCGCCATAGACCTGACACCGAGAATTGTGCCAATGCACTGAGCCGTCTGCCTTTGCCCACACCGGAGGTGGAGATGCCACAACCTGCAGATCTACTGTTAGTTATGGATGCTTTTGAAAGTGAAGAAACCCCTATCACTGCTCAACAAGTTAGGACCTGGACCAGACAGGACTCGATTTTATTGGTTGTAAAACGTTGTGTCCTTAGTGGTGATTGGTCTGCTATACCTATGGAAATGTGTGATGAGACAAACCTTACAATCGTCGCAAAGACGAACTATCCATTCAGTCAGATTGTTTACTGTGGGGTAATAGTGTTGTTATGCCTAAGAAAGGCAGAGAGGAATTTGTACATGATCTACACAGCACTCATCCCAGTATTGTCATGATGAAAGCCATCTCCAGGTCTCCCGTATGGTGGCCTGGAATTGACTCAGAGCACTTGCCCGGAATTGGAGTTGAACTGAGATGATCAATTCGTGAGCAGAAAGGCCCGGACCGTCTTAAATTGTAAAAAGACTGATACTAAGATCTTGAAGGGGTATGTTGTCGTGTATGTATGCTTGGGGTTACTAGCCACCAGGGGCACCACTGTCGGAGGTCATTGGGCTGTGTGCACGGGTGTGCGGGCCAGGTATATAAAGGAAGCCACCATGTAATGTGAGCACTTTGGGCCCGAATAAAGTTGAGCCAGGTTTGCACCTGAGTGAGTTTACAGTATTCAGTCTATTGAGTTATTACATACATAAAACTAGAGAAGCTAAAATTGCAGAGAATGCCATCGAAAGTTTAGATCTGGAGCTGGTTATTGCAGCAGAAGGACTCGCAACAATCCCACATTCAATTGGATACCATCGACAGTGCTACATGCGTTTCACTGATAAATCCAAGATCGACAGAGCCGAGAAGAAGTAAGAACGGGAAAATCAGAACTATGGACATGATTACACCTGATTTTACAGAAATTCCTATAAAACTGTGTCAGCCTACAAATCCAACTTTCGTTCCTTAGTTCAATGGTTATGCCGTTTGACACATTCCATTTCGTGGACCTGCCTCAGCCCCATACACTTATTTCTGTGTAGACTGACTGACTCTAAATTTCTCACTCTGGTCATAACACGCCCAAACACGGCAAAAAACTGCGTTTTTGACCAAAGGTCATTGTCAGTGGGGCTGATTAGAATATCCATTTTTTCATTCCTTCGAGACATTGCAGAACCAGTACAGAAAGAAGAGAGGAATGAAGCCGTCACCAAGGTTTGACTGCTTCACTCAAAGATGACAGACCCCAAGGTTATACCTTCTTCCCATCTTCTTTAAGTGCACTGCCTTCTCTGCAAGAAGGACGAGAACATTATGGAGAGACAAAGCTGAAAGAGATGAAAAAAGAGGCTGGTACAATGTGAGACTAAAACTGCAGGTAAGTTGCTCCTTGCAGCAGAAACCCACAAAGATGAGGCAACCCTGTTGCATATCCATGGACAAGATCTTATTGCCCTTGAAACGAGATATCATCTTAGCTGCTACCAGAGCTACACCAGATTTCTGACCAGAAAGGAGCAGGAAGACCCTCCAGAAGGCAACCTCTACCAGACAGGATATAGGCACTTCTGTGATACAGTGATGGAGGGCAGGATTGTAAAGAACTGTGAAGTTTTTAAAATGACAAAGCTGAAAGTTTGTTTAAGAAATGCATTTTTCAGAAAGAGGGTATCGATGCTTCTTATAAAATGTATAATCTTAAATATAGAATGCAGAAATCTTGTCCTTTCCTGAAATTTGTCAGATCATCGCACAGTAATGAGAGTGATCCTGTTTTTGTAGAAGATCTTGCAACAGAAGAAGTTGTTGAGGAGGCAGTCAGAGATTTGCTTCAGAAACAAGCACAAGTGAGTCCGACACAGACATGGATACCAGCATGGATCCTGAAGATGATGTACTTGTCACAGACTGGATGACACTTCCTCCAGCACCAGCAAGTGTAATGGAGCTTGCACATTGTTCATGCAAAAAGACCCAGTGTGCATAAGGAAGGTGCTCTTGTCCTCTCAATAAGCTACCTTACACCGACATCTACTTATGTGTAGGTTGTGAGAATGTTGCATCTTTGCCCGAGACTTCTAGGGCTGAGGAAACAGATATCCTTGATTCTGATGATGATTCATAGATATGCTTTCATTTTCAGCCTCTAAATTTTTTTCAGATCTATTTAGTTTCTTCAGTACTTCTATCTTTAAAAAAATCAATACTATTACTTTTATTATTATTATAATTATTATTAGAATTATATAGTTGACAAACGAGTCCGTCTGAAATGTCAATAAGTGTGTATGAAATAAATGGTTTCTATAGTAGATTTCTTTCTTGGCAACGGATATGAAAACAAAACTTAGATTTATGTATAACATCCAGATCTCAAATGTCCTTAGTGATACTTCTTTTTACCAATTCTTACACTATCCATGCTTAAAATTTAGCAGTAGCACCATTGCTAGAGAAAAGAAAGTCCATAGCAACCATTTTTAAGTTTTTCCTTGTTTTTGCCTATTTCTCAGTAACACTCAATTTTCAGACTTGGGAACATTTGGTTATTGCTTCAGATACATATGTTTAACATATTTAGCACGATTCTGGGTACTTCCCACACGGAGACTATGGAACTAAAAATCTAGGCAAGAAGATAAGCTTCGACCCATGGTCTACAGGGTATTTCCTGTACTTAACTATGGAGATAAAGTTGCACCAATATTAATTTCAGCTATTTCAAGTGCGTTTGGACACACACAAAGTATTCCGTATAATGTGCATAACGTAGCCAAGTTTGCTGAAAATACAAAGATGGGAGGAAAAGTGAGGGGGACACAAACAATCTGCAAAAGGACATAGACAGGCTAAGTGAGTGGGCAAAAATTTGGCAGATGGAGTATAATGTTGGAAAGTTGTGAAGTCATGCACTTTGGCAGAAAAAAAATCAAAGAGCAAGTTATTATTTAAATGGAGAAAGATTGCAAAGTGCCACAGAACAGCGGGACCTGGGGGTACTTGTGCATGAAACACAAAAGGATAGTATGCAGGTACAGCAAGTGATCAGGAAGGCCAATGGTATCTTGGCCTTTATTGCAAAGGGGATGGAGTATAAAAGCAGGGAAGTCTTGCTACAGCTATATAAGGTATTGGTGAGGCCACACCTGGAATACTGCGTGCAGTTTTGGTTTCCATATTTACGAAAGGATATATTTGCTTTGGAGGCAGTTCAGAGAAGCTTCACTAGGTTGATTCCGGGGATGAAGGGATTGACTTATGAGGAAAGGTTGAACAGGTTGGGCCTCTACTCATTGGAGTTCAGCAGAATGAGAGGTGATCTTATCGAAACGTATAAGATTATGAGGGGGCTTGACAAGGTGGATGCAGAGAGGATGTTTCCACTGATGGGGGAGACTAGAACTACGGGGCATGATCTTAGAATAAGGGGCTGCACAGGACAGGTTAGATGGAGGAAGAATGTTCCCGATATTGGGGAAGTCCAGAACCATGGGTCACAGTCTAAGGATAAGGAGTAAGCCATTTAGGACCGAGATGAGGAGAAACTTCTTCACTCAGAGAATTGTGAACCTATGGAATTCCCTACGACAGAAAGTTGTTGAGGCCACTTCATTAGATATATTCAAAAGGGAGTTAGATGTGACCCTTACGGCTAAAGGGATCAAGGGGTATGGCGAGAAAGCAGGAATGGGGTACTGAAGTTGCATGATCAGCCATGATGATATTGAATGGTGGTGCAGGCTCGAAGGGCCAAATGGCTTACTCCTGCACCTATTTTCTACGTTTTTTTTCTGTTTAAAACAAAGATGAGGAGAAATTTCTTCTCCCAGATGGTTGTAAATCTGTGGAAATCGCTGCCTCAGAGAGCTGTGGAAGCTGGGACATTGAAAAAATTTAAGACAGAAATAGACAGTTTCTTAAACGATAAGGGGTTATGGGGCGTGGGCAGGGAAGTGGAGCTGAGTCCATGATCAGATCATAATCTTATTGAATGGCAGAGCAGGCTCGAGGGGCCGTATGGCCTACTCCTGTTCCTATTTCTCATGTTCTTATGTAGCAATCCCTAGATACAAGTTTACCCCTCCCTGCATGCAGTGTGGACATTCTCAGCACCCAGCAAAGATGGAGATTTCTGTATGAGAAGAAGGATCCTTAGAAAGGGATGAGTTTAAGGAACTACAATATTTGGCAGATCGTGGAGAGAAATTTATAATTATGTGTCCATTGTTTCAGTGAAAAATGCTAGTCAGAAATTTAAATATTTAGTTGATTAACAACTTGAATTTATATAGTGCCTTTAACATAATAAAATGTTCCAAGGCGCTTCACAGGAGGGTCTTCAGACAACATTTGACACTGAGCCACAAAAAGAACATTACGAGAGGTGACCGAAAGCTTGGTCAAAGAGTTAGGTTTTAAAGACCGACATAAAGGAGGACCGAGAGAGGCAGAAAGGTTTAGGAAGGGAATTGCAGAGCCTTCGGTCTAGATGGCTGAAGGCAGGGCCCCCAATGGTGGAATGAAGGAAATTGGGGATGCACGAGAGACCAGAATTGGAGGAGTTCAGAGGTCACGGATGGTTGTGGCGCAGGAGGAGCTTACAGAGATAGGGAGGGCTGAGCATGAAACATAGAAACATAGAAACATAGAAAATAGGTGCTGGAGCAGGCCATTCGGCCCTTCGAGCCTGCACCATCATTCAAAATGATCATGGCTGATCATGCAACTTCAGTACCCCATTCCTGCCTTCTCTCCATACCCCCTGATCCCTTTAGCCGTAAGGGCCACATCTAACTCCCTTTTCAATATATCCAACGAACTGGACTCAACAACTTTCTGTGGTAGAGAATTCCATAGGATCACAATTCTCTGGGTGAAAAAGTTTCTCCTCATCTCAGTCCTATATGGCTTACTCCTTATCCTTAGACTGTGACCCCTGGTTCTGGACTTGACCAACATCGGGAATATTCTTCCTGCATCTAACCTGTCCAATCCCGTCAGAATTTTATATGTTTCTATGAGATCCCCTCTCATTCTTCTAAATTCCAGTGAATATAAGCCTAGTCGATCCAGTCTTTCTTCATATGTCAGTCCTGCCATTCTGGGAATCAGTCTGGTGCACCTTCGCTGCACTCCCTCAATAGCAAGAACGTCCTTCCTCAGATTAGGAGACCAAAACTGCACACAATACTCCAGTGTGGTCTCACCAAGGCCCTGTACAATTGCAGTAAGACCTCTCTGCTCCTATACTCAAATCCTTTCGCCATGAAGGCCAACATGCCATTTGCTTTCTTAACTGCCTGCTGTATCTGCATGCCTACTTTCAATGACTGAAATACCATGACACCCAGATCTCGTTGCACCTCCCCTTTTACTAATCTGTCACCATATAATAATCTGCCTTCCTGTTTTTGCCACCAAAATGGATAACCTCACACTTATCCACATTATACTGCATCTGCCATGCATTTGCCCACTCACCTAACCTGTCCAAGTCACCCTGCAGCTTCTTAGCATCCTCCTCACATCTCACACTGTCACCCAGCTTAGTGTCATCTGCAAACTTGGAGATATTACATTCAATTCTTTTGTCTAAATCATTGATGTATTTTGTAAACAGCTGGGGTCCCAGCACTGAACCTTGCGGTACCCCACTAGTCACTGCCTGCTATTCTGAAAAGGACCCGTTTATTCTCACTCTTTGCTTCCTGTCTGCCAACCAGTTCTCTATCCACGTCAATACATTACCCCCAATCTCATGTGCCTTAATTTTGCACACTAAGGGATTTGAACGCAAGGATGAGAATTTTAAAATTGAGGTGTTGCCAGACACCAAACACTGTAGGTCAACAAGCACTGGGGTGATGAGTGAACAGGACTTGGTGCAAGTTCTGATACAGGCAGCAGAGTTTTGAACAAGCTCAAGTTTATGGAGGGTGGTAGGTGGGAGACTGGCCAGGAGAGCATTGGAATAGTTGTGACTCGAGGCAACAAAGGCACAGATGAGGGGTTCAGTAAGGTTTCCATTGAAATAATTTAAACCAGCCCCTTGCAAATGCTCCAAATTGTCTTGATTTAGTTTCCCAAAAGTAACCCAGGAAAGAACTAGATAGCAGTGGTGACAAAAGGCAGGAGGTTAACAGTGCCTAGAGTGAATGTTAACCCAGGGTCTGCCAGCAATTGTATTGGTACTTTTAGTACTGTTTCTGAAATGCACCATAGAATAATAATTTTAAATGACTAAAACAAAGAAAGTGAATAAAGACAACTTCCTCCCCCAACAGGAGAAAATAAACGCAACACAACTCCCCATCTGGTCGGTACATGTGATGCGAAGCTCCCTTATTGTCAATTGCAATTTGTTGTTGATATTCTTTGTTCCTTTCCCTATGATCATTTGAGCAGGCCTTATTCAAACTGTTACAGTGCGCAGTAAATTTAACAACAGTCGGAGCAAATGAAAAAAATTGCCTTAAAATGAATTTTGTTTCGAGAAAATATTGCACAGTTTTAATACTTATTGTAACATTTTTGAAGCATAATTGATAAAAATGAATAATTTTCTAACCTCTGCACATTGAAATTTGCCTCCCATGTATGGACTGGTTAATTAGCCAGAAAGGTAGTGACAGTTAAAATGTAACTATTTTGATATGCGTTATGAACTTATTAGTTTAACAGGACATGATTAGGTTATGTTGCTGACTGGAACATAAACCCATTGGCGTGTTCCTTTTTTTCAGTTCTTCTCCTCTCCTGAATGTGTTGTGTCATGCTAGGGTATAGAATCAGAGGTTCATAGAATGGTGCAGCACAGAAAGAGGCCATTCGGCCCATCAGGTCTTTCGAAGAGCAATCCAGTTAATCCCACTCCTCAGCTTTTTCTTCATATCTCTGCAATTTTTTCTCCTTCAAGTATTTATCCAATTCCCTTTTGAAATCTACTATTGAATCTGTATTCACCGCCCTATCAGGCAGTGCATTCCAAATCCTAACCACTTGTTGCATAACAAAGTTTTTCCTCATGTTGCCTCTGGTTCTTTTGCTAATCACCTTAAATCTGTGTCTTCTGGTTATTGTCCATCAGAAATAGTTTATCTTTATTTACTCTATCTAAACTCTTCATTATTTTGAACACCTCTATCAAATCTCCTCTTAGCCTTCTCTGCTCTAAGAAGATCAACTCCAGCTTCTCCAGTCTATCCACGTAACTATAATTCCTCATCCCTGGAACCATTCTAGTAAATCTCTTCTGTACCCTCTCTAGAGCCTTCATGTTCTTCCTAAAGTGTGGAGTCCAAAGTTGGATACAGTACTCCAGCTGGGGCCAAACTCGTTTATTATCAATGTTTAGCCAAACTTCCTGGCTTTTGTGTTCTTTGGGAGGGGGCGGGGGATTTTAACCTAAAGAAATGGGTGGGTTTGGAGCAGGGGGGAGGTAGTTAAATTGTTAACAATCGGAATCCTGACCTCAACCTGCACACCTCTGGTTTTAACGGAGGTGGGCCGGGGACAGGCAGCCAACCCGCTACCAGGAGGCGGGGCATGAATTTAAATATTACAATGAGGTTGGAAGCCTCTTCAATCTCCATTCTGTTTTCAACTGAAGCTAGACAGGTTTTACACACTTCAGCAGTTAAAGCAAGGTGAGGACTGCTGCATCCTAGAGGTAAGTGTCTTTACACCTACCTCCTGGATCTAGGGTCCCTGCCTAACCCCTCCTCCCTGCATGATCATAGGCACCCCCACCACAAGGCCTCCGATCGCCTTCCTGGACACCCCACCTCCCTCCCCAACTACCATAATCCACCAGCGAGCCACGATCCTCCGGTGGCCAGTCCCGGCCTTAAATCCCGGTCCCACAGCATCCACAATCTTCTCCTCCCGTTAAAGTCGACATGATTTGCAGGAAACCTGTTCTCCCAGGCTTCCCCTCGCCCACAACCCGCCTTCTCCATGAAAATCCAGCCCAATGCCTCTATTTATAAGGCCCAGCATCCCATATGCTTTATTAACTGCTTTGCTAACCTGTCCTGCTGTATTGTATAGGGTTAATCACATCAGGTTAATTATGATATTCCGACATTTACAGTGTGTTTTCTGCTTCATGCCTCGTGGAATGTTGTTGATGCAGAGAGAGAGAGAGAGAGACCTTGATGCACACACCATCTTGTTTATGGGACGATCGGCACCTCGAGGTCTCATGCTTTGTGGAAGAACAGCTAGGGCCTTACAGATTAGGAGTTGGCCATAAACCACATGCACCCATGTTTGTTCAATAGTATAAAGGAATGGAACTGTCCAGTAACTCTTTGAACTTCACCTTGGACCATGATTCACGAGAGATGCCGGGACCCCCAAGGCTCCTGACCAGCCGTCGTTGCGGAGTTCCCAACGGGCCGAAGGCTGTGAGCTTTGTTGCATCTTCTCTTTTCTTCGTAAACTGTATTATGTTTCTTTTCTCTCAGTAAACGGTGTTTTATCTTTACTTCATTTGTCTTGTCTCTTATTTAACATTCATCCAGATCCCGAGCCTGGGTCTATTATTATCGATCCAAAACACCTGCCACCTTTAAAGATTTGTACACAAACACCCCCAGATCTCCCTGTTCTTGAATCCCCTTTAAAAACATTTTTTATTTGTTCATGGGATGTGGGCGTCACTGGTAAGGCCAGCATATACTGCCCATCCCTAATTACTCTTGAGAAGGTGGTGGTAAGCTGCCTTCTTGAACCGCTGCAGTCCATGTGGTGAAGGTACATCCACAGTGCTGTTATGGAGGAGTTCCAGGATTTTGACCCAGCGACGATGATGAAAATTGTACCATTTAGATTGTATTATCTCTCCTCATCTTTCATACCACTTTTCTGCGTTGAATTTCATCTACCATGTATCCACCCATTCCACCAGCCTATGTCCTCTTGAAGTCGACTCTTCTTAGGCAGTCCCTTGGAGATGAGGATGACTTGCTTTCACACTAAAACTGAGTTCTCAGGTGACTGATAGTCTGATGCGGGACCTATAGTCTCTGCCACAGGTGGGGCGGATGGTGGTTGAAGGGACGTTAGTTGAAGTGACGGGTGGGTGGGGTGCTTGGGTGGTCGTGCGCTCCTTCCGTTGTTTGCTTGCTCCTGGCGAAGAAGCTCTCCTTCCCGGATGCTTCTCCTCCACTTTGAGTGGTCTTGGGCCAAGGATTCCCAGGTGCCGGTGGGGATGTTGCACTTCTTCAAGGAAGCTTTGAGGGTGTCCTTGAAATGTTTCCTCTGCCCACCTGGGGCTCGCTTGCCATGTCGGAGCTCCGAATAGAGCACTTGTTTTGGGAGTCTCGTATCGGGCATGCGGACTGTTATATATGTAAAGCTGTAAATATCTTGTTTAACGACCAGAGGGCTCATCCCCTGGAGTCCCAAGGGATCCCACAATCCCTTGGGAGCACAGGTGCTTAAGGAGGCTTCACAGGCTGGAGAGGCACTCTGAAAACCTGAAATAAAAGACAGGTCACACTTTACTTTGAGCTCACAGTATCTGGTCAGACTCTTTATTCATACATAACAACTGGCGACAAGATACAGATGACGAACCACACTGCAATGATGCAGAGAACAGTGGGCATCCTGGAGACATTTTCGGAGGGAGATGATTGGGAAACCTTCGTGGAGCGACTCAACCAATACTTCATAACCAATGAGCTGGAAGGAGAAGCGAACGCTGCCAAATGAAGGACGATTCTCCTCACAGTTTGTGGGGCACCAACGTATGGCCTCATGAAAAGTCTGCTTGCTCCAGCGAAACCCACAGAAAAATCATATGATGATTTGTGCACACTGGTCTGGGAGCATCTTAACCCAAAGGAAAGCATTCTGATGGCGAGGTACCAGTTCTACACGTACAAAAGGTCTGAAGGCCAGGAAGTGGCCAGCTATGTCGTCGAACTAAGACGCCTTGCAGGACATTGTAAATTTGAAGGACATTTGGAGCACATGCTCAGGGACTTCTTTGTACTTGGCATTGGCCATGAAGTGAAACTTCGCAAACTTTTGACTGTAGAGACACCAACCTTGAGTAAAGCCATAGCGATAGCCCAGGCGTTCATTGCAACCAGTGGCAAATCTCTCAGCATGAGTGCTGCTACAAGTACTGTGAACAAAGTAATGTTGTTTTCGAATCGCAATGTATAGGGCAAGCCTCACATGCCTGCAGCTGCACGTCCGCAGATGTCTCAGAGACCACCATCAAGGGTGATGAATGCAAGGCCATTAACACCTTGTTGGCGCTGCGGAGGTGATCCTCATTTCCATTCATGCCGTTTCAAAGAATACGTTTGCAAGGGCTGTGGAACAATGGGATACCTCCAACGTATGTGCAGGCGAACTGCAAATCATGTTAAACCTGCAAACCACCATGTTGCAGAGGAGAACAGATCCATGGCGGATCACGGCGAACCAGAGCCTCAGGCCAAGGAGGCAGAGGTATATGGGCTGCACACATTTACCACGAATTGTCCCCGATAATGCAGAAGGTTGAATTAGATGGACTTCCGGTGTCAATGGAGCTGGACACGGGCGCAAGCCTGTCCATTATGAGTAAAAAGACTTTCGATAAATTGTGGTGCAGAAAGGCCTCAAGGCCAGTCCTGACTCCCATTCACACTAAATTGAGAACATACACAAAGGAACTGATTCCCATAAATGGCAGTGCTACCGTAAAGGTCTCCTACGATGGAGCGGTGCACAAGCTACCACTCTGGGTGGTACCGGGCGATGGCCCCATGCTGCTCGGCAGGAGCTGGCTGGGGAAGATACACTGGAACTGGGACGACGTCTGAGTGCTCTCGTCCGTCGACAACACTTCGTGTGCCCAGGTCTTAAACAAGTTCCCCTCGTTGTTTGAACCAGGCATCGGGAAGTTTCAAGGAGCAAAAGTGCCGATCCACCTAATTCCGGGGGTGTGACCCATCCATCACAAGGCGAGAGCAATACCGTATATGATGAGAGAGAGTGTGGAGATCGAGCTGAACGAGCTGCAACGAGAGGGTATAATTTCGCCGATCAAATTCAACGAGTGGGCCAGTCCGATGGTTCCAGTCCTCAAGGGAGACGGCACTTTTAGAATCTGTGGTGATTACAAAGTAACTATCAATCGTTTCTTTCTGCAGGATCAATACCCACTACCAATGGCAAATGATCTTTTTGCGACGCTGGCGGGAGGAAAGTTCACGAAGCTGGACGTGACCTCAGCCTACATGACGCAGGAGCTGGAGAAATCATCGAAGGGCCTCATTTGCATCAACACGCACAAAGATCTCTGCATTTACAACAGATGCCTGCTTGGGATTCGATCAGCCGCGGCGATATTCCAGAGAAACATGGAAAGCTTACTGAAGTCGGTCCCGCGCACCGTGGTCTTCCAGGATAGCATCTTGGTTACAGGTCGGGACACAGTCGAGCACCTGCAGAACCTGGAGGAGGTTCCTAGTCGGCTTAACCGCGTGGGGCTCAGGTTAAAACGCTTGAAGTGCATTTTCCTGGCACCTGAAGTGGAGTTCCTGGGGAGAAGAATCGCGGTGGGCAGCATCAGGCCCACCGATTTGAAGACGGATGCAATCGAGAATGCACCGAGGCCACAGAACGTGACGGAGCTGCGGTCGTTTCTAGGACTCCTGAACTACTCTGGTAACTTCTTACCGGGTCTCAGCACACTATTAGAACCACTGCATGACTTACTGCGTAAAGGAGATGAATGGGTTTGGGGCAAAAGTCAAGAAAATGCCTCTGTAAAAGCGAGAAAATTGTTATGTTCAAACAAATTGCTTGTGTTGTATGATCCATGTAAGCGTTTGGTACTAGCATGTGATGCATCGTCATATGGTGTCGGGTGTGTATTGCAACAAGCTAATGAATCTGGGAAATTGCAACCGGTTGCTTATGCATCCAGAAGTCTGCCTAAGGCTGAGAGGGCCTACAGCATGATTGAAAAAAAAGCGTTAGCGTGTGTTTATGGGGTAAAGAAAATGCATCAATATCTGTTTGGGCTCAAATTTGAATTGGAAACTGACCATAAGCCACTGATATCCTTCTTTTCTGAAAGTAAGGGGATAAATACGAATGCATCGGCCCGCATCCAGAGATGGGCACTCACGTTGTCTGCATACAACTACGCCATCTGCCACAGGCCAGGCACAGAAAACTGTGCCGATGCTCTCAGTAGGCTGCCATTGCCCAACAAGGGGGTGGAAATAGCACAGCCCGCAGATTAAGTCATGGTAATGGAAGCATTCGAGAGTGAGCAATCACCTGTTACCGCCTGACAGATTAGAACCTGGACGAGCCAGGACCCCTTACTGTCCTTAGTAAGAAACTGTGTGCTTCACGGGAGCTGGTCCAGTGTCCCATTAGAAATGCAGGAAGAGATAAAGCCGTACCAGCAGCGCAAAGATGAAATGTCTATACAGGCTGACTGCCTTCTGTGGGGTAATCGGGTAGTGGTACCCAAAAAAGGCAGGGACACTTTCATTAGTGATCTCCACAGTACCCACCCAGGCATTGTAATGATGAAAGCGATAGCCAGATCCCACGTGTGGTGGCCTGGTATCGATGCGGACTTAAAGTTCTGCGTGCACAAATGTAACACATGTTCACAGTTAAGCAATGCACCCAGGGAGGCGCCACTAAGTTTATGGTCTTGGTCCTGGTCTAGTTGATATGGTCCAGGGTCCATGTCAACTATGCAGACCCATTCTTGGGTAAAATGTTCCTAGTGGTTGTAGATGTGTACTCCAAATGGATTGAATGTGAGATAATGTTGACAAGCACGTCCGCTGCCACCACTGAAAGCCTGCGGGCCATGTTTGTCATGCACAGCCTGTCTGATGTCCTTGTGAGCGACAACGGACCGTGTTTCACCAGTGCCGAGTCCAAAGAGTTCATGACCCGTAATGGGATCAAACATGTCAAATCTGCCCCGTTCAAACCAGCAGCCAATGGTCAGGCAGAGAGAGCAGTGCAAACAATCAAGCAGAGCTTGAAGAGGGTGACTGAAAGCTCACTGCAGACTCGCCTATCCCGAGTTCTGCTTAATTACCGCACGAGACCCCACTCGTTCACTGGGATTCCACCTGCTGAACTGCTCATGAAAAGGGCACTTAAGACAAGGCTCTCGTTAGTCCACCCTGATCTACATGAACAGGTAGAGAGCAGGCAGCTTCAACAAAGTACATATCATGATAGCGCAAATGTGTCACATGAAGTTGAAATTAATTATCCTGTATTTGTGTTGAACTATGGACAAGGTCTCAAGTGGTTTCCCGGCACTGTCATGGTAAAAGAGGGGAGTAGGGTGTTTCGGGTCAAACTTTCAAATGGACTCATCTACAGGAAACACTGGGACCAAACCAAACTCAGATTCACGGACTATCCAGAGCAACCCACATAAAACAAGGAATTATAGACCGGTTAGCCTGACATCAGTAGTGGGGAAAATGTTGGAGTCAATTATTAAAGATGAAATAGCAGCGCATTTGGAAAGCAGTGACAGGATCGGTCCAAGTCAGCATGGATTTATGAAGGGGAAATCATGCTTGACAAATCTTCGAGAATTTTTTGAGGATGTAACGAGTAGAGTGGACAAGGGAGAACCAGTGCATGTGGTGTATTTGGACTTTCAAAAGGCTTTTGAAAAGGTCCCACACAAGAGATTAGTGTGCAAAATTAAAGCACATGGTATTGGGGGTAATGTATTCATGTGGATAGAGAACTGGTTGGCAGACGGGAAGCAGAGAATAGGGATAAACAGGTCCTTCTCAGAATGGCAGGCAGTGATTAGTGAGGTGCCGCAGGGCTCAGTGCTGGGATCCCAGCTATTGACAATATACATCAATGATTTAGATGAATGAATTGAGTGTAATATCTCCAAGTTTGTAGACGACACTAAGCTGGGTGGTGGTGTGAGCTGTGAGGAGGATGCTAAGAGGCTGCAGGGTGACTTGGACAGTTTAGGTGAGTGGGCGAATGCATGGCAGATGCAGTATAATGTGAATAAATGTGAGGTTATCCATTTTGGGGGCAAAAACACAAAGGCAGAATATTATCTGAATGGCGGCAGATTAAGAAAAGGGGAGGTGCAACGAGACCTGGGTGTCATGGTACATTGAAAGTTGGCATGCAGGTACAGCAGGCGGTGAAGAAGGCGAATGGCATGTTGGCCTTCATAGCTAGGGGATTTGAGTATAGGAGCAGGGAGGTCTTACTGCAGTTGTGCAGGGCCTTGGTGAGGCCTCACCTGGAATATTGTGTTCAGTTTTGGTCTCCTAATCTGAGGAAGTACGTTCTTGCTATTGAAGGAGTGCAGCGAAGGTTCACCAGACTGATTCCTGGGATGGTGGGACTGACATATGAGGAGAGATTGGATTGACTGGGCCTGTATTCACTGGAGTTTAGAAGAATGAGAAACATATAAAATTCTGACGGGACGGGACAGGTTAGATGCAGGAAGGATGTTCCCGATGATGGGGAAGTCCAGAACCAGGGGTCACAGTCTAAGGATAAGGGGTAAGCCATTTAGGACCGAGATGAGGAGAAACTTCTTCACTCAGAGAGTTGTTAACCTGTGGATTTCTCTACTGCAGTGAGTTGTTGATGCCAGTTCATGAGATATATTCAAGAGGGAGTTAGATATGGCCCTGACGGCTAAAGGGATCAAGGGGTATGGAGAGAAAGCAGGAAAGGGTTACTGAGGTGAATGTTCAGCCATGATCTTATTGAATGACGTTGCAGGCTCGAAGGGCTGAATGGCCTACTCCTGCACCTATTTACTATGTTTCTATGTTTCTATGACTCTACCTTTTTTGACTCCCCAATACACACACCAGTGGCAACCGACATAGCAGTTGACCACGAAGCAGAACCCATCAGCCGCAGCAGCCCAGAAGGACTCACCACACCAGGCAGCCCAGCAAGGCCAGCAGCACACCAGCCCAGCGAGGGCTCAAGAAATGACTCACCAAAACCAGCATTTGCACCGAGACAATCAACCAGGGAAAGAAAGGCCCCAGATCGACTCACCTTGTAAATAGTTACACTATTGACTTTGGGGGTGGGGGGGGAGAGTATTGTTATATATGTAAACCTGTAAATACCTTATTTAACCGCCAGAGGGCTCATCTTTTGCAGTTCCAAGAGATCCCACAATCCCTTGGGAGCACCTGTACTTAAGGAGGCCTCACAGGCTGGAGAAGTACTCTGGAGACCTGTAATAAAAGACTAAGGTCACACTTTACTTTGAGCTCACAGTATCTGATCAGACTCTTTATTCACACATAACACGGACGATGTGGCCTGCCCAATGGAGCTGATCGAGTGTGGTCAATGCTTCGATGCTGGGGATGTTGGCCTGAGTGAGAACGCTGACATTGGTGCGCCTATCCTGCCAATGGATTTGCAGGATCTTGCAAAGGCAGTGTTGGTGGTACTTCTCCAGTGCTTTGAGATGCCTGCTGTACATAATCCATGTCTCTGAAGCATATAGGAGGGCGGATATCACTACTGCCCTGTAGACCACGTGCTTGGTGCAGGGTTTGAGCTCCTGGTCTTCAAACACTCTCTTCCTCAGGTGACCGAAGGCTGCGCTGGCATACTGAAGGCGGTGTTGGACTTTGTCATCGATGTCTGCCCTTGTTGAGAATAGGCGCGAGGTATGGAAAATGGTCCACATTGTCCAAGGTCTCGTCACGGATTTTGATAATCGGGGGGGCAGTACTGTGTGGCGGGTCGCAGGTGGGTAGAGGACCTTTGTCTTACTGATGTCTAGTGTAAGGCCCATACTCTCGTACACTTCGGTGAAGGTGTTGATGATGGTTTGGAGTTCGGCCTCCGAGTGTGCGCAGACGCATCGTCTGCATACTGTAATTCAATGACAGAGGATAGGACGATCTTGGATCTGGACAGTAGGCGGCGGAGGTGGAAAAGTTTCCCGTTTGTTCTGTGGGTGAAATGGAGCATTGCAGCAAGGAAGATTGAGACGAGCTTTGGTGCGATGACAAAACCTTGCTTGACCCCAGTCCGTATGTGAATTGGATCTGTGGTGCATCCGGCTTGCATGTCATTATGAAGCAAGCAGATAATGTTGACAAACTTTTGAGAGCAGCCGAATTTGAGGAAGACACTCCATAATCCCTCTCGGTTGACAGTGTTGAAGGCCTTTGTGAGGTCAAGGAAATCCATGTGCAGAGGTTGGTATTGTTCCATGCATTTCTCTTGAATGTGACAAGTGTTAAAGATCATGGGCTAGATTTTCCACTTTTTTTGCATGCTTAACGCCCACTTAACGTCCATTTTACCACTGAAACAACGCCCATATATCGCCCATTTAGCCACAAAATCGAAATTGACGGGCATTTTTCGGAAATTTATTGGCAAGTGTTACTTTCCCCGTTTGTGTAACGCCGGGAAAAAATAATACCGCCCACCCACTTTTTTTGGGCGGAATCATCAGAATGGGCGAAATCAACGCCCATAATATCACCCAGCGTTAGTTACCACATTGATTTAACCACTGAGATTCAATAATACCGACCGCCCACTTTTTTTTGTTGTAAAGATCACATTTGCCGAAACTAACGGCTAGGAGATCACCCAGTGTCAATTTCACCACCTCGCACACATATCGGCCACAATATCGCTCATCCAAAAAAAACGCCCGGAAAAAGTGGAACTAACCGGAACTAATCACAGCGTTATGGACGCCATGTTCTACATCACATGTCGCATCATTTAAAAGGCTGTTCTGCTTCAACTTCGGGGGAGTCCGGATGTACTCTGGAGGTCTTTGGAGGTGATGTGAACATCTGTACAAACATCTTTACCATACTGTGAACGATTAATAGGTGTCTTCGTCGGGACATTCATTCTTTGTGACCAATCGGTGGAAAACAGAGAGCTATTGCAATGGGGCCTGTCCTTTCTCACCCTCTCTTGATGACCAATTACATGTTACAGACTCGAGATGGCCGAAGGTATGCTCCACAGCATTTAGTGCCCAATGTAAGACGTGCCAAACTGATGAGGAGGACCAGATGTTACACCCCCCACAAGTACAGGGACAAGCGGTCTTACCTCGACTTGCCCGACAACACCTGCCTTCGGAGACTACGCTTCCACAAAGAGGTTATCACTGAGGTATGGCAGCTGATAAGGGGAGTTTTGCAGCCTGCCAGCACCATCAGGACTGCACTGTCCGTCGAGGTCAAAGTTAGCACGGCACTGTCGTTCTACGTGTCAGGTTCTTTTCAGGCCTCAGCTGCAACATTTGCAGTCTGTCTCAGCATGCCACACATTGCTGCATTAAACAGGTCACTGAAGCCCTGTACGCATGCAGGAGGGACTTGATCAGCTTCCCTATGACCAGGGAGGCACGGACTGAGAGGGCTCTAGGATTCTGCAGAATTGCAAACTTCCCCAAGGTGCAGGGAGCAATAGACTGTACACACATCACGATGCGGGCACCTTTTCAGGATGCTGAGGTTTTCAGGAACTGCAAGGGATTCCACTCCCTGAATGTCCAACTCGTCGACCACGAGCAAATTATTATGGCAGTGAATGCTAAATTTCCGGGCAGCATCCATGATGCTCACATCCTGCGTAAGAGCACTGTCTCTGACTTGTTTAACAATCAGCCACCAGGTCAATGCTGGATGCTTGGTGACAAAGGATATGGCCTCACCACCTGGCTGATGACCTCCCTGCGTGACACCCACACCAAAGCCGAGAGGCGATACAACGAGAGTCACAGAGCCACTCGCAATATCGTGGAGAAAACCATTGGAGTGCTTAAGCAGCGCTTGAGATGCCTGGACCACTCAGGAGGCGAGCTCCAATACCACCCTGAGCAGGTAGCTCAATTCATGGTGGTGTGCTCCATGCTACACAACTTGGCTATCAGGAGGGGACAAGAATTGCCTGATGAATCTGACAGTTCACCTCACCAGAGAGAGGAAGTGGAGGATGAGGAGGCGGATGCTGACATCGGTCCAGACAATCAGGCTGATGCTGAAGCCATGCCCCTGCCCCTCTGTAGACTGCATGAAAGGGCCCATGGTGGCATGATAGCTGCAAGAGCCTTACGTCAGGAGCTCATCAATGAGCGTTTTGCCTGAAAGAATGTTGGTGGTATTTACAAGGCTGACACACTGCTGGATGTGCAGGTCATACATCAATGGTGGGCATCACCTTGGTGACAGTTAAAGTTTAAGTTGATTGAAGTCAAGTGTGATTATACCCTTTGATGTTATTGAATCACCAGAATGTAACGGTGCAACTGTCTGAGCCAATGCGCAACAAGGTTTTGTTAAATAAAAAACATTTAAACCGAACATTTGTCTGAAATCATCAGTATTTCTGTAAAAACCAACTCTCTCCCCACTTCTCCTCCCCACCTCTACCCCTTCCCCTTCCCCTCCTGACTCCTGGCCGAGGCGATACTTCATTGCAGCGGGGGGAATGATGACTGAATTGCTGCTTGGACGGATAAGGGAGAGGACGGTCCCGACGTGGGAACATGCTCCGAGCCAGAAGCAATATGTTGCTCCTGGCTCTCATGTGTCGTTGGCAATGGGGGTGCGGCACCTTGGGGTGCAGTGCCGTGCTCTGGGAGCACTGGGAGCCCTCTGCCACCAGTGTTCCTGGCTACCAGCTCCAAGGCCTCCACCATCCCTACAATGTTATATCTTATTTGTTGCACAAATACTCGGTGCCAACTATGTTCTTGGTGCTTAGTAGGCTTTTTGCTGCTGGTGAATCTCCTTCGTGCCTCCCACAACAGCCAAACAAGCACACACCACAGCCACACACGCCTTCAGTCCCGCTCAGCTCCCTCTTGCTCTGCCTCCTCTTTTGCGCATGTAATGATGATCCTTGATCTCCTGAATCGTGGGAATCGAGCATTGCCATGCCGTTGCTAAGGATGGTGACACTTTACGGCAGATGGTCAGAGAGATTTAATGCTACCGCCCATTTCATATCGCTCGTGGTAACGCCCAATTTCAAAAATGGAGACTAGATGCTTTGAGAATGGGCGAGAAGCCGGCGATCTGAAAACCCATTTTTACCGCCCACGCTAGAAATATCGCCCATTTTTGGGCAATCTGCACAAAAGTGTAAAATTTAGCCCCATGTCCATTGTGCCCCTTAGCGGACAGAATCTGCATTGCGACTCTGGGAGTTGCTCTTAAGCCACAGAGAGAAGGCGATTGAGGAAGATTCTTACAATGACATTCCCTGTGGCAGACAGCATGGAAACTCCTCTGTAATTACCGCAATCGGACTGGTCACCTTTCTTGAAGAGGGTCACGATTACGGCTTCTCTGATCCCCTGGCATCCTTTTCTCCTTCCAAACAAAATAAATTAGTTCATGTATTCTGCTAATAGTGCTTCTCTGCCATGTTTTAATGCTTCGGTGGGGATTCCATCTGCTCCTGAGGCCTTGTTGTTCTTCAATTGTCAGATGGCCTTTTCAACCTCATGCCGGGCTGGGGTTGTGATGAGGTGGTAGCCGGCAGTATGCTGCGGGATGGAGTTATGGTAATTCACATCGAAGACAGAGTCTCGGTTAAGGAGATCTTCGAAGTGTTCCTTCCAGCGGGCACTGACTGCCTCTCTGTCCTTGATGAGTACCTCTCTGTTCTTGGCCCACAGTGGGGTGGGACCTTGGGTACTTGGGTCGTAGGTGGTTTTGACTGCGCTAAAGAATCCACACACGGTGTGGTTGTGGGTTAATTGCTGGATCTCCTGCGCTTTCTCCACCCACCATCTGTTCTTTACGTCGCGAGTTTTTTGTTGGACCTCAGCCTTCAGACATCTGTAGAGCTGCTTTCTTGCTCTTGAGTTGTGATGCTGTTTCCATTTCAAGAATGCCTTGCGCTTGCAGCTTATTAACTCCTGGATCGCCTAGTCGTTCTCATCGAACCAGTCTTGGTGTTTCCTGGTCGACTGACTGAGCATCTCTTCACAGGTGCTAATTATGGAGGCCTTGAGGGCAGACCAGGTGCTGTGGACACTCTGTGTCTCTGGATCACTGGGAGTCGTCAGATTGGTTGTGAGGTATTGGTTGAATAGGGCTTTCTTAGCAGGGTCTTTGAGTGCTTCAGCGTTGATTTTCCTGCGGCATTGTTTCTGTTATCGCCGCTGTTTTGGGGCTACATTGATGAAGATGACAGAGCGGATTAGGCGGTGGTCCGTCCAGCAGTCATCAGCTCCTGTCATGGCGTGGGTGATGCGGACATTCTTGCGGTCCCTCGCTTGGACGATGACGTAGTCTAGCAGATGCCAGTGCTTGGATCGAGGGTATTGCCGTGAAGCCTTGTACTTGTCTCTCTGACGGAACAAGGTATTGGTTATGACAAGGCCATGGTCTAAGCATTTTGTCAGGAGGAGGGAACTGTTGGAGTTGGTTTTCCCTACCCCCTCTCTGCTGATCATACCTCCCCAGAGGTCTGTGTCCTTTCCAACTCTGGCGTTAAAGTCGCCAAGGAGGATCAGCTTGTCGCCCGTTGGAACTCGGGACAGGGATTGTTCAATGCAGGAGCAGAATTCCACTTTGTCCTTGTCTGTAGCTTCCAGTGTTGGGGCATACACACTGATGACCGTTGCGCACTGGTTCTGGGCTAGGGTGAGCCGAAGTGTCATGAGGCCTTCGATTTTCCTGCAAGGGGAGTTTCTGAGACAGCCAATTAGCTAATTTTTTATGGCGATGTCTACCCCATGGAGACGGCGTTCTTCTTCTGGTTTACCTTTCCATAACCACCACTTTGTTCCTTGAGCTGGCCTTCCCATGCCCGTCAGGTCTTGCTTAGGGTGGCGATGAAACATTTGAGTTCCCGGGCAAGTACGGCGATAGTAGTACGGCATTTCGGTCTGTTGCTGTTGGGGTTGTCCATGAGGGTCCTGACATTCCAGGTCCAGAACTTAATTTCAAAGGGTGGAAGATGCCTGTGTGTGAATTATTTTAATGTGGGGTGGCCAATGCACACCAGCTACCACACGGGCTTGACAGAACAAGGTCTTGTTCCAGTGGCAAGGGGATCCAAGACAACTGGAGACCTTCCTACTGTCCTCCTTCCTCCTTCCCACAGATCCTCTCTCCCTGGGATTCATAGGACACAGTGTTGTCCTCACGACCTTGCTGTTGGCCTGTGCTGCACCTTCCCTGGGCCCCGACTCCACTGCTGGTCCACGCTACGCCACTCATGGGCCTCGACCTCGCTGCTCCTCCGGGCCTTGCCGCTTCTGACCTCCGCTCCTTGCCGGTCCTGACCTCTGCTCCTCACTGCTTCCGACCTGTGCTCCTCCACGCTTCCGACCTGTGCTCCTCCACACTTCCGACCTCCGCTCCTCGTCGGTCCTGACCTGTGCTCCTCGCTGCTTCCGACCTCCGTTCCTCACCGCTTCCGACCTCCACTTCTCGTTGCTTCCGACCGCCGCTCTTTGTCGGTCCTGACCTGCGCTCCTTGCTGGTCCTGACCTGTGCTACTCACCGCTTCCGACCTCCGCTCCTCACCGCTTCCGACCTCTGCTTCTCGCCGGTCCTGACCTCCACTTCTCCACACTTCCGACCTCCGCTCCTCGTCGGTCCTGACCTGCGCTCCTCGCTGCTTCCGACCTCCGTTCCTCGCCGCTTCCGACCTCCGCTTCTCGTTGCTTCCGACCGCCGCTCTTTGTCGGTCCTGACCTGCGCTCCTTGCTGGTCCTGACCTGTGCTACTCACCACTTCCGACCTCTGCTTCTCGCCGGTCCTGACCTCTACTTCTCCACACTTCCGACCTCCGCTCCTTGCCAGTCCTGACCTGTGCTCCTCGCTGCTTCCGACCTCGTCTCCTCGCCGCTTCCGACCTCCGCTTCTCGTTGCTTTTGACCGCCGCTCCTCATCGGTCCTGACCTGCGCTCCTTGCCGGTCCTGACCTGTGCTACTCGCCACTTCCGACCTCCGCTCCTCGCCACTTCCGACCTCCGCTCCTCGCCACTTCCGACCTCCGCTCCTCGCCACTTCCGACCTATGCTCCTTGCCGCTTACGAGCCCCGCTCCTCGCCGGTCCTGACCTGCGCTCCTCGCCGCTTCTGACCTCTGTTCCTCACGCGCCTGGATCCTGACCCCACCACTGGACTCGACCTCACTCCAAGATACGCCACCAATCAGCTACCTGGATTCCTGTGACGTGATTTTGTTGCCCTCTTCGATTGTGTCAAATTCCCTGCCCTGGTGGGACCTTGGTTTGAATGTAGAAGTTCCTCCGTAGATCCGGATTTGCTCACACACTCTTGTAATTGTACAGTTTCTCATTGTTGACTGTCTTGCAAAAGGCAAAGCAAGGCGTTCCGAAGTCAGTGGGAGGCCTTGGTTAAAGGTTGATCCTGAATGTTTTTCTCTGTAAATATGTTGTACGAATGTATTTTGTGTTGTATTTTAAAGGATGTATTCAGGGTGTTAAAAGTAAAGTATATAGGGTTGGTTGGACCACGATGTGTTTTCACCAGCGGACATTTGATATTCCAGAAGTATTCTTGAAATATCATAGGGGCGACTGTAAGATTTGGCGAAAACATTAGCGTAAACTTTTGGACTTATAAGTTTTGAACTTTGCTGGGACACATTCACTGTACAGCAGAAGAGCTAACCTGGGCAAGTCCAAACATGTTTTAACTTGAATACACATTAGCTGGGCAGGAATGAGAATGGCTGAAAGCAGGAACATCATGGTTAATTGGGCGGCTTTTGTCATGGAATGGGAACCCATCAGTGAGACCCATTAAGTAAAGTGGCCGATGTTTCAGGCCATCGAAAGACAAAGGAAATGATGTGGCCACCCAGACATTTTGGAACCTGATCCATAGGAAGAGCCCCAGTAACAAAGAGACAGGCTGGAGATGTGACTTGCTTTTCAGTTGGACAGCCCAGGCGGGAAGGACAGTTGGATTTTTAGCCGTCTTGCAGGTATAAGACCGACAGTTGCTAGCCATCTCTCTCTCCCCTCTTCTACGCCTGCTTGCAACGCACAAGGACCGAACACTCCATCTGGAATGGAGAGAAGAAACCACCATCTATGAGCCAAGAGAGCCTGGCTACTTCGACTGGGAGGCTGATCTTGAGACTGGACTTGAATACCACAGTTTGGTACGGACCCAGAAGATACGCCTCATCGGGAGAAGCAGCGAGTAAGCTAGAGGGGTAATTGGTGAGCATTTATCCCAGCCCACACATCTTTAAGACCACTGCATAGTGTGAAAGGATGTTGTGTGTCCCAACTAAGATTTAGAGGTTTTTGTGGGGAGGTTTCTGCAAGGATCATAAGCGTACGGCCATTTCTGTTGGACAGATTTCATGGTGCAATTTTGGATCTGAGCAGGGGTGTTTTAGACGTGGGTACTTTGCGTTAGGGGCCTGTTTAGATGGGTCAGACTGTGTATTGTACTGTGTTTGTTTGTTTTACACACCAGGGTGTGTGTGGTTTTACTGGATGCAGGTGTGTGTTTTAACTTTAATAAAAGCATTGCCGGTACTCAGACCAAGTTACCCATCCCTGACTCATTCATCTGTTTAGTACAGTAATCACTCCCGGCCATTAGAACTATTGTAAAGTGGGGGTGCTTCGAAAACACATAAGGGAAACCACTTATAGAATTTGGTGACCGCAGGCTGGACGCTGGGTGTAATGAACAGAGAGTTATGGAGGATATAAGGTCAAGAGATCGGCAATGGGGGATAGGATTTCCTCATATATCTTTGGGAAAGTTAGCGTAACACAACAGTGGGTACTAGACCTTTTGTGGCTGAGAGTCCAGAGGACAAGGCCGCTGAGTGGACAGAGAGGAAGGGGCATAGAAAGGCAAAAGAAAAGGCCATCTGGCTCCTGTGTCTGCAGAAGCAAGTCCAACTGCTTAGGGAGCAGGTTGGTAGTCTTCAAACAGAGCTCAAAAAGTCCGAGGAACAGTCAGCTGCAAGGGCTGTGATAGGAACGAGACTTTTAGATGAGTTGCGCGAAGAAAAGCTGAGTGGCACACTCAGGAGGAAATGTCCCGTAACAAAAGGGAGTACCTGCAGTGTCAGGTAACAGAGGCCCAGCTCAATGAGCAGGTCGCACAGGAGGAGGCTGCTCATCTAGCGAGTAAAGTAAATGGGCTGGAGGGGCAACTGAAGGATATTAAGACAGCGTATAGAGTAGCCACCAGTAAGGGTTCTGAGAGTGGGAATCACGGGCCCTGCCAAGAGAAAATCCAAAGCTTGACCCACGCTCTATCCAAGGACAAAAGAATGGTCTGCCTAATGGCCCCTGGGGGAGCCCGGGTGGACTGGGAAGAGGAAGGGGAAGACAGTGAGGATTGGGTGCCGGACAGGGACGCATGACCTCCGACAGAGGCACTGGGACGCAGCAGAAATACGGCGCATCATAGACGGCCAAGGTCAGGGGGCGCTGCAAAGCGATTTTGTGGTCCCATTCACAACCCCACAGCTGCAAAATATGATTTCGGGGTGCCCAAGCTTACCAACGAAGGAGACCCATCGGTCCACTTCACGGAGGTGGAACAGGTGGGAGGGATTAATGGGTGTAACAAAGCGGAGATTCACAAGCTGCTATTATTTTCCCTGGAGGGGAAGATGTATCAGGCCCTATCTGCCGAAAGCAAAAGGGGGCAGGGAATCATTGAGGGCTTAAAGGAGGAAATCCTAAGAGCCATGGGTCATGCCCAAGGTAGTCCATTCTCCGGGTGGAAAGGATGCTGCAACTGGCTGAGGAAGCACCTCAGGCTTTTGCGGACCGGCTCTGGCCGGTCTATAATAAAGCCTGTCATGGAGTGCTGGACCGGGCGCAGTTGCAGGGGGAGCCAAGGAACCATTGGCTCAGGACCCTAGTGTCAAAGAGTTTGCCCTGGATTAGGGTAAAGTCCAAGAACTGGTTTGACCCTGAGAATCAACAGAACATGGAGGCCGATGTGCTCCGTCACATGAGTCTGGCATTTAAGGCCGGCGTGGAGGAGGAGGTCAAACCAGTTAAAGGGAAGGTTCACGAGATAAAGGCCAGTGGGGGTAGTAAAAGGGAATGGCGCCAGAAAGAGGTAGCTCAGAGCGGGCTAGGATGTGTTTCGGGTGTGGGAAGACGGGACACTGGAGAAGAGACTGCCCGGCCCCGAGGAGGGGGCAAGGCAAAGGGGATCCTCCAGTGCCTAAGACAAAACCTGTCGAGGCGAAGGGACCGACCCCGGAACAATTTGATGTTCTGGTGGCTGCTCTTCAGACAGCTTTTGTTCCAGAGCAGGGAAGGGTAGACGCTGCCGTGAGCAGAGACTTCCTGACCGCTCAGGTAATCCCGCCACTCTGACTAGCACGCACCCAGCCTGAGTACCTGTGTTTGCTCACGTAAGGTGAGTGGAGTAGACCATGTGTGAAGATGGGGGTGGAGAAGATAGTGGGGAAGTATTTGTTGGACACCGGGGTTTCCAGCTTGGTGATTCACGCAAATAATCCGATTACCTCACTTTTGTCTAGCAAGGTTCCACACAGTCTGGTGGTGTTCACAGGGAATGAGCAGGTGGGATTGAACTCCAGGCCGCTAGCAATCAATTTAGGATCACTCCACGCAAAATGCAAGTGCGTCTTGCTGAAATGGGAGCAACCGGGGTCAGGAGTCCTAGGGGCTGACTTTATGTTAGTCCACAGAATCATTGTGGATTTAAGGAACCACTGTCTTTGGGGGGGCGGTGTGGAATGGGAA
The DNA here is from genome assembly GCF_044704955.1 of Pristiophorus japonicus. NCBI lineage: Eukaryota > Metazoa > Chordata > Chondrichthyes > Pristiophoridae > Pristiophorus > Pristiophorus japonicus. The sequence continues at coordinate 81,214,306 of NC_091983.1, forward strand.
GGAGAAAGAAGTGGTAGTGATCCCAAGGAAAGGGGAAGGTAAAGGCACAGTGTGTACGATGAAGCCAAAGGGTAGTTACAACCGAGAGCAATTGGTCAATACTACCCCGGCCGAGTACCAGGCTTACGTGTGGGACAATCTCGTATCATTCGCCACACACAAACATTAATGCGGTAGGTGTTATGTATTCAACCAGCATTGTAACCCATGTATAATCTGACCTAAGTTGTACATTGTGAGAACAGTGACCACTAGGTGGGAGACACTCATAACCTGGACCTTCAGGTATAAAAGGGGAAGCTCCACCCACCTTCATCACTTGAGTGCTAAGGAATAAAGGACAGGTCACAGACTGACCTTCTCTCATACATGGGCCTCATGTGCATTTATACTGAATAGTAAGGACGTATCAATGGCGACGAGAAACTGAGATTTAAACCACGTGAGCATTGCCACTAGCAGAACAGATGAGAGTTACTGTGTTAAGGAATGGTTGGGACAGAGATTCAACATTGTTAAAGCAGCACACAGTTCTCCAGGCAGATAAGGGCAGTCGGGCATGCCCCAATATGTAGTCGAACCCAGAGGGGGAGTTCGACAAAGACAATGGCAAGTTGAACGGCAGAAAGAGGTTACGGAATGGTAGAAAAGGAGGCGCTCGCATAAAGATGCGGTAAAGAAAATGCACCAGTACCTGTTTGACAGGAAATTTGAGCTGGAGACAGATCACAAACCCCTAACGTCCCTTTTGGCCGATAACAAGGCCATAAATGTAAACGCATCGGCCCGCATACAGAGGTGGGCACTCACGTCAGCCGCCTATGACTATACAATTCGGCACTGACCGGGCACTGAAAACTGCGCCGATGCACTCAGCAGGCTCCCACTAGCCACCACTGAGGGGGCTACCGAGCACGCTGCTGAGATGGTCATGGCTATTGAAGCTTTCGGAAGCGAAAGCTCACCCGTGACAGCCCGTCAGATTAAAGTCTGGACAAATAGAGACCCGCTATTGTCTCTAGTCAAGAAATGTGTCCTGAATGGGGACTGGGCAGCCACGTACAGGGCATGCCCTGAGAAATTTAAACCATTTCACAGGCGCAGGGATGAACTCTCGATTCAGGCCGATTGCCTACTGTGGGGAAACCGCGTAGTCATGCCCCAGATGGGCAGAGAGGTGTTCATCAGAGAACTCCACAATGAGCACCCGGGCATTGTCACGATGAAGGCAATTGCCAGGTCACATTTTTGGTGGCCAGGGATAGATGCAGATCTGGAACTTTGTGTTCGCAGGTGCAACACGTGTGCCCAGCTGGGCAATGCGCCCAGGGAAGCCCCCCTTAGCCCCTGGCCATGGCCCGCCAAGCCTTGGTCACACATCCATGTGGACTACGCAGGTCCTTTCATGGGAAAAATGTTTTTGGTTGTAGTAGAAGCCTACTCCAAATGGATCGAGTGTGACATTTTAAATTCAAGCACATCCTCTGCCACGGTAGAAAGTCTACGGGCAATGTTCGCCGCCCACGGTCTACCGGACGTCTTGGTCAGTGACAATGGCCCGTGCTTCACAAGCACTGAATTCCAGGACTTCATGGCAGGCAATGGAATTAACCATGTCAGAACGGCACCGTTCAAGTCGGCCTCAAACGGCCAGGCAGAACGAGCAGTACAGATAATTAAGCAGTGGATGCTCAGAATCCAAGGGGGTTCCGTACAAAGGCGCTTATCACACCTCCTGTTGGCCTATAGATCCCGACCACACTCGCTCACAGGAGTTCCACCCTTAGAGCTGCTAATGAAAAGGACGCTCAAAACCCGGCTATCCCTTATACACCCCACCATGAAAGAAATTGTCGCGAGCAGGCGCCAGCCACAATATGACTACCATGACAGGAATACGAGGGCGCGATGTATTGATGTAAATGATCCTGTTTTTGTCCTCAACTACGCTGCAGGGCCCAAATGGCTCACAGGCACTGTGATTGCCAAAGAGGGAAATAGGATTCTGGTAGTTAAACTTACCAGTGGACAAATCTGCCGCAAACACATGGATCAAACAAAAAGGAGGTTCAGCAACCCCATAGAAGAAGCAGAGGAAGAACACGATATAGAGTTCACTCCACCACAGGTGACCGAACACAGGAACCAAAGGGAGGAGAGCCCAGTCACTGTTGGCAGTCTGGACAGGCCTGAGGCACCGCAAACAGCAGACACTCAGGCCAGCGCCCAACAACCGGAGCCCCAACTCAGGCGCTCTACAAGAGAACATAAACCACCAGAGAGACTCAACCTGTGATCCCAATAAGACATTAGGGGGGAGGTGATGTCATGTATTCAACCAGCATTGCAACCCATGTATAATCTGACCTAAGTTGTACACTGTAAGAACAATGACCACTAGGTGGGAGACACTCCTAACCTGGACCTTCAGGTATAAAAGGGGAAGCTCCTTCCACTTTCATCACTTGAGTGCTATGGAATAAAGGACAGGTCACAGACTGACCTTCTCTCAAGCATGGGCCTCGTGTGCATTTATACTGTATAGTAAGGATGTATCAGTAGGATGACGGGGGTAGAAATCAGGGTACAAGGAGACCCTATGGCCCGGCCGCAGAAACAGTATAATTTCCCCAGGGAGGCAGAGGCCATCTTAGAGATGGCACTGGGATCTCTGGTAGCCCAGGATGTGTTGAGGCCCATAGTCACACATGGGAATCTCCACTTTGGCCGGTTCGGAGACCGGACCTGTCATGGAGGGACACCGTGTACTATCGGGTGCTCAACAAGAACATCCCAGCTTGCGCGCCCACTGTCACGGCCATAGCTGACCCGATAGGGAGCATTCCAGCATCCATGATCACATTCACGGTACTGGATATATCGAACGGGTTCTGGTCAATTCCCCTCAAAAGGGAGGACAAGTACAAGTTCGCATTCACATTTAAAGGGCAACAATGTACCTGGGCATGCCTTCCCCAGGGTTTCCACAACAGCCCCTCCATTTTTCACCACTGTATGGCCAACAGTTTAAAGGGTTTCAGCAGACCCCAGCAGTTGGTGCAGTATGTGGACGATTTGCTTTTGTTATCCGACGAGGGGGAGGAGCATGGTCCGCTGCTGACCGAGCTGCTGGAGCTGTTGAAGGACACCGGGTTCAAGGTCAATCCCAAGAAAGCTCAGATCGGTCAGAGGGAAGTAAAATTCCTCGAGCTGACCATAAGGGCTGGGGAAAGGGCTATAGAGGAGGCCAAACAGAAGGCGGTACAGGAGTTACCAACTCCCACGACCGTGACGGGGGTGAGATCCTTCCTTTGGCTCACGGGGTGCTGCAGGGATTTTATTGAGGATTACGCCACCTCTACTTTGGCTCCTCCGCAAAAGAGTCGGATGGGAGTGGGATGAGGATTGCACGGCAGCTCATCTCAAGGGAGACCTGCAGACGGCATCTGCACTAGCGGCGATTAATGGTGGGGAGGACTTATTTTTAGAAGTAGCAGCCAGCAGGGCAGATTGTGCGCAGTGCTGCTCCAGGAGCGGCACGGCAAGCTGAGACCCATGGCTTACTCCTCAAGAGTCCTCACAGGTGTAGAACGGGGGTACTCCAATAGCGAGAGGCATCTCCTTGCCACACATTGGGCCATGAAGTGCTCCCAGCTCTTCACGGGGTCATACCAGATTCTACTAACCCACCATACCCCCACTCAGATGTTATTAGATGGGAGGATAAAGGACGGCACAGTGAGCAGTGCTCGCATTGCTCGCTGGACTTTATTGCTCTCACAGATAAATCTGAGAGTGCAAGGCCTGTGTGATCCCAAGCTGGCAGTTAACATGATCTATGCAGGGACGGCCCAGAAGTGTTCAGTAGAGGGAGTATGGATGTAGACATAGGATTTTGGGCCAGGTTACACACCACGGGCCGCGAAATGTATGTCGACAGGTCCAGTTCGGTGGTAGCAGGGGAGCGTTTCACAGGGTGCGGGATTTATGACCCGACGGCAGGTATTGCAAGGGCCATTAAACTCCCGAGCACCCTGAGCGCTCAGCTCGCTGAACTGTCGTTATCCGGGCCAACAAGTTACCGACCCTATAAACCATCTGTTCGGATTCCATGCACCGAATACTTGGCCATCTGGTCTCATCGTGGTTTCACATCTGCAGACGGGAAGCCCTCAGCAACCAAACCACTGTTGCAAAAGATCTTAGAAGCCACCGGAACCCAGGGAAGCCATTACATTCATGAAGTAAAGGCCCATTCCAAGACACAGCCCAGAGTGGAAGGCAACTAAAAGGCTGATGAGTTAGCCAAGGAGGGAGCTAAAACAGGAGAGTTTTGGGACCCATACGGGTCCAGCCCAGTAACAGCGATCCGGGACAAAGGGGGAACACAAGGGAGTGTAGGGGTAGCATTGCCCCAGACTTGAGGAAAGTCCAGACACAGGATGCTGTAATCAAGGTTGTCCTGCAGCAGCTGGCTAGGGGAGAAAAGGTAGAAGGCCCGTTCGGGGTAGCGGGCATTACTTTAAAGGAGGGAATGCTTTTCAGGGGAGATCAGTGGGTGGTTCCAGAACAGCACCAGATGGAATTTCTCCAGATAGCCCATGGGGGCCCAGGAGCGGGACACCCAGGGACGGAGACTGCCTGGCAGAAGGTAGAACATGCAGGGTGGTGGCCGCAACTGGGGGAGGATGTCTGCGATTTTTGTGCAGACTGTCTGGTGTGCGCAGCGAACAACCCCGATCCACAGAAAAGAAAAGTTCCCATGGCACACACGAGAAGGGTAGAGGGACCATGGCAGTTGGTACAGGTCGATTACATCGGGCCATTGCCCACCGCGAAGGGGGGTTACAAGTAGTGTTTGGTCCTAGTGGATGTTCTCTCGAAGTGGGTTGAAGCCTTCCCTTGGCGATTAGCCACAGCGTTGGCAATGGCAAGGATCTTGGTGAGGGAAGTGGAGTCTGACCAGGAGAGCCACTTTACAGGGAAGGTCATGCAGGCTACTTTGAAAGTGCTAGGGATAGAAGGGAAATGGCATGTGGCTCATAGCCCACAGTCATCAGGCGTTGTGGAGCGACTTAATTGGACCATCAAAGAAAGGCTGCAGAAGGATCAAGATAGTCCCTGAAAAAGTGGGTTGAGGTCCTGCCGTTTGTCCTGATGGGGGTCCGAGCTATCCTCTCCAGAAGCACAGGGTATTCCCTGCATGAGCTTATTAATGGTAGGGTCATGCGTACGCCCACCCATGTTCTGGTACCAGTTCTTACAGCGGGGCAGTGAGAGAGGTAAACCGGGACAAGTTTGTCAAGAATCTGTTTGAGCACTTGAAACAGATTCATTGGCAAGCTGCCAGCAACATGGGGAAGCAGCATCGAAGCAATCGGTTGCTGCTCGAGCTCTGGAGAACCCACGAGTGGAAGGTAGGGGATCAGGTCATGGTCCACAATTACGCTCGGGTGGGCATGTTTGAACCTTTGTACATGGGACCCGACAGCATCATAGATAAGGCCAGTCCCATGGTGTATGCGGTTAAGCTTCTGAAGCGCACAAAGTGGTTCCATGTGAACCAGTGCAAGTTGTTTAACCCGGGGGAAAGAGCGAGAAACAGAAAGAAGCACCAAGGCGCTGTAAACAGCATGGTGACGCGGGTCTTCCTCCCATAGTTTGGGACAGTGAGGAGCCCGTGGTGGTGGTGGTTAGGAGGAGCAGCAGGATCCCACGACCGAGAACGCCGTGGTCGCCTCCTTACACACCGCCGAGGAGCCGTAAAAGGCCCAGGATCATAGAGACCTAGCGGGCCACCCAGAGACGGGTGGCGGTGTATATAGTTTCCTTCTCAGCTGCTTGTTTTTACAGAGTGTATTTTGATGAAGCCAGACTTGTGGAGGTATACCCAATCACAGAAAGGTTATTGTTTCTTTTTATCTTCACAGGAAGCTGAGAGAAAGATGGAGACAACCCTGGTAATCGTTCTTTGGAGATTGGCCGGAAGAGGGTACAGCAGGAGGGGGGATGCCGAGTTGTCCTTCCTCTACGGATGTACTGGGGGGAATTGACCCACCATGACCCAGGGGGGTAGGACAGGGGACATGGACAAAGGGAAGGTGGCCAGGGTGGCTTGGGTCGAATTTGACGAAATACTCCAGCCACGCCGGGTTCACATACGGGGAGGCTTCCATACCGTGTCCCAGACTGAAGGTCACAGCCACATGGGTTGGAGTGACCGAGGGCAAGCGCGAATGCCTGAAGTGCAAGGGACATATTCCCCTTGGACAGTGTTGGTGGCTCAGTAAATTGAGTCAGGACACGGGGAACCAGACAGCGGACTGGGAATGACTGGGGAACGATACATTCCGGCAGATCACGGGGGGAGTGGAAGTGTGCTGGGACAAGTGGTGGAAGGAGGAACAGGGAATTTGTGTGTATATTGGAGATCGGAGCGAATCTGCCCAGCAGGTGTGTCGATTGCCTTTTCGAGGCAATGGCAGGACGCCGGGGCTGGGATCAGTTGGGATATGGAGTATAGACTCCTGCGTGATCCCAGACCCTCCCAACACAATAAGTGCCACTCAACGTGTAGCACACAAAAGGAAGCCACTGCCCACACAGACAACAGAAGTTAGGTGTCCAGCCACCACACCAGGCCCAGGGAATGGTTTAGTTTTAGTCCCGACTGGAAAGGTTTTATTCTAGCAGGTGCATTATGCGGTGACTCAATTTACTGAGCCACCACCACTGTCCCAGGGGAATGTGTCCCTTGCACTTCAAGCATACGCGCTTGCCCTCGGTCACCCCAACCCGTGTGGCTGTGACCTTCAGTCTGGGACATGGTATGGAAGCCTCCCCGTATGTGAACCGTCAATCATTTGAAACCTAACCAGGGTACATTTGCCCGAGTGGTGTCCAAAAGAAACTGAGCAGCTGTATGAGGCACTCATTAAAGAAATGTTCTGCCAGTTCTTTGAACTCAGTTATGGGGATGGTAGTTGTCATCTATGTAACCTTCATGTAACAACACTGCAATACTGTATATACTTGAGAAATGCACACCTTGACCACAGAGGGTGGGAGACACTCCTCACCTGGTCATCCAGGTATATAAAGGGAGGTCCCATGCAGGGTCATCACTTCTGGGTCCTGTGAATAAAGGTGCAGGTCACAGAGTGACCTTGTCCATAGAATGTGCCTCGTGTGGATTTGTGGTATTGTGTAAGGACTTTACAGTGCCGACGAGAAACGTGAATCAACGACCCACAAGAATGGCTACCGGTAGCACAGAGGAACGGTACTGTGTTGGTGAGGACTGGGACGATTTCATTGAGAGGCTTCAGCAGAGTTTTGTCACGAAGGACTGGCTGCGAGATGCAGCAGCCGACAAGCGAAGGGCTCACCTACTGACCAGCTGTGGATCTAAGACTTACGCGCTCATGAAAGACCTGCTAGCACCGAGAAGCCGGCGGACAAAACCTTTGAAGAACTCAGCAAGCTAATCAGTGAGCACCTCAAACCAGCGAGCAGCATACAAATGGCCTGATACGGATTTTATACCCACCGATGTCGGGAAGGACAGACCATACCGGACTCCGTTGTGGATCTCCGGCACTTGGCCAGCCTCTATAAGTTCACAGACGCCTGCAGAGGGGAGATGCTAAGGGATTTCTTTATTGAGGTCATCGGTTATCCCGGGATTTTCAGAAAGTTAATCGCGACCAAGGACTTGACCTTGGAAGCGGCGGCGTTGCTGGCTCAGACTTTTATGGCGGGGGAGGAGGAAACCAAGATAATATACGCGCGCAACTCTGACTCCAACGTGGCGATGGGTCGGGGGTCAATATCATAAGCTCGACTCAGAGCCCAGCAGGCAGGCAAGGGCAGTTCGACACACCCCAGGCAGCAACAGACCCCAGAACAGGTTTTCAACACAGACAATGGCAGGCTGAACGGACATTTACGCCATCCCAGTGGACAATGCGTTCTGGGATGGGGCCATTGACACCCACTAACAGGGAGTTCAAGAGCAGTCAAAGGGACATTCAGCGAGGAATGCCTGGTTACAGCTCTTTTGTTCACAACAATGGGAATCTCAGTTCATGCTGGAGGTGTGGGGGCAGACATGTGCTAGGTTTCAACAGTTCACCTGCAGAAATTGTAACCTCACTGGCCATTTAGCCAGAATGTGCAGGAAGCCTGCAACCAGGCTAATTTACGAGGCGGATGGACCAGAAGAGGGGTCTGCGAGACAGGATGATGAGTGGTGCAAATCAATGGACGCTGAAGTTCAGTGGGTTCATGTGGCAAACATTCACAGCTCATATACCAAAACGGCACCTATGATGATGAAGGTCCTATTAAACAGCATCCCCGGTTCACATGGAGCTGGACACGGAGGCCAGCCAGTCACTCATGAGCGTTCAACAATTCGAAAAGCTATGGCCACTCAAAGCCAGCAGACTCAAACTAGAACGCATTGAGACTCAATTACGGACATACACCAAAGAAATCATTCCAGTGCTAAGCAGTGCAATGTTGTCTGTCACACACAATGGATCAGTGAACCAGCTGCCCCTCTGGATTGTCCCGGGCAATGGTCCCGCACTGTTGGGGAGGTGATGGCTAGATGAGATGAACTGGAAATGGGGGGATGTGCACGCAGTGTCATCTGTGGAGCGAAGTTCATGCTCACAGGTCCTACAGCAATTTGAGTCGCTATTCCAACCTGGGGTCGGGACGTTCAAAGGTACCAAAGTAGTGATTCGCATCACCCCGGACGCCAGACCAGTGCACCACAAAGCCAGAGCTGTGCCGTATGTGATGAGGGAGAAAATTGAAAGCGAATTGGACCATTTGCTGAGAGAGGGCATCATCTCGCCCGTTGAATTCAGTGACTGGGCAAGCCCCATTGTCCCGGTCCTAAAAGCGGATGGCTCAGTCAGGATCTGTGGCGACTACAAGGCCACTATCAACTGGGTGTCACTACAAGACCAATACCCGCTTCCGAGAGCGGAGGATCTTTTTGCCACGCTGGCAGGCAGCAAGATGTTCACCAAGTTGGACCTCACTTCAGCCTACATGACCCAAGAACTGGCCGACGAATCCAAACTACTGACCACAATCACCACGCACAAGGGACTGTTTGTTTACAACAGGTGCCCGTTTGGCATTCGATCAGCGGCCGCGATCTTTCAAAGAAACATGGAAAGCCTGCTCAAATCCATTCCTGGAATGATCGTATTCCAGGACGACATCCTCATCACGGGTCGAGACACTGAGGAACACCTCCACAACCTGGAGGAGGTGCTACACCGACTGGACCAGGTATGCCTGCGACTCAAGAAGCCTAAGTGTGTGTTTTTGGCTCCCGTAGTCGAGTTTCTGGGCAGGAGGGTTGCTGCAGATGGAATTCGGCCTACCGAAACCAAAACAGAGGCGATGCGACGAGCGCCCAGGCCGGACATCCTTGTTAGCGATAATGGCCCATGTTTCACTAGCTACGAATTCCGGGAGTTCATGTCGGGTAATGGCATCAAACATGTCAGAACAGCATCGTTCAAGCCGGCCTCCAATGGCCAGGCGGAGCGTGCGGTACAAATCATAAAACAAGGCATGCTCAGGATTCAATGTCCCTCCCTTCAATGCCGCCTATCGCACCTCATGCTGGCCTGTAGGTCCCGACTGCACTCGCTCACGGAGGTCCCGCCCGCGGAGCTCCTTATGAAACATACACTCAAAATTCGGCTGTCCCTCATTCATCCTGTCTTGTCTGACATTGTTGAAGGCAAGCGCCAGTTCCAAAATGAGTACCATGACCATAATTCAAGGGGGAGGTGTATAGAAATTGGTGACCCCGTATTTGTTCTCAATCACGTGTTGGGGCCCAAATGGCTTGAAGGTACTGTAATAGACAAAGAGGGGAATAGGTTCATCGTGGTTAAACTTAACAATGGGCAGATATGCCGCAAGCATCTGGACCAAGTAAAAAAAAGGTTTAGCATGGACTCTGAGGAACCTGAGGCAGATCATGAGATGGTATTCACACCACCGCCAGTGAACGAGCAACAAGAACATTCAGCAGCATGCACAGTCCCTGCGGTCAGCCCGGACAGGCCAGAATCATCACAGGGGACAGACACGCAGGCCAAGGCTCAACAGCCAGAGCCCCAACTGCGGCGCTCCATGAGAGAGCGTAGACCACCCGAAAGACTTAACGTGTGATCCCAATAAGACGTTGGGGGGGAGGTGATGTCATGTATGTAGCCTTCGTGTAACAACACTGCAATACTGTATATACTTGAGAAATGCACACCTTGACCACAGTGGGTAAACTTGTGGGAGACACTCCTCACTTGGTCATTCAGGTATATAAAGGGAGGTCCCACGCAGGGTCATCACTTCTGGGTCCTGTAAATAAAGGTGCAGGTCACAGAGTGACCTTGTCCATAGAATGTGCCTCGGTGGATTTGTGGTATAGTGTAAGGACTGTATGATATGGGAGTGTACGATAATGTTGGTCCAGGGAGGCAGAGGCAAGTGGTAACATGGGTACATCTCTCGTCAATAGTATGGATGTCGTGCAGCTGCTGATGCAGATCAGTGGTTTAAAGGACCAGCTGCGGAAAATCCTGGGGGAAGGGAACGCGGTGGTAGGGTCGGAGTTAGAGGAGGACCAGGCAATGACTGTCCATTTAAAGGAGGTTTTCGCAGAGCTGGAGACACACGCAAAGACTGTAAATGCATTAATATCGGAGGACAGGAACGCCTCGGCGCAGGCAGCATGAAACGAGGTGTGCATGTTGTATGGTGCCTGGTGGCTGAGCGAGGGGCGCAGTAACTTAGAAGACCTCCAGCAAGGTCGCGTCCCGTCTTGGATCAGCAACCGGCACCTTGCAGCGCTCAGCCCATACAGTAATTCGATGAGCCCCTGTCAGCTCCGTCTAGCCTCTGAAGCCTACTCAGTCCCAATAGACTGCAGTCGGTCCAACCAGACAATCATAGGGATAGTGTTGTGTATGCTGGTAATGGGTGGGACATCACAGCCAGCTCCGGTATACAGGGTGGAGAACATTGGGGTCATATGGGAAGATGTGCATGTGCGGTATCATGCGGTCCCACCTTTTGTTATAAAGTGGGAGCATGCCATGACTGGCACTGACTTCAAGGAGTGCCAGAGCAGGGGTGCACACGTCATATTGTGTTCCCAGCGTTTGAACGCATTCGATTGGCCAGAGTACGGGTTTGAATCTGAGAGTCGAGAGCTCCTTAATTGCACAATGGAGATGAGGGCCCAGAGCCACGTTCCACCTCAGGTAGCATATGCGGGCAACGGGGCATACTGCGTAACCACGAGTGTGGACTGGTATCGAGTGCACCGGGACACTTAGTATCCGGTCACCGACAACACTTTCTGCTTCAAACTCCACGTTGAAGTTCAAGTGGAACAGGAACGTATTATTCCAATCCCAGAACAATCCACGGTACACATTACGGTAAATGACATGATTCCGAACCTGTAACAGTACATTACCCAGTTCGGGTATCAGTTTCCTTTTCTGCTGGAACACCTAACAACATTATTAAAGGCCGTCGAGCCATCCCAAAAACATTATTTCACACTGGAACAGACAAACCAGGACACAGGGGAAAGAATTAAAGGGGTAAATTCCCCACCCTGGTGGGACCTTGGTTTGAATGTAGAAGTTCCTCCGTAGATCCGGATTTGCTCACACACTCTTGTAATTGTACAGTTTCTCATTGTTGACTGTCTTGCAAAAGGCAAAGCAAGGCGTTCCGAAGTTGGTGGGAGGCCTTGGTCAAAGGTTGATCCTGAATGTTTTTCGCTGTAAATGTGTTGTACGAATGTATTTTGTGTTGTATTTTAAGGGATGTATTCAGGGTGTTAAAAGTAAAGTATATAGGGTTGGTTGGACCACGATGTGTTTTCACCAGCGGACATTTGATATTCCAGAAGGATTCTTGAAATATCGTAGGGGCGACTGTAAGATTTGGCGAAAACATTAGCTTAAACTTTTGGACTTATAAGTTTTGAACTTTGCTGGGACACATTCACTGTACAGCAGAAGAGCTAACCTGGGCAAGTCCAAACATGTTTTAACTTGAATACACATTAGCTGGGCAGGAATGAGAATGGCTGAAAGCAGGAACATCATGGTTAATTGGGCACCTTTTGTCATGGAATGGGAACCCATCAGTGAGACCCATTAAGTAAAGTGGCCGATGTTTCAGGCCATCGAAAGACAAAGGAAACGATGTGGCCACCCAGACTTTTTGGAATGAGATCCATAGGAAGAGCCCGAGTAACAAAGAGACAGGCTGGAGATATGACTTGCTTTTCAGTTGGACAGCCTCAGGCGGGAAGGACAGTTGGATTTTAAGCAGTCTTGCAGGTATAAGAGAACGGCAGTTGGAAGCCATCTCTCTCTCTCCCCTCTTCTACGCCTGCTTGCAACGCACAAGGACCGAGCACTCCATCTGGAATGGAGAGAAGAAACCACCATCTACGAGCCAAGAGAGCCTGGCTACTTCGACTGGGAGGCTGATCTTGAGACTGGACTTGAATACCACAGTTTGGTACGGACCCAGAAGATACGCCTCATCGGGAGAAGCAGCGAGTAAGCCAGAGGGGTAATTGGTGAGCATTTATCCCAGCCCACACACCTTTAAGACTGCTGCATAGTGTGAAAGGATGTCGTGTTCCCAACCAAGCTTTAGAGGTTTTAGTGCGGAGGTTTTTGCAAGGATCATATGCATACGCACATTTCTGTTGGACAGATTTAGTGGTGCAATTTTGGATCCGAGCAGGGGTGTTTTAGACGTCGATACTTTGCGTTAGGGGTCTGTTTAGATGGGCCAGACTGTGTATTGTACTGCGTTTGTTTGTTTTACACACCAGGGTGTGTGTGGTTTTACTGGATGCAGGTGTGTGTTTTAACTTTAATAAAAGCATTGCCGGTACTCGGACCAAGTTACCCAACCCTGATTCATTCATCTGTTCAGTACAATAATCACCCCCAGCGTTAGAACTATTGTAAAGTGGGGGTGCTTCAAAAACACCTAAGGGAAACCACTTACACCACTCTTTTCCTTTTTATATACCTGTAGAAACGCTTGCTATCTTTTTTAATATTTTGTGCTCGTTTACTTTCATAGTCTATCTTCCCTTTCTTAATCATTTTTTTAGTCATTCTTTACTGTGTTTTAAAAGCTTCCCAACCTTCTGTCCTCCCACTAGTTTTGTCGATACCATCCTTTATTTCTTTAGTTAGCCACGGATGGCTATCTTTTCTTTTACACCCTTTCCTACTCACTGGAATATATTTTTCTTGACAGTAATAGGGATGTTGGGGAGGGCATCAAACAGGAAATTAGGGGTGCATGCAATAAAGGTGTAGCAGTTATAATGGGTGACTTTAATATGCACATAGATTGGGCTAGCCAAACTGGAAGCAATACGGTGGAGGAGGATTTCCTGGAGTGCATAAGGGATGGTTTTCTAGACCAATATGTTGAGGAACCAACTAGGGGGGAGGCCATCTTAGACTGGGTGTTGTGTAATGAGAGAGGATTAATTAGCAATCTCATTGTGCGAGGCACCTTGGGGAAGAGTGACCATAATATGGTGGATTTCTGCATTAGGATGGAGAATGAAACAGTAAATTCAGAGACCATGGTCCAGAACTTAAAGAAGGGTAACTTTGAAGGTATGAGGCGTGAATTGGCTAGGATAGATTGGCGAATGATACTTAGGGGGTTGACTGTGGATGGGCAATGGCAGACATTTAGAGACCGCATGGATGAATTACAACAATTGTACATTCCTGTCTGGCGTAAAAATAAAAAAGGGAAGGTGGCTCAACCGTGGCTATCTAGGGAAATCAGGGATAGTATTAAAGCCAAGGAAGTGGCATACAAATTGGCCAGAAATAGCAGCGAACCTGGGGACTGGGAGAAATTTAGAACTCAGCAGAGGAGGACAAAGGGTTTGATTAGGGCAGGGAAAATGGAGTACGAGAAGAAGCTTGCAGGGAACATTAAGGTGGATTGCAAAAGTTTCTATAGGTATGTAAATAGAAAAAGGTTAGTAAAGACAAACGTAGGTCCCCTGCAGTCAGAATCAGGGGAAGTCATAACGGGGAACAAAGAAATGGCAGACCAATTGAACAAGTACTTTGGTTCGGTATTCACTAAGGAGGATACAAACAACCTTCCGGATATAAAAGGGGTCAGAGGGTCTAGTAAGGAGGGGGAACTGAGGGAAATCTTTATTAGTCGGGAAATTGTGTTGGGGAAATTGATGGGATTGAAGGCCGATAAATCCCCAGGGCTTGATGGACTGCATCCCAGAGTACTTAAGGAGGTGGCCTTGGAAATAGCGGATGCATTGACAGTCATTTTCCAACATTCCATTGACTCTGGATCAGTTCCTATGGAGTGGAGGGTAGCCAATGTAACCCCACTTTTTAAAAAAGGAGGGAGAGAGAAAACAGGGAATTATAGACCGGTCAGTCTGACCTCAGTAGTGGGTAAAATGATGGAATCAATTATTAAGGATGTCATAACAGTGCATCTGGAAAATGGTGACATGATAGGTCCAAGTCAGCATGGATTTGTGAAAGGGAAATCATGCTTGACAAATCTTCTGGAATTTTTTGAGGATGTTTCCAGTAAAGTGGACAAAGGAGAACCAGTTGATGTGGTATATTTGGACTTTCAGAAGGCTTTCGACAAGGTCCCACACAAGAGATTAATGTGCAAAGTTAAAGCACATGGGATTGGGGGTAGTGTGCTGACGTGGATTGAGAACTGGTTGTCAGACAGGAAGCAAAGAGTAGGAGTAAACGGGTACTTTTCAGAATGGCAGGCAGTGACTAGTGGGGTGCCGCAAGATTCTGTGCTGGGGCCCCAGCTGTTTACATTGTACATTAATGATTTAGACGAGGGGATTAAATGCAGTATCTCTAAATTTGCGGATGACACTAAGTTGGGTGGTAGTGTGAGCTGCGAGGAGGATGCTATTAGGCTGCAGAGTGACTTGGATAGGTTAGGTGAGTGGGCAAATGCATGGCAGATGAAGTATAATGTGGATAAATGTGAGGTTATCCACTTTGGTGGTAAAAACAGAGAGACAGACTATTATCTGAATGGTGACAGATTAGGAAAAGGGAAGGTGCAACGAGACCTGGGTGTCATGGTACATCAGTCATTGAAGGTTAGCATGCAGGTACAGCAGGCGGTTAAGAAAGCAAATGGCATGTTGGCCTTCATAGCGAGGGGATTTGAATACAGGGGCAGGGAGGTGTTGCTACAGTTGTACAGGGCCTTGGTGAGGCCACACCTAGAGTATTGTGTACAGTTTTGGTCTCCTAACTTGAGGAAGGACATTCTTGCTATTGAGGGAGTGCAGCGAAGATTCACCAGACTGATTCCCGGGATGGCGGGACTGACCTATCAAGAAAGACTGGATCAACTGGGCTTGTATTCACTGGAGTTCAGAAGAATGAGAGGGGACCTCATAGAAACGTTTAAAATTCTGACGGGTTTAGACAGGTTAGATGCAGGAAGAATGTTCCCAATGTTGGGGAAGTCCAGAACCAGGGGTCACAGTCTGAGGATAAGGGGTAAGCCATTTAGGACCGAGATGAGGAGAAACTTCTTCACCCAGAGAGTGGTGAACCTGTGGAATTCTCTACCACAGAAAGTAGTTGAGGCCAATTCACTAAATATATTCAAAAGGGAGTTAGATTAAGTCCTTACTACTCAGGGGATCAAGGGTTATGGCGAGAAAGCAGGAAGGGGGTACTGAAGTTTCATGTTCAGCCATGAACTCATTGAATGGCGGTGCAGGCTAGAAGGGCTGAATGGCCTGCTCCTGCACCTATTTTCTATGTTTCTATGTTTCTATGTTGTGAAATATTTCTTTAAATGTACACCACTGTTGATCAACCGTCCTACACTTTAATGTATTTTCTCAGTTCACTTTAGCCAACTCTGTCCTCATACCTTCATAGTCTCCTTTATTTAAGCTTAGTACGCTGCTTTGAGATCCAACTTTCTTGCCCTCCATCTGAATTTGAAATTCAACCATGCTATGATCATTCATTCCAAGAGGATCCTTTACTAGGAGATTGTTTATTAATCCTGTCTCATTACACAGGATCAGATCTAAGATAGCCTGCCTCCTAGTTGGTTCCAGTACTCAAGAAACCTGTCCCTTATACACTCTATGAACTCTTCCTCAAGGCTACCCTGACCAATTTGATTTGTCCAATCAATATGGAAGTTAAAATCACCCATGATTATTGCTGTTCCCTTTTTACAAGCTCCCACTATTTCTTGGTTTATACTCTGACCAACAGAGTTGCTACTGTTAGGAGGCCTACAGACCAAGCCCACAGTGACTTTTTCTCCTTATTATTCTTTATCTCCACCCAAACTGTTTCAACATCCTGATCATTTGAGCCAATATCGTTTCTCACTATTGCAATGATTCCATCCTTCATCAACAGAGTTACCCCACCTCCTTTTCCTTTCTGTCTGTCCTTCCGAATTGTCAAGTACCCCGGAATGTTTAGTTCCCAGTCTTGGTCACCTTGCAACCATGTCTCTGTTATGGCTACCAGATCATACCCATTTGTAACTATTTGAGCCGACAGCTCATCTAATTTGTTACGAATTCAGATAAATTGCTTTTAAATGTGTTTTCTTACCATTTTCTCCTGCTATAGCCGCAGTTTCTGATACACTTTTATGTTTATAGATTCTGTCCCTTCCTGTCATGCTCTGGTTTTCATTTCCCCCAATGCTATCTTGCTCTATTGCCTTCACCTTGTTTTTTGAGCTTCTAGGTTTCTGCTCACCTGAATCCTGAGTACAAAAGTGTGGATATTATGATGAACCTGCATAAAACACTGATTCAGCCCCAAATGGAGTACTGTGTCCAATTCTGGGCACCACACTTTAGGAAGGATGTGTCGGCTTTAGAGAAGGTGCAGAAAAGATTTACGAGAATGATTCCAGGAATGAGGGACTTCAGTTATGTTGATAGACTGGAGAAGCTGGGGTTGTTCTCCTTGGAGCAGAGAAGATTGAGAGGAGATCTGATAGAGATGTTCAAAATCATGAGGGGTCTGGACATAGTAGATAGAATCTGTTCCCATTGGCAGAAGGGTCGAGAACCAGAGGATACAGATTAAAGATGATTGACAAAGGAACCAAAGGCGACATAAGAAAACATGTTTTTTATGCAGCGAGTGACTAAGATCTGGAATGCACTGCCTGAAAGGGTGGTGGAGGCAGACTCAATCTTATTTTTCAAAAGGGAGTTGGATAAGTATCTGAAGGGAAAAATAATTGCAGGGCTACAGGGAAAGGGCCAGGGGAGTGGGACTAGCTGAGAGTTGGCACAGGCTCAATGGGCCAAATGGTCGTCTTCTGTGCTGTAACCATTCTATGATTCTATGAAAAGTGATGGAGCTCCATGCAGGCACAGAGTATGAATCACAGGCTTCTTATATTGTAGATGTGTTTCCTACCGGTTGAAAAAAGCTGATGGGCCACAAATGCTGCACATTGAAAATCTGTCTGACATTGGCCCTGAAAGTGCAGTATAGCCACATAGTTTCAGGCACTACCATCAAGAAAAAGGCTTGAGCAAACTATTTTTGTTTGCAAACCAAAATGCAATGAGGTAATTTCTGTAGAAATGCATCGCTGTCATTTACATGGTGTGTCACTGTGATGAAAGAAACATTTGTCTGTTCCCCTTCCCAAGCAAAAAAAAATGATTTAGCAGCTTTTTGTGGAGATGGAGTCCCTTTCATGCTTTTTCCGAATGCAGCCAACTTCACAAACTCTACACCTGTGCTATCCAGTATTTGTTCCATAAGGAAAGCTTGATGGAAAAATAATCCAGACCTCAGAATTCCAGAATTTATGATCTGTATACAAAACTGACGCACTTGGTTTAAACAAATCTCGATATAAAAATGTCAATGAACAGCACAATTGGCTGATCTACTTAATCACCAGACAATTATACTGCTGCAACTATTTTAATGAAACAGGCCGTAGGGGTGTTACTTATATAACCTTTTTTTGTTGCGGCTTCTTTTGAAAGCTAGTCAGATCATTCAGTTGAACACATCATTCAAAAATGCAGTTAATCAACTGGCGAGTCGGGTTTGAATTCCATTCGTACTTGCAAGATCGTTCCAAACCAAAATAAAGTACTTAAAACTCTTATCTATTGCTACATGGCAAGTATGCATATTTTGCGCTCAAACACAATTTTGAAACTGGATTTAAACACAGATGCATAGTCACAAAAACACGCATATACCACAGTCCTCACACACATTCACATGAACAGCCACATACACACAGAGCACCGGTGTCACAAACACACACGGTTACATAAATCATTCTATTCGGAAAAATCTTCATTATTTGAACATTGAAAGTTAGGAAATATGACAGGGATCTGCTTCTTCCTTTTTTTATGGTTATTTTTGCCTCAAAAGCTATATATACCCCATATAAGTCTTGTAATGACTTTCAAAATGACTTGAAAAACGTTCAACTGATATAGAATGGTAATATTTGTATTAGTTCCACCGATGTAATTAAAGTTATCTTTATTTTTAGATTTGAAACAATAAAGAGAACTGAACAGCTTTAAACTAAATGTACATTCTTAACGTCCAGATCCCCACCCACCGTCTCCCACACAGCAAGACCCCCACCCACCATCTCCCACACAGCAAGACCCCCACCCACCATCTCCCACACAGCAAGACCCCCACCCACCATCTCCCACACAGCAAGACCCCCACCCACTGTCTCCCACACAGCAAGACCCCCACCCACCGCCTTCCACACCGACACACTAGCCCTTAGTTCTTGTCAAGAGCTTGCCAATGGTTCGAGGAGGCAGGACCACCAGCCCAGTCTCAAGAACGGTAAAGTCGATCGTGCTCAGAATGCATAGCTCTCGTCTTTAGAAGGTTTATTGGTGATTGGTTCAGTATTTCACACGTGGCCCAGACTGGGAGCTTTAAGTTTACTCAGACTGGCTGCAATCTCCAAGTGAACTGCAAAACTCTCGGATACTCGTGAGAAAGAGAAAGACGGTGAGAAAAGGGGGAGACATACATCATGAAGCTGTTGTGGAGCGGCGTTCTCTGCTGTGCCCTTGTGCTCATCGTCCAAGTTCGTGGATTTAATTACCGTTATCACAGAGTACCGAGAGTCCAGAACCAGAGGATTCAGCTTCCACCGACCGTCAGATACACCAACCGAGCTCTTCCACAGCGCAGTAACATTGCACAAGGTACATCAGACAATAATGGAAAGCTTCCCTCTTCTACCTGTGCGTAGAAACAATAGCACCATTTCCTTGATTGAAAAAAGTCATCTATGTTATACAGATGGTTTCTTATTTCGATTCCTATCGTTTGAACATGGTTATTTTCGTTTGACTTAGTTAATGATGGCAACTTTTGTAAAATGTTTGTTGAGATTTATTTGCAAATAACGGTAGTTATCTGTTTGGCAAATAGATCTCCGGAAAAAAACAATTAATAACCTCGAGAAATAAAGTTAAATAATTTTAACTTGCTTAGTTTCCCCATTTTGTCACAAACAGGGCTACAAGTATCTCTTGTGAGAAATAAATATGATTTCAATTCGACACTGAAACAAATTTAAAATTATCGTGAATTTCACTTATTTCCATCTATATTTCTTATTGAGCAATTTTATAACTGTAACCGTAACACATTTGACTTCCATTGCATCTTTTTAATAATTTATCAGCAATCACATTTATAGCTGTGCATCTATCAGGTCAAATAATATGACTTATTTAATATGCATAATATGTCTATTTAACAATGATCAATGCATATCAGAACACAACAGAATGCAAAGAATCAGGCAGCAAAGTGTTTAATTGCAACGGATTTGTTGGGAATTTAGGTCTTAACCTGGCGGCAAATAGTTCAGTATCACGTCAAACGTGCACAATCTGTGCTTCACATCATTGTGGTATTGTATTCTCTTTTCTCTGTCACTTCTTATTCATTTTCATTTCCACTTGAGAGGTCTTGCTATCCAAGACTGAATTATGGATCCCTGTTTCGATCAATATTGTGTCTGCGTCAGTAAACTATAATTTATTCGGTCAAATAAAAGAGCCACGTCGCGTCTGGGCATCGCAATGTAGTTCTCGAGATCTATACATTCCTTATACGTTAAACTTAACATTTTCTTGATCAGATTGATTAAGCAGAGCCTGCATTTTTAAAGGAGCAAATGATAGCTATGCTAAATTATTTCCCACACAGCTGGATATTGTAATCGAAAAGCTGGGTTATCCTTGCAACACTCTGTGAAGTTGTCCTTGGGGTAGCCGTTTTCTGCATCGCTTCTGAAATTCGTTTCTGATGTCAAACAGGGGTAAATTACAGCACTCTTAAAATCCCAAACTCCCAGCTACAGCCTCGTGATACTCCGTGTGAGAGTTACAGAGGAGCAATTATTTTCCGGATAACCTATGAGCCGAGTTAACAGTGTGCGTTTTGGTATCCTGTGCACCGCGCCACTGCCAGTGTCCGGTATACTGCTTCCTAGATCCTGGAACCCTTGGTTCTTATAATGCCGGTTGGTGCACATTGGTGGCGATGTAACTCCCGCTGTTGCACTGTCAACCTCTTAAATTGCAAACAAGGTTTAGAAATAATCCATTAAAAAACACACACTAAACGGCAGCCAGTGGCCAGAAAGCAGAATTTCGTTTGTATATTGCAGTGGGCCAAGTGCCACTGGCTCCAGAGTTTGCGCCGTTTAATAATTGCTCATTGTGTACAATTCTCGGAAACGCCACCGATACTGTTCTGCTTGGTGCAAAATGACAAAACGTCGTCAATAACACATAGGTTAAATTGGCCTTAAAAAACATATTTTTAACAGTGTGCTTTGCTAGATCATTAAAATTCTGCTAGCGGGGCAAATACAATTTTCGTGTGTAAAATTGATCAATCCTGTCAGGTTAATTACATAGTCATTGTTGTAATTGCATAGCGTCTACAGCACACGGTGTTTATGCTCCACACGAGCCTCCTCCCCACCCCTCTTCATCTCACCCCATCACCATACCCCCTCCTTTCCCCCTCATTTGCTTATCGAGTTTTCCCTTAAATGCACCGATGTTATTTGCCCAAACTATTCCTTGTGGAGTGTTCCACATTCTTACCAATCTTTGGGTAAAGAAATTTTCTATTGGATTTATTAGTGACTATTTTATATTTATGACCAACATTCTGGATAAGCTCTCTGCTGGTCCCATGCAGCCCGGGATTGGCTTTTCAAAGTTAAAGTTTGCGCATGCGCGGAACTGTGAATGGGCCGTGCAACCCCTTAAAGGGGCCGCGCACCCCCCAAAAGCTATGAGGAACATTGTTTATGACCTCTAATTTTGAACTCCCCACAAGTGGAAACATTTTTTCTATGTTTACCCAATTAAACCCTTTCATTGGCCCCGAAATTCCGGCCTCCCGGGTCCGTACGGACCCAGGAAGGCATTGCAAAAGCCGGTTTTCATTGCAGAATCCGCATGTGCTGAAAACTGGCTTTTCTAATCTGTCATGCTCCAGCTTGACAGATCCCCTGCATCTCAGGAGTGAGGACATTTGCAAGGGCAAGATTGCGGTACTTACCCATATCTTGCCCAGCAAATGTCCTGAAAAATCCTGCGCCCGATAAAAGCAGGTGCATAGCCTATTTTTACAGGCACAAGAGTTTTAAAATACAAATAATTAAAAAAAAATCATAAAAACACATTTTATTGTTAAAAACCCTCCCCACTACGGTAAGTTTATTTTAAACCATAATTTAAAAATCTTTTTAAAAAATTGGAAAAATATATATTTTTTATAATACATAAATAACTTTAACTTTTTTCTATTTTTTATTAGAGTTTTGTGTGTTTGGGAGGGGGTTCTCATTCATAATAATAGAAACTCCAACTTGTTCCCATTATTATGAAAGAGAACATACTTTACCTGATTCGATGCCCAGAGCCATGTGACTGCAGCTCCAGCCCTGCGCACATCCTGATGTGCACGCACTGCGATGCGCAGTCAGTGGAGGCCTCGTGTGGGTGCAGCAGGAACAGGTAGGTGCGCATCTTTTTAAGTTTTTCATTCAATCTCCCGTGGGAAGCAGCCAACCGTGATTTCTGGGCCCTTACCTTAAAGACCTCAATCAGGTTACCCTTCAGCCTTCTCTTTTCTAGAGAAAGGAGCCCCAGCCTGTTCAATATTTCCTGATAAATATATCCTCTCAATCTGGTATCATCCTTGTGAATCTTTTTTGCACCTTCTCTAGTTCCTCTTCATCCTTTTTTTATAATATGGAGACCAGAACTGCTCACAGTACTCCAAGTGTGGTCTAACCAAGGTTCGATTCAAGATTAACATAATCTCTCTGCTTTTCAATTCTCTATTTCTAGAAATGAACAACAATGCTTTTATGGCCTTATTAACCTGCTTCACTACTTTTAGTGATTTGTGTATCTGTACCCCAAGAACCCTCTGCTCCTATACCCCATTTAGAATCCTATTATCCAAGCAATGTGTGGCCTCTTATTTCATGAAGTTTTTAAAAAATTACCATTATTGTCATGGTCATAATAGTTGTAGAGTTCTCTTCTTTTGACTTGGTTCAAAATTCAGGCAATAAAACTGGATATTAATAACAGAAGAAAGCCAAAATTTGACTGCCTTGTTGGCAGATGATATAAAGCTTGAATAGCAAAGAAACTGGTGCACCACGATACTCTCATATTTTCCCATAGACTAAACGTTTCCCTTGTATTTTCCTGTATTTCCTTACTTTTTCACCCTCTCTCATATGCGAGAAAGCCGAGGAAATATGGAAACAAATTGCCTGTTGCAATTTTTGATTCATGTTCTGTGTGCACATGAAAGTCAACAAGGAACTGCACAAAAAGTATCAGCACATTGTGAACATTAATCTGCTTGTATGTCTATTTGCACATCTCTCATTTTTGATTTCCTCTGTTGCATTGTATTTATTTGTTTAACTGCCAATCGCTCCCTTTCTCTCTATTAAAATGACCACTAGTGGCCACCAAGCCACAAAGAGTGTACCGGCGGCAGGGCTGCTTCCACGGGGCAATTCCAGAAAAGGGGCATTTTCCAGAGGGGCAATTTCAGGAAGGGGTCTCTGGCAGTCGGTAAGGGGTTCAGCGTGTGCATGCCGCGGCGGGAAAATGGCTGCTCCAAACCTGAGGAAGAGCAATTTTCAAAAAGGCAGCCCCTATGCGGTGACTTGTTGGCCATTACGCTACAACCCGTGGCTGCTGCTTTCAGGCTTCCAGAGGCTTTATAGAAAGGGGCAGTTTCGGCCCCCTGACGTTTCTCTTTTTCTGGCCCGAATTTTCCTGTTAGCAGCGAAGGAACAGCACTCACTGTTCACCTCACAGACAGGTTCCTACAAAGATCTGACAGGCTTTAGAATGGAGACGTCCTGTCATGGGGCATCAACTCCAGAGGATCTGTGGTGTCTATGGACAGGACAAGAAACAGTGAGGCTCATCAACCATTCAGATTGAAGAATATTCACTGGGGCTCACACAATCTAAACCAGGAAGTATAAAGCAGGAAATATAAATTAGATTTAAATCATGTACAGAAAAAAAATAAAGATTGTGGCGGAGCAAGGTATCTCCGACAGCAACTTCTGGACTTTTGTTTAACTGTATATGTACGGACGCTAGATTTTGCTATCAGATTTACCCTGTAATAATGGCAAGCGCTGATCGCCTCACCATTATTGTCACAGCAAAATCTGGTCCAGTGACATTTTATATGGCCATATTTTCTATCCTTATAATGTGTACACCAAAATTGAAATGAGACTGTGATATGTCTTCACTTTTTAAAAATTCAACAAACCAATTTGACTACTTCTGAAACAGAAGATGATCATACTTTTCTTTTCCTCTTTCATACCAACCACTTGACATATCATCACTTTGAGATCTGATGGTTACTATACAGAGGTGAGGATTGTTTTTCTGTAGTTTTGTATTTTCAATACCAAACTCCTAACATAGAAACATAAAAAATAGGTGCAGGAGAAGGCCATTCGGTCCTGCGAGCCTGCACCACCATTCAATAAGATCATGGCGGATCATTCCCTCAGTACCCCTTTCCTACTTTCTCTCCATACCCCTTGATCCCTTTAGCCTTAAGGGCCATATCCAACTCCCTCTTGAATATATCCAATGAACTGGCATCAACAATTCTCTGCGGTAGAGAATTCCACGGGTTAACAACTCACTGAGTGAAGAAGTTTCTCCTCATCTCGGTCCTAAAATGACTTACCCCTTATCCTTAGACTGTGACCCCTGGTTCTGGACTTCCCCAACATCGGGAACATTCTTCCTGCATCTAACCTGTCCAGTCCCGTCAGAATTTTATATGTTTCTATGAGATCGTCTCTCATCTTTCTAAACACCTGTGAATACATGCTCAGTTGATCCAGTCTCTCCTCATATGTCAGTCCTGCCATCCCGAGAATCAGTCTGGTGAACCTTTGCTGCACTCCCTCAATAGCAAGAACGTCCTTCCTCAGATTAGGAGACCAAAACTGAACACAATATTCCAGGTGAGGCCTCACCAAGGCCCTGTACAACTGCAGTAAGACCTCCCTGCTCCTACACTCAAATCCCCTAGCTATGAAGGCCAACATGCCATTTGCCGCCTTCACCGCTTGCTGTACCTGCATGCCAACAGTGAACTCTACCTCACATAATGTCCCGCAACAAGACTGCATCCATCACCCTATCTTCACCAACCTCAATTGGCTCCCACTGAAGTGCACGGAATTCAAAATCGTCATTTGCATTTACACATCTCTTCACGGTCTCTGCCACATTTTTGTTACAATTCCTCCACAGAAAGAATTTATGAATAGGTTTTGTTTAAGCACTATGCTTTAAAATTAAGTGAGTTCACACAGGTTTAGAATCTTACTTACAAAGGGGAAATTGATGTGTTCATGGAGCAAACTATCCGTACTGTTTTCCACAATAATAAGGGACAATAAGTCCCTTAAGTCCCAGTAAGTAACCTGTTGTGTCACTTCAGACTACCAGTGTGCCATCCACCTGAGATGGTTATTATTGTTATACTCTACCCACACCTCCCCTGGTTATGCGATCATATGATTAAATATTGGGTAGTACGGGCAACTCTTGAAATTACGATTTAAGGGTGAGTCTGCCTCCACCACCCTTTCAGGCAGTACATTCAAGATCCTAACTATTCGCTGCGTAAAAAAAGTTTTCTTTATGTCGCCTTTGGTTGTTTTGCCAATCACTTTAAAACTGTATCCATTGGTTCTCGAACCTTCCACCAATGGGAACAGTTTCTCTCTATCTTCTCTGTCTAGACCCCTCATGATTTTGAACAAATCTCTATCAAATCTCCTCTCAACCTTCTCTGCTCTAAGGAGAACAACCCCAGCTTCTCCAGTCTATCAACGTAACTGAAGTTCCTCATCCCTGGAATAATTCTCGTAAATCCTTTCTGTAGCCTCTCTAAGGCCTTCACTTCATTCCAAATTTGCAGTGCCCAAAATTGGACATAATACTCCAGTTGAGGCCAAACCAGTGTTTTACAAAGGTTCATCATAACTTCCTTGCTTTTCTACTCCATGTCTCTATTTATGAAGCCCAGGATCCCATATGCTTTTTTTATCCGCTTTCTCAACCTGCCGAGCCACCTTCAATAACTTTTGCACATATACCCCCAGGTTTCCCTGTTCATACACCCCCTTTAGGATTGTACCCTTTAGTTTACATTGCCTCTCCTCATTCTTCCTACCAAAATGTATCAGTTTGTACTTTTCTGCATTAAATTTCATCTGTCATGTGTCCGCCTATTTCACTAGCCTGCCTATGTCTTATTGAAGTCTATCACTATCCTCCTCATTGTTCATTATACTTCCAAGTTTTGTGTCATCTGCAAATTTAAAAATTGTGCCCTGTACACCCAAATCATTAATATATATCAAGCAAAGCAGTGGTCCTAGTACCAACCCCTGGGGAACACCACTGTATACCTTCCCTCAGTCCGAAAAACAACCATTCACCATTACTCTCTGTTTCCTGTCACATAGCCAATTTCGTATCCATGCTGCCACTGCCCCTTTATTCCATGGGCTTCAACTTCGCTGACAAGCCTATTATGTGGCACTTTATCAAATGCCTTTTGGAAGTCCGTGTACACCACGTCAACCGCATTGCCCTCATCAACCCTCTTTGTTACCTCAGCAAAAAACTCAATCATGTTAGTTAAACATGATTTGCCTTTAAAAAAATCCATGCTGGCTTTCCTTAATTCATTCACACTTGTCCAAGTGCCTGTTAACTTTGTCCCTGATTATCATTTCTAAAATCTCCCCCACTACTGAGGTTAAACTGACTGGCCTGTAGTTGCTGGGTTTATCCTTATGCATCCCATTCGGTCCTGGTGACATATTAACTTTAAGTACAGACAGCCTTTCTAGTTCCTCCTCTTTATCAATTTTTATCTCATCCAGTATCTCCATTACCTCCTCTTTCACTATGACTTTGGCAGCATCTTCTTCCTTGGTGAAGACAGATGCAAAGTACTCATTTAGTACCTCAGCCATGCCCTCTGCCTCCATGCATAGGTCTCCTTTTTGGTCACTGATAGGCCCCATCCCTTCTCTTGCTACCTGTTTACTATTTATATGCCTATAGAAGACTTTTGAATTACCTTTTATGTTAGCTGTCAGTCTATTCCCATACTCTCTCTTTGCCTCTTAGTTTCTTTTTCACTTCCCCTCTGAACTTTCTATATTCAGCCTGATTCTCATTTGTATTTTCAACCTGACATATGTAATTTGCACTCTTTTTCTGTTTCATCTTACTCTCTATCTCTTTCGTTATCCAGGGAGCTCTGGTGGCAGTTGCCCTACCTTTCCCCTTAGTGGGAATGTACCTCGACTGTACGCTTTAAAGGCAGCCCATTGTTCAATTACAGTTTTACCTGCCAATCTTTAATTCCACGTTACCCGGGTCAGATCTGTTCTCAACCCACTGAAATTTGCCTTCCTTCAATTAAGTACTTTTACTCTAGATTACTCCCTTTTCTTTTCCATAGCTAATCTAAACATTATGATACTATGATCACAATTTCCTAAATGTTCCCCTACTGACACTTGCTCCACTTTACCCACCTTAATTCTCAGAACCAGATCCAGCAATGCCTCCTCCTCGTTGGAACTGTACTGATCAAGAAAGTTCTCTTGAACACACTTCAGAAATTCTTCCTCCTCTCTGCCCTTTACACTATTATTATCCCACTCTATATTAGAATAATTAAAGTCTCCCATTATTACTACTGTAGTGTTCTTGCACCTCTCTGTAATTTCCCTGCAAATTTGCTCCTCTATATCTTTCTCAATGGTTGGTGGCTTATAGAATACACCAAATAGTGTAATGGCACCTCTGTTGTTTCTTAACTCTAACCAAATAGATTCTGTCCTTGACCCCTCCAGGACATCCTGTCTCTCCAGCACTGTAACATTCTCCTTAACCAATACTGCCACACCACCTCCTTTCTTTCCTTCCCTATCTTTCCTGAACAGCTTATATCCATGAATATTTAAAACCCAATCATTTTTTGAGCCAAGTCTCCATTATCGCCACAACATCATATTCCCATGTGGTTATTTGCACCTACAGCTCACCAAACTTGTTTACCATGTTTTGTGCGTTTACACAGATGCACTGTAAACCTTTCTTAGGCATTCTTATATACTCTTTTGGTCTGACCACACCTAAATTGAGGTAGAAGATCAGCCACGATCTTATTGAATGGCGGAGCAGGCTTGAAGGGCCAAATGGCCTATTCCTGCTCCTATTTCTTATATTCCTTTGTTCTTAAAACTCATTAGATAAAGTTTCCTGTCAAGTATCATTTCCATAAGGAGGCTCAAGCATTCCAGCAGCAAAAATGTTACCTTTTCATGTGACTACTGGAACAGTGTGCAATATGGCAGGTTCACCATAAGCTTTTAATGATAGATTTACAATTAATTTATAGATATACAATTTGTTTTGTTTTAATACGAGGAACCCCATCGTGCAGGACATCATCAGGGTTAAAAAAGTAGGAAAGAAGATGAAGTAGATCAAGAAGTAGCCATTTAGTAATAACCCTGTAGCAAGTTTGAATTTTTAAAGCCTATACATTGGAGGAGGAAGGGAAGACTGAGGAAGGTAATCAGTCCACAATTTTAAAGTCCTGGAAAATAATGAGTTATAGTAAGAGACAGTGCGATGACTCATGATTTCAATACAGCGAGCATCAGGAAGGAGGAACAAAAGGGGGAATATATCTAAAAAAAAAATTTAAAATTGCACTTCCTGTCCAAAAATCATACTTTCTGTTGTTGCGATTTTGGTCACACTTTTCTATCAAATTTTACAAGTACCAATTGCTATGTTAATATTTTGCCATATTCAATTTTTCTAGGACAAATGTCACAATGTAGTTGCAGACTCTGGCCAATAGGTGGCTTTGTGGAGCGTGGTTCTGAAGTCTGTTGCCATCTTATATATAACTTTTTAAAATATTTATCAACTGAATGTACACGGTGCCTCAGACAATTTGCTAGTTTTATATAAAATATATAAGAATGTAATGTTTTCATAAATGTACAAAAATTATATTTTGAATGGTTAATTACACTGCATTTTCAATGTTCTTATTTGTTCCTTTCACAGAATCACAATGTAAAAGTCAACCCCACGATCTGCTTTTTATCATTGATAGCTCCCGTAGTGTCCGACCCCAGGAGTTTGAGAAGGTGAAAGTTTTCCTAGCAGATATGATTGACACATTGGATGTCGGACCTGACAGTACCCGAGTGGCAATTATCAACTACGCAAGCTCTGTGAAGATAGAGTTCATGCTCAAAACATACACTAACAAGGAAGACATGAAGCTGGCAGTTTCTCGAATTGAACCCCTTTCAACCGGTACTATGACAGGTTTGGCCATTGAGAGTGCTATGGACAAGGCTTTCCTGGAGACTGCGGGAGCAAGACCTGAGGACCTTGGTATCTCCAAAGTAGCCATCATTGTGACAGATGGGAGGCCCCAGGACCAGGTGGCAGAAATAGCTGCAAGGGCTCGGGCAGCTGGTATTGAGATCTATGCTGTTGGGGTGGACAGGGCTGACATACAGTCTCTCAAACTAATGGCCAGTGAACCATTGGATGATCATGTCTTCTATGTGGAGACATATGGTGTGATCGAGAAGCTGACTTCTAGGTTCATGGAGACATTTTGTGGTAAGCTATCGCTGGAGCCACTAAAATATGGAGATGCAAATTAAGTGAACAAATCTAATATTGTACGGTACTTTTACAGGATCCTTTATTGCCTGTAGTAATTTGCAAGTTTTGCTTTCCAGAATGTTAGTTCACATTGGCTGAATGAAAGAAAGAAAGCATCAAAGAAAGGGAGAGTTATTCAGAAAAAATAACAAATCATTTTAAAAGCACCAATTTCAAATCAAAGAAAAATCCAACAAATGGGAAAAAATACATAATTAGCCAACAAATCCATCTCAGGATAAATAGAATTGATAAGACATTGGGGATGAACTTCCATGGCGGTTCTCCTGCTCATCCATCCACTGGCAGAAGAGCCACAGAAATCTGAAAAATTGAGTTAATGGGTGAAGTTAGAGGGTTGTCTCTTTCACAAAAATATACACACCCAATTCACACTTTGAATAGATTTCTTTATGGATACAAAACTCAACAGATGGAACCAAAAAAGATAATGAATTGCATAAACAATACCATTACTAAACTTACTAAACTCAAGTGTGGTCAACTCATGAAATATTAAAATAGTAATTTATTTTTCAGTTTCAAAATATAAATATAAAATACTAATTTATGCTGTTCTTTTTAAACGTACTCCTGAATTTCCTTGGAGCTGTTCCCACTCTGTCACCATAACTTCACTGGAAACGGTAGAAGCACCGTTTATGCACATTGGCCACCACACTTTAGGAAGGATGTCAAGGCCTTGTAGAGGGAACAGAGGAATTTTACCAGGATGATACCAGAGAAGAGAGACTTCAGTTATGTGGAGAAGCTGGGATTGTTCTCCTTAGAGCAGAGAAGGTTAAGGGGTAACCTAATAGAGGTATTCAAAATGATAAGGGGTTTTGATAGAGCAAAACGAGAGAAACTATTTCCACTGGCAAGGAGGTCAGTAACCAGAGGTCACAGATTTAAAATTATTGGCAACATTTCTTCACACACAGGGTTGTTAAGATCTGGAAAGTACTACCTGAAAGGGTGCTAGAAGCAGATTTGATGGGAACATTCAAACAGTAATTGGAGAGGGTTAATTTGCAGAGTTATGGGAAAAAGCTGTGGTGTGGGACTAAATTGGACAACCTATTCAAAGAGCCGGCACAGGCTTGACAGGCTGAATGGCCTCCTTCTGTGCTGTAATTTTTAATCTATTTTAATTGGTGCTATTTGGTGCAAATGTTACTGAAATGCTAAATGTTATGTAATTTAAAGTTCGAGTTATAGGAAGCAGTTTCAGTTTTGCACCGATGCAGAAATGGTGGAATGTAAATCGTGTGTTAAGACCCGAATTGACTATAAAGTGAAGGGAAGTAAGACTTCCTCCAGTCTGTTTCACTTCTCTTTTATCTGGTGTCCAATTGAGCCCTGACTCCAGATTCAGATCCTAATATGTTTCAAATTATATTTTCAAATAACTACTCAAAAATAAAGGCAATTTATCCTGTGTCAACATCTAATCAATGCCATATGATCAGCTCTAAGCATTCTAAGTAAAAATGATCCAATCTCAAAACAAAATAATTCATAAAGACATTGGCTTAGAAATTCTATTGTGCAGTGCTTGTTTTACAGGCATAAAATGGGCGCCTAAAGATCCAATAAGGCAGGCAGCGAGTGTGCACTCATTCTGAGCTGGAAGTATCTGGTAGGGATATCTGTTTTTGCACAATTGTACTGCTATTCATAGTACAGGAAGTAAAACCAGACTAATTCCTGGGATGGCGGCTTTGTCCTAAAAGGAGAGATTGATGGGACGAGGTATATATTCCTTAGAATTTAGAAGACTGAGAGGTAATCTCATTGAAACATATATAATTCTTAAGGGGTTTGACAGGATAGGTGCTGAGAAAATGTTTCGCCTGGCTGGTGAGTCTAGAACTAGGGATCATAGTCTCGGAATAAAGGTTCGGCCATTTAGGACTGAGATGAGGGGAAATTTCTTCACTCAAAGGGTTGTGAATCTTTGGAATTTTCCACCGCAGAGAGCTGTGGATGTTCAATCATTGAGTATATTCAAGACAGAGCTCAATAGATTTTTGAATATTAAGGGAATCAAGGGATATGGGGGTATTGCGGAAAGGTGGAGTTGAGGTAGAAGATCAGCTATGATCTTATTGAATGGCGGAGCAGGCTCGATGGGCCGAATGGCCTACTCCTGCACCTATTTCTTAAGTGTGCCGCCCACCACGTTAGATAAGGCTGCTCTGTAGGATCTAGGACGTGCAACGGAAGTATTAAAAAGCCTTATAATATTTAAATTAGTGTCCTATGCTTGTAGTAGGACTATTTTGTGAAATTGGTCTGCCGCAGTGTCTGACTCGCCACGTCATAAACTCGCTCAGCAATGCATGGCGCCAACAGGCAGGAAAGATATGGTTGCCCACTCTCCAGGATTGTCCTAGAGTCTTCAGAAATTAAAGATTAATCTCCAAGACATTTCTCTGAGCAACATCAAAGAGGCAATAAAAATAATGTTCTTTTTAAAATTTTCTTTGAACACTTTTGTCCATTAGTTATAAAAATATCTGTGGAAGAAAGGCTGTTTGATGTACAGTCAAGAATCATCCAATCAGGTAATGAAGAGTCTATTCACTTTCCAATTGGCTGGGAAGGTGGAGCATTGTGATTATGAGTGTATTGAGCGACCACTGGCAGGAGTGTGGGATTGGGGTGGGCCGGTTGGAGGCAGGTCATGTGATGGCACCTCCAGGAATATGTCCAACCAAAGATGACAATCCTAAGGAATGACCCTTCAAGACCCCAATTAAAGGCTCGTCACACCATATGATTTAGTTGCTGCTTCATAAGCCGGCCGGCTGCATTGCAGGCTTCCCCAGGATCTAAGCTGCCACACATTTCATCCACATTGCCTTGCATGCTCTCCATCACCATCCTGGTATCATTCTGAATGGCAGAGGATTACACTCCCTAAAAGTCCAGCTGGTTTGTGACCACAAGCAGTACATCATGCTGGTCTGTGCCTGGTTTCCTGGCCGCAGTCATACTCCATTAATTCTGCATCACCTGTGCTGCCTTTAGTCTAACCAGGCTGTAACGCCACAGGCTGGCTATTGGGCAACAAGTGGTATCCTCTTTAAAAACAGAAAATACAGGAAATACAGAAAAAAAATCAAAGAGCAAGTTATTATTTAAATGGAGAAAGATTACAAAGTGCCGCAGTACAGCGGGACCTGGGGGTACTTGTGCATGAAACACAAAAGGTTAGTATGCAGGCACAGCAAGTGATCAGGAAGGCCAATGGTATCTTGCCCTTTATTGCAAAGGGAATGGAGTATAAAAGCATGGAAGTCTTACTACAGCTATATAAGGTATTGATGAGGCCACACCTGGAATACTGCGTGCAGTTTTGGTTTCCATATTTACGAAAGGATATACTTGCTTTGGAGGCAGTTCAGAGAAGGTTCACTAGGTTGATTCCGGGGATGAGGGGGTTGACATGAGGAAAGGTTGAGTTAGTTGGGTCTCTACTCATTGGAATTCAGAAGAATGAGAGGTGATCTTATCGAAACTTATAAGATTATGAGGGGGCTTGACAAGGTGGCTTCAGGAGAGGATGTTTCCACTGATGGGGGGGGGACTAGAACTAGAATTAGAATATGGGGCCACCCATTTAAAACAGAGATGAGGAGAAATTTCTTCTCTCAGAGGGTTGTAAATCTGTGGAATTCGCTGTCTAAGAGAGCTGTGGAAGCTGGGACACAGAATAAATTTAAGACAGAAATAGACAGTTTCTTAAATGATAAGGGGATAAGGGGTTATGGGGAGCGGACGGGGAAATGGAGCTGAGTCCATGATCAGATCAGCCATGATCTTATTGAATGGTGGAGCAAGCTCGAGGGGCCGTATGGCCTAATCCTGTTCCTATTTCTTATGTTCTTATGAAATACTCACTAGGTCAGGCAGCATCTGTGGCGAGAGAAACAGAGTCAATGTTTCTGAACTCTCCACAGATGCTGCCTGACCTGCTTAGCATTTCCAGCACTTTCTGTTTTTATTTCAGATTTCCAGCATCTGCTGTATTTTGCTTTTGTATCCCTTTAAACATGGCTCATGACTCCTGTCAGGAGCCCAGGCACAGCTGTAGAACAAGCATACAACGAGAACCAAATCACCACCAGAAACCTCAGCAAGCTGACTATCAGTGTGCTCAAGCAACGCTTCCGCTGCCTAGGCTGCTCAAAAGGAGCTTTTCCAGATTTGTGGTCATGTGCTGCATGCTGCATAACTTTGTGATAATGAAGGACCAACCCTTACCAGCATCTAGGCAGCAAGAAATGCAAGAAGAGGAGGAGCATGAGTGGCATCGATCACTAGTGCCCCTAGCTGCAGAGCCCTTAGAGAACAGCTCATCCAAGACAGCTTTACATGAACCATCCCTCCCATCCCCTTCCTACCCCATCACCACTGACCTTACTACCAGCATCCAATTTCCTTCCTTCAGTCCAGCATTATGGGTCTTGCCATTAATTAACTACAAATATTGACACCAAAACAAAATCCTGAATAAAAAATGTAAACCAGCAACTCAGTTCTATCAATGTATACAATTTAGCAAGAATAGTTAAAAATTACCTTTGTGCACCCCCTTAGTGCCTGTCTTGTATGCTCATTTACCTATGTTAGTTCTTCTATAAAGTGTTCCCCACTGGCTATGTTGCGAGGTAGAAGGCTGCTGAGCATGCATTGAGGACACTTCAGATGGCCGTGGTGGGTGCTATCGAGCAGCTCTGGACCTTGAGGGCTCGGTTTTGGACTGCAGGCGTTTGGCATGGGCTGGGCACTCTGGCCCAGCTGGTTGTGTCGCAGTGGTGGAGTGGATGGCGGGGACAAGCACGCTGTCATCCTGAGAGATGACCGCAGGTGGCTTTCCCATGGAGTCACAATGTTGTGAAAGCCCCTGCCAACACTGTCCTCCAGAGCCAAGGTGACAGCCAATTTAGCTGATCACTCACTCCACGTCAGACAGAATTGTCTCCATTCTATGCAGGAAGCCCCGACACAAGTTGGAGCTGGACTCCTCCATGCTCTGAGCCATTGCACGCCTGCTCGCTGACAGGCTTCCCAGTACCCCTAGCATTTTCTGTTGTATGCCCAAACCATTCTTCGGTAGCCTGGGCCCTCAAAGTCAGCATCTGAGTCCACTGCAGCAGAGCTAGTATGCAATCTTGCCCTCCAGCAAGCTTCCACCTTTGGCGTCCTATCCCCCTGCCCTAGATCCTGCACTCTTGTGATTCACCATGTGAAGCCCCCTCCTTTATCCTATCCTCTAAAGCATACCAATCCCTGAGCTGGTATTTGTGAGGGTCAGAACTAGTGATGCTGCATAGTTAAGAATGCTGGACTCCTCTTTCTGAAGTGCACAAGGGGCATCAACATTTTCAGGACCTAAAAAGAAAGAAAGGGTCAAGGCTTGGGTTTTTATTATGAGGGAGAGTAGAGAGAATGGGTGGCTGCTGAAAGCAGCTGCAGTTTGTCATGTAGAGAGTGTAGGGTGAGGTAGAAGTAAAAAGACGATAAAGTGTGCAGGAACCCTGCATGATATCTTCTCCTATGAGGAAGTGAGGGTTGCAAGAGTGGTGAGAGTAGGAGGTGCAGAGTGTGTGAGTAGGAGGAGAAGGAGGTGCAGTGAAGTGTGGTGCAGTGATTGTAGGACA
Source organism: Pristiophorus japonicus (assembly GCF_044704955.1). Lineage (NCBI taxonomy): Eukaryota > Metazoa > Chordata > Chondrichthyes > Pristiophoridae > Pristiophorus > Pristiophorus japonicus. Next base: position 81,249,448 of record NC_091983.1, read on the forward strand.
GTGAAAGGAAGCGGTGACGGGCAGTATTGAGAGCAGTGAAACTGCAAGTGGTGGAGGTGTGAGTAGAGAGTAACTGAGGTGAGAGGTAAGATTCTTGACAACTCCGATGAGATCATTTAACTTTGACCTGCTTTGCAAACACGTCCTGGAAGCTAAACTCCTGGCATTATCCTGCTCAGTTGGTGGAAGGCTTTCTGCTCCCTCCTGATGATAGGATGGATGAGCAGGTTCTTCCTCGTACTCTCCTCTGCCTGGACCAGGGCCACCAAAGTGGCATCAGAGAATCTGGGCGTCCAATCAGCAGGCCTTGCAACCATTTCTCTCCTTACAAATGTTCCCTGTTGTCTGCAGCCAGAATGCACCTCTCCTTTAAGAGGTGCTGACTGCCTTTAACTGGCATCAGTAAAGCACGATTTCCTGCTCCCACACTCTCCACCCACCACCCCTCCTCCCCCACGTAACCCAGACAGGTGGGCAGCCAATGAATAATGAAGGTAACACTATTATTACCATGAAGTAAAGCTTGCACATTATCTATTATAATAATTGGCAGCAGTTGAATGCATGCTAACCAGCGGCGGCAGGTCAGGGCCATAAAAGGAGTGGAGGTGCGGTGCCTGGGAGCAGCATGGAGGCCCCGACCTGCGTGAGAACACCAGTGGCAGGTCGGGGCCATAAATGGAGCTCGGAGCAGCGTGGAGGCATACTGCTTTAGGAAGCAGTGTGAGCTGTGACGACAGCGAAGAGTGACGTCATCAAGGTCCAGGTCGGTGATTGGAGCGTGGGCAGATACAGTAGGAGCGGCGAGGTTGGGGCGAAGGAGTGACGAGCGACTGTGAAGGGATGTGCTCGGGGCCCAGGGAAGGCGTGAGTTTGGGGCCAGGGGCTCAGGGGCAGCATGGGCCAGCCCACACTGCGATATTTGTGCGCATTAGGTCTATGCAGCAGAGCTGGTCTCCAGTCGTCTTGGGAATCCTTGCCACTGGACCAAGACCTAGCTCTGTCAAGCCCGTGTGGTGGCTGGTGTGCAACGGCCACCAGATGTTAAAAAAATCCACGCACAGGCATCTTCCATCCTTGAGGATGTAGTTCAGGTTCTTCATTCGAAACACCTGTGAACTCATCCTTTTTTGGCGTAGAAGCAAGTCATCCTCGTTTCGAGGGACCGCCTATGATGAATTAGGGACTTCAGTTAAGTGGAGAGATTAGTAAAGCTAGGATTGTTCTCCTCAGAGCAGAGAAGGTTAAGGGGAGACTTAATAGAAGTGTTCAAAATTATGAACAGTTTTGACAGAGTAAATAATGAAAAACTGTTTCCACTGACAGGAGGGTCAGTAACCAAAGGACACAAATTTAAGATAATTGTCAAAAGAACCAGAGGAGAGACGAGGAGAATTTTTATTTACATATCGAGTTGTTATGATCTGGAATGCATGGCCTGAAAGGATAGTTGGAGAACATTCAATTGTAACTTTCAAAAGGCAATTGGATAAACACTTGAAATGGAAACATTTACAGGGCTATGGGAAAAGAGCAGGGTAGTGGGACTAATTGGATAGCTCTTTTAAAGAGCCGGTATAGTCACGATGGACTGAATGGCCTCCTTCTGTGCTATATCATTCTATTCTGTGATTACTTAATGTCTGACAGCCGATATACCAATTCAGAATTGCTTGCTGAAAGTTAAACGATGAATAATTACTGTGCAATTTATTACTGTTAACTGGTAAGCACAGGGTAAATAAATGTATTATTGCCATACCTTGTGAATAAACATGCATACGAACATGATCACATTCTAATTAATATCTATAGTCTTCACATGTATCAATGAAAGTTATAATGATAATTTAGAAAATACTTTTCAAAGACAACAAAAAGGAGAAAGCATAAAGATCATCTAATTATAGATCATTAAAATGTAACCTCTGAATAATCTTGTCAAGATTGAATGGAGAGCAAATAAATAAATGAAATCTCTCATTTCCCACAATAGCATCACATTTTTGTCTTTTGTTGTGCCTACTAAGTATCTGTAAAAACATGAAAAGCCTTTTACCAAAAATGTGTTGAATGGATTGCCCAAGCAAGGAAAATGTGGTGAGAACACTTTATTGTTTCTTTTTCAACAGATTATTTATTTATACTTATAAAGTTCAAATACGCAGTGATAGATTAATGAATTGTATCAAACTGCCAGGGTTAAAATATTTACTACATATGGTTAAGACTCATTAGAATGGGTGGGTCACTTAACAACGGAGAGTAAAAAATGTTTTTATAGGCTACTTTTATTGTTGATACAGAAATAAGAAATTAAGATGTACCATTTGTGTTCTTAATACTTTTTTTATTTCCATCTAATGTTGGTGTAAAAGCATAAAAAAAAAATATTTGTTTCAGGTGTGGATATGTGTGCCATTGGAAACCATGACTGTGAACAAATATGCGTTAGCACAACAACAGCCTTTTACTGCAAGTGCCGTCCAGGTTTTGCATTGAACGAGGATAAGAAAACCTGCTCACGTAAATCACTTACCACTATGGGTTTGTCATGTCATGATGGACATGAGTTGTTCTGCAAGGTCATAGTTGGTTGCAGGTGGTATGAGTCTGAACGTTGCCTTTGTCCTTATGATATGAAAAATAATCATCATCAATTCTTTCTCTCTTTATTATTTTGTTATCGAGGCAACTCTCACTATACTCTGCAGCCTTTCGCATTTTTTTGTATTGATTCTTGCTGTTCCTCTCATTGTTAATGTTAAAAAGCAATTAAATTAATTCATAAAAATGTTAATAAATCACTCATAGTTATGTAAGTCCACATGAAAGGTATTTTCCTTCAATGGAACATCTCAATGAAAGTCTCTCATTTCACTTCAGTGTATGGGAGGAAATAGCAAAAATAATACTTCAAAACTCTAGTCAAAAATTACATTGTTAATTCTTAATGCCCTCTGATGTGGCCTAGTGAGCAACTCAGTTGTACAAATAATCTCTAAGTAGGCCGACCACCACCTTCTCAGAGCACTAATTGCAATTTTGCTCACATTACCCATATAAAATATATTTAATAAAACATTCTTTGTGGACGATGTTCACATTTTGCTTGTGATTATTGCCACAATTAAAATGCAGCAATGAATTTTAGATTGTTTTTCTTCACCAATTTTTATGGATAAGACACATTCAGTTTAATGAAATGTTACAGGTGTGGATATGTGCGCCATTGGAAACCATGACTGTGAGCAAATATGCGTGAACAGTACAACAGGTCATTATTGCAAGTGCCGTCCAGGTTTTATATTGAACGAGGACCAGAAAACCTGCTCAAGTAAGCCACTTACCACTGAGGGTTTGCTGTGTTGTGATGGACATGGGTTGTTCTGTATTTGGTTGCAGGTGGTTTGAGAATTGCCTTTGTCTTTATGATATGAAAAATAATCATCATACGTTCTTTCTCTTTTATGCAGCTCTTGGGATGATTTTGTCTGCTTTTTGTTCTCGTACTGTGAGTGTAGATACTGATAATTAGTCCATCTGCTGATAGGTTGAATGGATTGCCCAAAGCAGGAAGCTGTATTTTTAGATGCTTCCTGTAAGTTATTTGATGTTGCAACATAGGAAAAACTCAAGAAGTATAAAGCATTAAGTTTGCATTAACACTATTACAGAACATACAACAGATCCCATTCTCCCATTCAGGCCAACATAATGGCATATTTGATATTTTATGGATGCGGAGACAGTAGGCAAGAGAAAAATGGTTTCAGTGTGTCCTTTACATGGACCGAACAAAGGGGTGAGTGAGATGGGCTAAATGTAATTTCATCTCATTTTTACCTCCTGTGATAATATAGTTGATAATACACAAAAGTCTGGCACTATGGTTAAAGATTTTTTTGTTGTATTTCTCTTTATGCAACTTTTATTTTGCTAACGTGTTCTCTATCCACACTTTTACAGGCCACTCCACTTAACACCCTCGCCAAATGCTAACAAAGTCAGCAAATCCATGTTTTCTAAATTAATGCATCAGTCCTAATATGGAAATTCAAGCTTCAGGGAATGGTGGCAAATACTGGAACTGCCATTGCGATTTCTAATAAAACTAGTTTCTTCAGATTATAAATCAATATAACATACCTGAAAATGTGAATGACTGTTCATAATTTTCAGAACACATTCTTTTTGATATTTTGTTATTCAGGCAACACTCACTCACCCCTGCAGCCTTTCACATTTATTCTTGTACTTACTTTTGCTGTTCCTCTCATTGTTAATGTTGAAAAGCAATTAAATAGATTCACAAAAATGTTAATAAGTCACTCATAGGTACGTAATTCCATATTTAGGATATTTTCCTTCAATAGAACTTCTCAGTAAAAGTCTCCTCATTTCACTTCAGTGCATGGGAGGAATAGTGAAAACAATACTTCAAATCGGAAATAAACATTTCTGGGAGACATTAGGAAGTTCACATATTCCGCACAATATCCATGTTCAACAACAACTTGCATTTATATAGCGCCTTTAATGTAGTAATACGTCACAAGGTGCTTCACAGAAGCGTTATCAAACAGAATTTGACACAGAGCCACAAAAGGTAATATTAGGAATGGTGACCAAAACCTTGGTCAAAGATGTAGGTTTTAAGGAGCGTCTTAAAGAAGGAGATCGAGGTAGAGAGCTACATTAACTCTAGTCAAACACTACGTGGTTGATTCTTAATGCCCTCTAATATAGCCCACTGAGCAACTCAGGTGTACAAATAATCTTTAAGAAGGCCCACCACCACCTTCTCAGGGCATTAATTGCAGCTTTGGTCACATTAACTACGTAAACTATTTTTAATAAAACATTATATGGGGTTGTTAACATTTAGTTTGGGATTATTGCTACCATTAAAATACAGTAATTCATTTTTGGTTGCTTTTTGTCATCAATTTTTATAGACAAGATACAATTTAATGAAATGTTACAGGTGTGGATATGTGTGCCATTGGAAACCATGACTGTGAGCAAATATGCGTGAACAGTACAACAGGTCATTACTGCAAGTGCCGTCCAGGTTTTATATTGAACGAGGACCAGAAAACCTGCTCAAGTAAGCCACTTACCACTGGGGGTTTGCTGTGTTGTGATGGACATGGGTTGTGCTGCGAGGTCATAGTTGGTTGCAGGTGGTTGAGCCTGAAAATTGCCTTTGTCTTCATGATATGCAAAATAATCATCATACATACTTTCTCTCTTGGAATGATTTTGTCTCTTTTTTTGTTCTCGCACTGAGTGTAGATACTGATAATTGTTCCATTTTCCTAATATGTTGAATGGATTGCCGAAAGAAAGACTTGGATTTATATAGCGCCTTTCATGACCACCGGTCACCTCAAAGTGCTTTTAGCCAATGAAGTACTTTTGGAATGTAGTCACTATTGTAATGTGGCAGCTAATTTTGCGCACAAGCAAGCTCCCACAAGCAGCAATGTGATAAAGACAAAATAATCTGTTTTTTTGTTATGTTGGTTGAAGGATAAATATTGGCCAGGACAGGAAGAAGGGAAATGTATTCTTACATAAGAAACATAGAAATATAGAAAAGAGGTGCAGGAGTAGGTCATTCGGCACTTCGAGCCTGCACCACCATGGCTGATTATTCACCTCAGTAACCCTTTCCTGCTTTCTCTCCATACCCTTTGATCCATTTACTCGTAAGGGCCATATCTAACTCCCTCTTGAATATATCCAATGAACTGGCATCAACAACTCTCTGCAGTAGAGAATTCCACAGGTTAACAACTCTCTGAGTGAAGAAGTTTCTCCTCATCTCAGTCCTAAATGGCTTACCCCTTATCCTTAGACGGTGTCCCCTGGTTCTGGACTTCCCCAACATCGGGAACATTCTTCCTGCATCTAACCTGTCCAGTCCCGTCAGAATTTTATATGTTTCTATGAAATCCCCTCTCATTCTTCTAAGCTCCAGTGAATACAGGCCCAATCGATCCAGTCTCTCCTCATATGTCAGTCCAGCCATCCTGGGAATCAGTCTGGTGAACCTTCGCTGCACTCCCTCAATAGCAAGAACGTCCTTCCTCAGATTAGGAGACCAAAACTGAACACAATATTCCAGGTGAGGCCTCACCAAGGCCCTGTACAACAGCAGTAAGACCTCTGTGCTCCTATACTCAAATCCCCTAGCTATGCAGGCCAACAGACCATTTGCCTACTTCACCACCTGCTGCACCTGCATGCCAACTTTCAATGACTGATTTACCATGACACCCAGGTCTTGTTGCACCTCCCCTTTTCCTAATCTGCAGCCATTCAGATAATATACTGCCTTTGTGTTTTTGCCACCAAAGTGGATAACCTCACATTTATCCACATTATACTGCATCTGCCATGCATTTGCCCACTCACCTAACCTGTATCCTCTTAGCGTCTTCCTCACAGCTCACACCGCCACCCAGCTTAGTGTCATCTACAAACTTGGAGATATTACACTCAATTCCTTCATCTAAATCATTGATGTATATTGTAAATAGCTGGTGTCCCGCACTGAGCCCTGCGGCACCCCACTATTCTGCCATTCTGAAAAGGACCCGTTTATCCCGACTCTCTGCTTCCTGTCTGCCAACCAGTTCTCTATCCATGTCAATAAATTACCCCCAATTCCATGTGCTTTAATTTTGCACACCAATCTTTTGTGTGGGACCTTGTCAAAAGCCTTTTGAAAGTCCAAATATACCACAGCCAATGGTTCTCCCTTGTCTACTCTACTAGTTACATCCTCAAAAAATTCTAGAAAATTTGTCAAACATGATTTTCATAAATCCATGCTAACTTGGACCGATCCTGTCACTGTTTTCCAAATGCACTGCTATTTCATCTTTAATAATTGATTCCAACATTTTCCCCACTACTGATGTCAGGCTAACCATTCTATCATTACCTGTTTTCTCTCTCCCTCCCTTTTTAAAAAGTGGTGTTCCATTAGCTACCCTCCAGTCCATAGGAACTGATCCAGAGTCGATGGACTGTTGGAAAATAATCACCAATGCATCCACTATTTCTAGGACCACTTCCTTAAGTACTCTGGGATGCAGACTATCAGGCCCCGGGGATTTATCGGCCTTCAATCCCATCAATTTCCCTAACACAATTTCCAGCCTAATAAGGATTTCCTTCAGTTCCTCCTTCTCTCTAGACCCTCGGTCCCCTAGTATTTCCGGAAGATTATTTGTGTCTTCCTTCATGAAGACAGAACCAAAGTATTTGTTCAATTGGTCTGCCAATTCTTTGTTCCCCATTATAAATTCACCTGAATCTGACTGCAAGAGACCTACGTTTGTCTTCACTAATCTTTTTCTCTTCACATATCTATAGAAGCTTTTGCAGTCAGTTTTTATGTTCCCAGCAAGCTTTCTCCCATACTCTATTTTAGCCCTCCTAATTAAACTCGTTGTCCTCCTCTGCTGAATTCTAATTTTCTCCCAGTCCTCAGGTTTGCTGCTTTTTCTGGCCAATTTATATGCCTCTTCCTTGGATTTAACACTGTCCTTAATTTCCCTTATTAGCCACGGTTGAGCCACCTTCCCCATTTTATTTTTATTCCAGACAGGGATGTACAATTGTTGAAGTGCATGCATGTGATCTTTAAATGTTTGCCATTGCCTATCCACTGTCAACCCTTCAAGTATCATTCACCAGTCTATTCTAGCCAATTTACGTCTCATACCATCGAAGTTACCTTTCCTTAAGTTCAGGACCCTAGTCTCTGAATTAACTGTATCACTCCCCATCTTAATAAAGAATTCTACCATATTATGGTCGCTCTTCCCCAAGGGACCTCGCACAACAAGATTGCTAATTAGTCCTTTCTCATTACGCATCACCCAGTCTAGGATGGCCAGCCCTCTAGTTGGTTCCTTGACATATTGGTCTAGAAAGCCATCCCTAATACACTCCAGGAAATCCTCCTCCACCGTATTGCTACCAGTTTGGTTAGCCCAATCTATATGTAGATTAAAGTCGCCCATGATAACTGCTGTACCTTTATTGCACGCATCCCTAATTTCTTGTTTAATGCTGTCCCCAACCTCACTACTACTATTTGTTACTCTGTACACAACTCCCACTAGCGTTTTCTGCCCTTTGGTATTCTGCAGTTCCACTCATAGAGATTCCATATCATCCAAGCTAATGTCCTTCCTTACTATTGCGTTAATTTCCTCTTTAAACATCAACGCTACCCCACCTCCTTTTCCTTTCTCTCTATCCTTCCTGAATGTTGAATACTTTTGGATGTTGAGTTCCCAGCCTTGGTCACCCCGGAGCCATGTCTCTGTGATGCCAATTATATCATATTCGTTAATTGCTGCCTGCGCAGTTAATTCGTCCACCTTATTACGAATACTCCTCGCATTGAGGCACAGGCCTTCAGGTTTGTCTTTTTAACACACTTTGCCCCTTTCAAATTTTACTGTAATGTGGCCCTTTTTGATTTTTGTCTTGGGTTTTTCTGCCCTCCACTTTTAATTTACTTTTTTCTATCTTTTGCTTCTGCCCCCCTGCATAGGTTCCCATCCCCCTGCCATATCAGTTTAACCCCTCCCCAACAGCACTAGCAAATACTCCGCCTAGGACATTGGTTCTGGTCGTGCCCAAGTGCAGACCGTCCGGTTTGTACTGGTACCACCTCCCCCAGAACCGGTTCCAATGTCCCAGGAATTTGAATCCCTCCCTTCTGCACCACTCCTGAAGCCACGTATTCATCTTAGCTATCCTGCCATTCTTACTCTGACTAGCACGTGGCACTGGTAGGAATCCTGAGATTACTACCTTTGAGGTCCTTCTTTTTAATTTAACTCCTAGCTCCCTAAATTCAGTTTGTAGGACCTTATCCCGTTTTTTTACCTATATCGTTGGTACCTATATGCACCACGACAACTGGCTGTTCACCCTCCCCCTCCAAAATGTCCTGCAGCCGCTCCGAGACTTCCTTGACCATTGCACCAGGGAGGCAACATACAATCCTGGAGTCTCGATTGCAGCCATAGAAACACCTATCTATTCGCCTTACAATAGAATCCCCTACCACTATAGCTCTCCCACTCTTTTTCCTGCCCTCCTGTACAGCAGAGCCACCCATGGTGCCATGAACTTGGCTGCTGCTGCCCTCCCCTGATGAGCCATCCCCAAAACGGTGTATCTGTTTTGCAGGGGCATGGCCGCAAGGGACCCCTGCACTACCTTCCTTCCATTGCTCTTCCTGTTGATCACCCATTCCCTATCTGCCTGTGTATCCTTTACCTGCGGTGTGACCAACTCACTAAATGTGCTATTCATGACATACTTAGCATCGCGGATACTCCAGAGTGAATCCATCCGCAGCTCCAGTGCCGCAATGCGGTCTGTCAGGAGCTGCAGCAGAATACACTTCCCGCACATGTAGTTGTCAGGGACACTGGAAGCGTCCCTGAGTTCCCATATAGCACAGGAGGAGCATGACACATGTACGAGCTCTCCTGCCATGACTTAGCCCTTAGATTAACATAATTTGGCAACAATGTCAAAGAATATAAGAACATAAGAAATAGGAACATGAGTGGACCATATGGCCCCTCGAGCCTTCTCCGCCATTCAATATCATGGCTGATCTGATCATGGACTCAGCTCCACTTCCCTGCCCGCTCCCCATAACCCCTTATCCCCTTATCCTTTAAGAAACTGTCTATTTTTGTCTTAAATTTATTCAATGTCCCAGCTTCCACAGTTCTCTGAGGCAGTGAATTCCACAGATTTACAACCCTCTGAGAGAATAAATTTTTCCTCATCTCTGTTTTAAATGGGCAGCCCCTTATTCTAAGATCATGCCCTCTAGTTCTAGTCTTCTGCATCCTCTCTGCATCCACCATGTCAAGCTCCCTCATAATTTTATATGTTTCGATAAGATCACCTCTCATTCTTCTGAATTCCAATGAGTAGAGGCCCAACCTACTCAACCTTTCCTTATAAGTCAACCCCCTCATCCCCGGACTGAACCTAGTGAACCTTCTCTGAACTGCCTCCAAAGCAAGTATATCCTTTCGTAAATATGGAAACCAAAACTGCACGCAGTATTCCAGGTGTGGCTTCACCAATACCTATATAGCTGTAGAAGTCTTCCTTGCTTTGCAATAAAGGCCAAGATACCATTGGCCTTGCTGATCACTTGCTGAACCTGCATACTATCCTTTTGTGTTTCATGCACCAGTATCCCCAGGTCCCGCTGTACTGTGACACTTTGCAATCTTTCTCCATTTAAATAATAACTTGCTCTTTGATTTTTTTCTGCCAAAGTGCATGACCTCACACTTTCCAACATTATACTCCATCTGCCAAATTTGTGTCCACTCACTTAGCTTGTCTATGACCTTTTGCAGATCTTTTGTGTCCTCCTCACACATTGCTTTTCCTCCCTGATATACTTTCTGTCATTTATTTGATGTTGCAACATAGGAAAAAGTCAAAAAGTATAAAGCATTAAGTTTACTTTCATACCAATAAAAAAAATAGATCCCATTCTGCTATACAGGCCATCAGAATGGCTTATTTGATGTTTTGTGAATGTGGAGCCAATAGGGAAGACACAAATGGTTTGAATGTGTTCTTTACATGGACCAAAAGAAGAGGATAAGTGCGATGGGTTAAATGCAATTTCATCTCATTTCTACCTTCTTCTGATAATATAGTTGATAATACACAAAAGTCTAGCACTATGGTTAAAGATTTTTTTGTTGTATTTCTCTTTATGCAACTTATATTTTGCTAACGTGTTCTCTGTCATGATCTTGTTGAATGGCGGAGCAGGCTTGAGGGGCTAGATGGCCTACTCCTGTTCCTAATTCTTATGTTCTGTCCAAACTTTTACAGGCCACTCCACTTAACACCCTCGCCAAATGCTAACAATGTCAGCAAATCCATGTTTTCTTAATTAATGCAAGTCCGAATATGAAAATTCAAGATTCAGGGAATGGTAGCAAACACTGGAACTGCTGTTGCAATAAAACTAGTTTCTTCAGTTTATAAATCAATACAACATTCCTGAAAATGGGGTGACTGTTCATAATTTTCAGAACACATTCTTTTGATATTTTGTTATTCAGGCAACTCTCACTAACCTCTGCAGCCTTTTGCATTTATTCTTGTATTTACTTTTGCTGTTTCTTTCATTGTTAATGTTGAAAAGCAATTAAATTGATTCATAAAAATGTTAATAAGTCACTCATAGGTACATAATTCCATATTTAGGATATTTTCCTTCAATAGAACTTCTCAGTCTCTTCTTTTCACTTCAGTGCATGGGAGGGAATAGTGAAAACAATACTTCAAAATGGAAATAAACATCTCTGGGCGACATTAGGAAGTTAGGAGAGCATTAGAAGAGCATAAGTTCAAATTATCACAGGACGGGAGAGTGGTGAGCACCAGTTCACACTGTCACAGGAGCATCCAGTCGTGCCCCGATAACTGCCCCCAAAGGAAGTGGAGTGTGGGAAATTGCACTCCGCTTCCATTGAGGGGGTGGTAAGGCCAATTCTGCGGCGGGAGCAGGACTTCCACGCTGGGGGCTAAAATTCCCTGCCCCAGAAGGTTACCGTCCCCAAGATGGGAGCCTGTGCGGGGAGGCAGAGGGAAGTGGAGGGGAGACGGGGGCGGGGGATGGAGGGGAGAGTGGTGGAGGTGGGGGGCGGAGAAACCCAGGGCGGGGGACAGGAGGGGCCACATTGCAGCGGAGGTCTGGGGGGGGCGAAGTGTGTTGGAGGGGCGGGCCTCGGGGCTCTGTGCCTCGGTGCGGGGAGTGTTCAGAGTGGAGTGGATGGGTTGACTGTGCAGATGGCGGTTGGTGGATGTGGTGTGGTTGGCGTCGCGGGGGCGTGGCTCCGGGGTGGCCGGGGTGGGGGCTCGACATCCGGGGGTGTTCGGCATTTGGGAAGGATTCTGACGGGACGGGGTGGGTTGGATGCGGGGGGAGTGTTCCCGGTGTTGGGTGGGTCCGGAGCCGGAGTGGGGGGGGGGGGTCGCTCTTGGGATGGGGGGTGGGCTGTTTGGGGCTGGGATTGGGAGAGACTTCTTTACTCGGGGAGTTGTTGGCCTGTGGGGTTCCCTGCCGCAGAGATTTGTTGATGCCAGTTCATTGGATGTGTTCGGGAGGGTGTTGGATGTGGTTCTTGCGGCTGGGGGGGGGTCGGGGAGTGTGGAGGGGGCATAGGGGGGAGGTGCTGGGGTGGGTGATCAGCCATGATCGTGTTGAATGGCGGTGCAGGCTCGAAGGGCCGAATGGCCTACTCCTGCACCTATTTTCTATGTTTCTATGTTTCTCTGTTCACATATTCAGCACAATACCCATATTGAACAACAACTTGCATTTATATGGCGCCTTTAATGTAGTTATAAGTCCCAAGGCACTTCACAGGAGCGTTATCATACAGAATGTGATACAGAGCCACAAAAGGTAATATTAGGAATGGTGACCAAAACCTTGGTCAAAGCTGTAGTTTTTAAGGAGCATCTTAAAGGAGGAGAGTGAGTTAGAGAGCTACATTTAACTCTAGTCAAACACTACGTGGTTGATTCTTAATGCCCTCTGACGTGGCCCAGTGAGCAACTCAGGTGTACAAATAATCTCTAAGGCCCAATACATGGGGCGGACAATCCGGAGAAATTCAGGTGTTGGTGTTTTTTTCCAGAGTGTGGCGGAAGTGGTTTCAACATTGGGTCGGAAGTCGGGGGGGGTTCAGAGTGGCTGTCACTAGCGGGGCGGAAGTGGGTGTGGGGCGGAATGACTGATGCTGCAAGTCATCAGTGCCGCGTTCATGACGTCCCTCCCCATCAGTGAAAGAGGAGGGCCACTGTGAACTCTGCAGCCACTTTAGTGGCAAACACTGGGTCACCAGGGACGTCAGGCACCAGGCTAAATGCTGGCAGCCCGGCTGAAACCGCGACCATAATTGTCGGCTTGACCTGGCAGTTGACCGACAAAATAAAACAGCATGGCATTGCTGGCAGTGCCACTTCCTCTTTAAGGGTGGCTATGCTGCCAAGCCACAGAAAAGTCACCAATAGCAAAAGCTGTCGGTGGCACCAACCGGTGGCGGCGTCGCTCCCATGGGGCATTCCCTGGAAAAGGGCAATTTTGGGAAGGGGTTGCCACCGATCGGTAAGGGTCGGCGCGTGCATGCCATGGTGGGAAAACGGGCGGAGCGGTCCCCTACACCGCTCCAAACCTGAGGAAGGGCAATTAAAAAAATGGCGGCCCTCTCCGCGGAGTCTCGGTGGCCATTCCATACCGACCCATGGCGGCTACAGGCCTTATTGAAAGGGGCAATTTGGCCCCTATATATGGGGCATGTTAACATTTAGTTTGTGATTATTGCTACCATTAAAATGCAGCAGTGAATTTTAGGTTGCTTTTCTTCAATTTTTATGGATGAGATACATTCAATTTAATGAAATGTTACAGGTGTGGATATGTGCGCCATTGGAAACCATGACTGTGAGCAAATATGCATGAGCACTACAACAGGTCATTACTGCAAGTGCCGTCCAGGTTTTATATTGAACGAGGACCAGAAAACCTGCTCAAGTAAGCCACTTACCACTGGGGGTTTGCTGTGTTGTGATGGACATGGGTTGTTCTGTGAGGTTCACAGTTGGTTGCAAGTGGTTGAGCCTGAAATTTGCTTTTGTCTTTATGATATGCAAAATAATCATCATACATTCTTCCTCTCTTATACAGCTGTCGGGATGATTTTGTCTCTTTTTTGTTCTCGCACTGAGTATAGAAACTGCTAATTGTTCCATTTGTTGAATATGTTGAATGGATTGCCGAAAGAAAGACTTAGATTTATATAGCGCCTTTCATGACCACCAGACGTCTCAAAGCACTTTACAGCCAATGAAGTACTTTTGGAGTGTAGTCACATAAACGGCAATGTGATAATGACGAGTTAATCTGTTTTTTTGTTATGTTGATTGAGAGATAAATATTGGCCAGGACAGGAAGAAAGGAAATGTATTCTTTGATACTTCCCCTAAGTTATTTGATGTTGCAACGTAGAAAAAGTCAACAAGTATAAAGCATTAAGTTTGCTTTCACACCAATAAAGAAAATAAAACCGATCCCATTCCGCCATTCGGGCCATCAGAATGGCATATTTGATGTTTTGTGAATGTTGTGCCAATAGCGAAGATACAAATGGTTTGAGTGTGTCCTTTACATGAACCGAAAGAAGAGGGCGAGTGAGATGGGCTAAATCCTAGAAATTTATGGCACAGAAGAAGGCATTTTGGTCCATTGTATCTGGACCAAATGGCACCTTGCATTTATATAGCACCTTTAACCTAGTAGGTAGGTGGCCTTGACTGCGATGAAGAATCCTCGCACATCATGGCTGTCGGCCAGCTGTTGTATCTCCTGTGCTTTCTCCATCCACCACCTGTTCTTTAGGTCCCGGGTTTTTTGTTGGACCTCAGCCTTGAGCAGTCTGTAATGCTGCTTTGCTGCTCCCGAGTTGGGTTGTTGTTTAAGGCTTAGAAATGCTCTGCGCTTGCAATCTATTAGCTCTTGAATCTCCTGATCATTCTCATCAAACCAGTCCTGGTGTTTCCGGGTTGAATGATTGAGTGTTTCTTTGCAGGCACTGGTTATGGAGGCCTGCAGGGCAGATCAAGCGCTGTGAGCATTCTGATTATCGGGGTCATTAAGGCACAGCAGATTAGCTGTGAGGCGCTGACTGTAAAGGGCTCTCTTAGCTGGGTCCTTAAGTGCCCCGGCATTGACTTTTTTGCGACACTGCTTCTGCTGCCCCCTTTGCTTTGCGGCTACGTTGATGTCAATGATGGATTGGATTAGGCGGTGATCCGTTCAGCAGTCGTCGGCTCTTGTCATGGCACGGGTGATCCGTTCAGCAGTCGTCAGCTCTTGTCATGGCACATCCTTGCGATCCCTGGCTCGGATGATGACATAATCAAGCAGGTGCCAGTGTTTGGAGCGAGGGTATTGCCACGATGCCTTGTATTTGTCCCTCTGGCAGAACAGGGTGTTGGTGATGACAAGTTCATGCTCTAGACATTTTGTCAGGAGTAGGGTACTGCTGGGGTTGGCTTTCCCTCCCCCCTCTCTGCCAATCACGCCTTCCCAGAGGTCTGTGTCCTTGCCGACCCTGGCGTTGAAGTCGCCGAGGAGGACGCAGGTCAGGGATTTTTCGAGGTTGGAGTAAAAACCCTCTTTAGCCTCATCTGTCGCATCAAGTGCTGGGGCGTATGCACTGATGACTGTGGCGCACTGATTCCGGGATAGGGTGAGTCGAAGCGTCATGAGGCATTCGTTGCCCTGCATGGGGAGTCTTTGAGGCGGTCGACCAGCTTGTTTTTGATGGCGAAGCCGACTCCATTGAGGCGGTGTTCTGCCTCTGGTTTCCCTTTCCAGAAGAAGGTGTAACCTCCACCATGTTCCTTGAACTGGCCTTCCCCTGCCCGCCGGGTCTCACTTAGGGCGGCGATGTTGATATCAAAATGTCTAAGTTCCCAGGCAACTATGGAGGTGCGGCATTCCGGTCTGTCGCTATTGGGTCCAAACACCCAAGGCCCCACCCTGCTGCTGGCCAAGAACGGGAAAACACTCATCAAGGTCAACGAGGCAGCCAGGGCCCGCTGGAAGGAGCACTTCGAAAATCTCCAAATCGAGACTGCTTTTGATGCAAGTATTCTCGACTTCATTCCGCAGCATGCTACCCGCCACCACCTGAGTGAGACCGCAACACTCCACGAGGTAGAAAAAGCCATAATACAGCTAAAAAACAACACGGCTACGGGAGCGGATGGAATCCCTGCTGAGGCACTGAAGTACAGTGGAGAGTCATTGCTGGCGCGAATACATGACCTCATCTCTCTCATCTGGAGTGAGGAGAGCATGCCGAGAGATCTTAGAGTTGCAGTGATCGTAACCATCTTTAAAAATGAGGACGAGTCCGACTGCGGTAACTACAGAGGAATCTCCCTGCTATCAGCCACTGGGAAAGTCGTCGCTAGAGTCCTCCTCAACCGTCTTCTCCCTGTGGCCGAGGAGCTCCCCCCGGAGTCGCAGTGCATATTTCGTCCCCTCTGAGGCACAACGGACATGATTTTTGCAGCGCGACAGCTGAAGTAAAAATGCAGGGAACAGCGCCAGCCCTTATACATGGCCGCCTTCGACCTTACAAATGTCTTTGCCACTGTCAACCGCGGGGTCTATGGAGCATCCCCCTGCGTTTTGGATGCCCCCAAAAGTACGTCACCATCCTCCACCTGCTCCACAACGATATGCAGGCCGTGATCCTTACCAACGGACCATCACAGACCCAATTCATGCCTGGACTGGGGTCAAGCAGGGCTGTGTCATCGCCCCAACCCTCTTCTCAATCTTCCTCGCTGCCATGCTCCACCTCACAGTCGACAACCTCCCCGCTGGAGTGGAACTAAACGACAGAACCAGTGGGAACCTGTTCAAACTTCGCCGTCTCCAGGCCAGGTCCAAGACCACCCCAACCTCTGCTGTCAAGCTACAATATGCGGACGACGCTTGCGTCTGTGCACACATAGAGGCTGAACTCCAGAACATAATCGACGCATTTACTGAGGCATATCAAAGCATGGGCCTTACGCTAAACATCAGTAAGACAAAGGTGCTCCACCAGCCTGTCCTCACCGCACAGCACTGTCCCACCAGTCATCAAGATCCACGGTGCAGCCCTGGACAACGTGGACCACTTCCCTTATCTCGGGAGCCTCCTATCAACAAGAGCAGGCATTGATGACGAGATCCAACACCGCTTCCAGTGCGCCAGTGCAGCCTTCGGCCGCCTGAGGAAAAGTGTGTTTGAAGACCAGGCCCTCAAAACTGTCACCAAGCTCATGGTTTATAGGGCTGTAGTAATACTCGCCCTCCTGTATGGCTCAGAGACATGAACCATGGACAGTAGACACCTCAAGTCGCTGGAGAAATACCACCAATGATGTCTCCGCAAGATCTTACAAATCCCCTGGGAGGACAGATGCACCAACATTAGCGTCCTCGTCCAAGCCAACATCCCCAGCATTGAAGCGCTGACCACACTTGATCAGCTCCGCTGGGCAGGCCACATAGTTCGCCTGCCAGACACGAGACTCCTAAAGCAAGTACTCTAATCGGAACTCGTCACGGCAAACGAGCCAAAGGTGGTCAGTGGAAACATTACAAGGACACCCTCAAAGCCTCCCTGATAAAGTGTGACATTCCCATTGACACCTGGGAGTCCCTGGCCAAACACTGCCCTAAGTGGAGGAAGTACATCCGGGAGAACGCTGAGCTCCTTGAGTCTCGTCGCGGAGAGCATGCAGAAATCAAGCGCAGGCAGCGGGAAGAGCGGTCGGCAAACCAGACTCCTCACCCACCCTTTCCTTCAGCCACTGTCTGTCCCACCTGTGACAGAGACTATGGTTCTCGTATTGGACTGTACAGCCACCTAAGAACTCATGCTAAGAGTGGAAGCAAGTCTTCCTCGATTCCGACAGACTGCCTATGATGATGATTAACGTAGTAATATGTCCCAAGGCACTTCACAGGAGCTTTATCAAATAGAATTTGACACCAAGCAACAAAAGGAGTTTTTAGGAATGGTAAGTGGTAGGTTTTAGGAGCATTTTAAAGGAGGAGAGGTAGAAAGCTACATTTAATTTTAGTCAAACATGACATGGTTGATTTTAATGCCCTCTGATGTTGCCTAGTGAGCAATTCAGTTGTACAAATAATATCTATGGAGGCCCACGACCACCTTCTCAAGGCACTAATTGGAGCTTTGGGCACATTACCCACAGAAACTATTTTTAATAAAACATTATTTGTGGGGGATATTCACATTTAGTTTGTGATTATTGCCACCATTAAAATGCATCAATGGTTGCTGTTCTTCATCAATTTTTATGTATAAGACACATTCAATTTAATGAAATGTTACAGGTGTGGATATGTGTGCCACTGGAAACCATGACTGTGAGCAAATATGTGTGAGCACTACAACAGGTCATTACTGCAAGTGCCGTCCAGGTTTTATATTGAACGAGGACCAGGAAACCTGCTCAAGTAAGCCACTTACCACTGGAGGTTTGCTGTGTTGTGATGGACATGGGTTGTTCTGTGAGGTTATAGTTGGTTGCAGGTGGTTTGACCCTGACAATTGCCTTTGTCTTTATGATATGAAAGTAATCATTATACATTCGTTCTCTCTTATACAGCTCTTGGGATGATTTTGTCTCTTTTGTTCTTGCACTGTGTAGATGCTGATAATTGTTCCATTTGCTGAATATGTTGACTAGATTGGTCAAAGAATGAAATGTATTCTTAAATACTTCCTGTAAATTATTTGATGTTGCAACATAGGGAAAAGTCAAGAAGTATAAAGCATTAAGTTTGCTTTCACACCAATAAAGAAGGTACAACAGATCGCACTCTGCCATTCAGACCATCAGAATGGCGTATTTGATGGTTTATGGATGTGGAACCAATAAGGAAGATAAAAATGGTTTGAGTGTGACCTTTACATGGCCCAAAAGAAGAGGACGAGTGAGATGGGTTAAATGTCATTTACAATCAGATAAATTTATGGCACAGATGGAGGCCTTTTGGTCATCGTGTCTGGGCCGAATGGCACCTTGCATTTATATAGCACCTTTAACATAGTAATACATGCCAAGGCACTTCACAGGAGCATTATCAAACTGAATTTGACACCGAGCCACTTAAGGATAAATTAGCATTGGTGATCAAAAGCTTGAGGTAGAGTTTTAAAGAGAGTTTTAAATGAGGAGAGGTAGAGAGCTACATTTAACTCTAGTCAAACCTGACATTGTTAATTCTTAATGCCCTTTGATGTGACCTAGCGAGTAACTCAGTTGTACAAATAATCTCTAAGTAGGCCGACCACCACCTTCTCAGGGCACTAATTGCAGCTTTGCTCACATTACCCATATAAACTATTTTTAATAAAACATTCTTTGTGAGGGATGTTCACCTTTAGATTTTGATTAATGCAACCATTAAAATGCGGCAATAAATTTTAGAATGCTTTTCTTCCTCAATTTTTATGTATAAGATACATTCAATTTAATGAAATGTTACAGGTGTGGATATGTGTGCCACTGGAAACCATGACTGTGAGCAAATATGCGTGAGCACTACAACAGGTCATTACTGCAAGTGCCGTCCAGGTTTTATATTGAACGAGGACCAGAAAACCTGCTCAAGTAAGCCACTTACCACTTGCTGTGTTGTGATGGAATGGATTGTTCTGTGAGGTTATAGTTGGTTGCAAGTGGTTGAGCCTGAAATTTTCTTTTGTCCTTATGATATGCAAAATAATCATCATACATTCTTCCTCTCTTATACAGCTGTCGGGATGATTTTGTCTCTTTTTTGTTCTCGCACTGAGTGTAGAAACTGCTAATTGTTCCATTTGCTGAATATGTTGAATGGATTGCCGAAAGAAAGATTTAGATTTATATTGCGCCTTTCATGACCACCAGACGTCTCAAAGCACTTTACAGCCAATGAAGTACTTTTGGAGTGTAGTCACATAAACAGCAATGTGATAATGACGAGTTAATCTGTTTTTTTGGTATGTTGATTGAGGGATAAATATTGGCCAGGACAGGAAGAAAGGAAATGTATTCTTTGATACTTCCCCTAAGTTATTTGATGTTGCAACGTAGAAAAAGTCATCAAGTATAAAGCATTAAGTTTGCTTTCACACCAATAAAGAAAATAAAACCGATCCCATTCCGCCATTCGGGCCATCAGAATGGCATATTTGATGTTTTGTGAATGTTGTGCCAATAGGGAAGATACAAATGGTTTGAGTGTGTCCTTTACATGGACCGAAAGAAGAGGGCGAGTGAGATGGGCTAAATCCTAGAAATTTATGGCACAGAATAAGGCATTTTGGCCCATTGTATCTGGACCAAATGGCACCTTGCATTTATATAGCGCCTTTAACCTAATAAGTAGGTGGCCTTGACTGCGATGAAGAATCCTCGCACATCATAGCTGTCGGCCAGCTGCTGTATCTCCTGTGCTTTCTCCATCCACCACCTGTTCTTTAGGTCCCGGGTTTTTTGTTGGACCTCAGCCTTGAGCAGTCTGTAATGCTGCTTTGCTGCTCCCGAGTTGGGTTGTTGTTTAAGGCTCAGAAATGCTCTGCGCTTGCAATCTATTAGCTCTTGAATCTCCTGATCATTCTCATCAAACCAGTCCTGGTGTTTCCGGGTTGAATGATTGAGTGTCTCTTTGCAGGCACTGGTTATGGAGGCCTGCAGGGCAGATCAAGCGCTGTGAGCATTCTGATTATCGGGGTCATTAAGACACAGCAGATTAGCTGTGAGGCGCAGACTGTAAAGGGCTCTCTTAGCTGGGTCCTTAAGTGCCCCGGCATTGACTTTTTTGCAACACTGCTTCTGCTGCCCCCTTTGCTTTGCGGCTACGTTGATGTCAATGATGGATTGAATTAGGCGGTGATCCGTTCAGCAGTCGTCAGCTCTTGTCATGGCACGGGTGATCCGTTCAGCAGTCGTCAGCTCTTGTCATGGCACATCCTTGCGATCCCTGGCTCGGATGATGACATAGTCAAGCAGGTGCCAGTGTTTGGAGCGAGGGTATTGCCACGATGCCTTGTATTTGTCCCTCTGGCAGAACAGGGTGTTGGTGATGACAAGTTCATGCTCTAGACATTTTGTCAGGAGTAGGGTACTGCTGGGGTTGGCTTTCCCTCCCCCCTCTCTGCCAATCACGCCTTCCCAGAGGTCTGTGTCCTTGCCGACCCTGGCGTTGAAGTCGCCGAGGAGGACGCAGGTCAGGGATTTTTCGAGGTTGGAGTAAAAACCCTCTTTAGCCTCATCTGTCGCATCAAGTGCTGGGGCGTATGCACTGATGACTGTGGCGCACTGATTCCGGGATAGGGTGAGTCGAAGCGTCATGAGGCATTCGTTGCCCTGCATGGGGAGTCTTTGAGGCGGTCGACCAGCTTGTTTTTGATGGCGAAGCCGACTCCGTTCAGGCGGATTTCTGCCTCTGGTTTCCCTTTCCAGAAGAAGGTGTAACCTCCACCATGTTCCTTGAACTGGCCTTCCCCTGCCCGCCGGGTCTCACTTAGGGCGGCGATGTTGATATCAAAATGTCTAAGTTCCCAGGCAACTATGGAGGTGCGGCGTTCCGGTCTGTCGCTATTGGGTCCAAACACCCGAGGCCCCACCCTGCTGCTGGCCAAGAACGGGAAAACACTCATCAAGGTCACCGAGGCAGCCAGGGCCCGCTGGAAGGAGCACTTCGAAAATCTCCAAATCGAGACTGCTTTTGATGCAAGTATTCTCGACTTCGTTCCGCAGCATGCTACCCGCCACCACCTGAGTGAGACCGCAACACTCCACGAGGTAGAAAAAGCCATAATACAGCTAAAAAACAACACGGCTACGGGAGCGGATGGAATCCCTGCTGAGGCACTGAAGTACAGTGGAGAGTCATTGCTGGCGCGAATACATGACCTCATCTCTCTCATCTGGAGTGAGGAGAGCATGCCGAGAGATCTTAGAGTTGCAGTGATCATAACCATCTTTAAAAATGGGGACGAGTCCGACTGCGGCAACTACAGAGGAATCTCCCTGCTATCAGCAACTGGGAAAGTCGTCACTAGAGTCCTCCTCAACCGTCTTCTCCCTGTGGCGAAGAGCTCCTCCCGGAGTCGCAGTGCATATTTCGTCCCCTCTGAGGCACAACGGACATGATTTTTGCAGCGCGACAGCTGAAGTAAAAATGCAGGGAACAGCGCCAGCCCTTATACATGGCCGCCTTCGACCTTACAAATGCCTTTGCCACTGTCAACCGCGGGGTCTATGGAGCGTCCACCTGCGTTTTGGATGCCCCCAAAAATACGTCACCATCCTCCATCTGCTCCGCAACGACATGCAGGCCGTAATCCTTACCAACGGACCATCACAGATCCAATTCATGTCTGGACTGGGGTCAAGCAGGGCTGTGTCATCGCCGCAACCCTCTTCTCAATCTTCCTCGCTGCCATGCTCCACCTCACAGTCGACAACCTCACCGCTGGAGTGGAACTAAACCACAGAACCAGTGGGAACCTGTTCAAACTTCGCCGTCTCCAGGCCAGGTCCAAGACCACCCCAACCTCTGCTGTCAAGCTACAATACGCGGACGACACTTGCGTCTGTGCACACATAGAGGCTGAACTCCAGAACATAATCGACGCATTTACTGAGGCATATCAAAGTATGGGCCTTACGCTAAACATCAGTAAGACAAAGGTCCTCTGCAGCCTGTCCTCGCCGCACAGCACTGTCCCACCAGCCATCAAGATCCGCGGTGCAGCCCTGGACAACGTGGACCACTTCCCTTATCTCGGGAGCCTCCTATCAACAAGAGCAGGCATTGATGACGAGATCCAACACCGCTTCCAGTGCGCCAGTGCAGCCTTCGGCTGCCTGAGGAAAAGTGTGTTTGAAGACCAGGCCCTCAAAACTGTCACCAAGCTCATGGTTTATAGGGCTGTAGTAATACTCGCCCTCCTGTATGGCTCAGAGACATGAACCATGGACAGTAGACACCTCAAGTCGCTGGAGAAATACCACCAATGATGTCTCCGCAAGATCTTACAAATCCCCTGGGAGGACAGATGCACCAACATTAGCGTCCTCGTCCAAGCCTACATCCCCAGCATTGAAGCGCTGACCACACTTGAACAGCTCCGCTGGGCCGGCCACATAGTTTGCCTGCCAGACACGAGACTCCCAAAGCCAGCGCTCTACTCGGAACTCGTTCACGGCAAATGAGCCAAAGTTGGTCAGTGGAAACATTACAAGGACACCCTCAAAGCCTCCCTGATAGTGTGACATCCCCATTGACACCTGGGAGTCCCTGGCTAAACACTGCCCTAAGTGGAGGAAGTACATCCGGGAGGACGCTGAGCTCCTTGAGTCTCGTCGCCGAGAGCATGCAGAAATCAAGCGCAGGCAGCGGGAAGAGCGGTCGGCAAACCAGACTCCTCACCCACCCTTTCCTTCAGCCACTGTCTGTCCCACCTGTGACAGAGACTATGGTTCTCGTATTGGACTGTACAGCCACCTAAGAACTCATGCTAAGAGTGGAAGCAAGTCTTCCTCGATTCCGACAGACTGCCTATGATGATGATTAACGTAGTAATATGTCCCAAGGCACTTCACAGGAGCTTTATCAAATAGAATTTGACACCAAGCAACAAAAGGAGTTTTTAGGAATGGTGACCAAAAGCTTGGTCAAAGTGGTAGGTTTTAGGAGCATTTTAAAGGAGGAGAGGTAGAAAGCTACATTTAATTTTAGTCAAACATGACATGGTTGATTTTAATGCCCTCTGATGTTGCCTAGTGAGCAATTCAGTTGTACAAATAATATCTATGGAGGCCCACGACCACCTTCTCAAGGCACTAATTGGAGCTTTGGGCACATTACCCACAGAAACTATTTTTAATAAAACATTATTTGTGGGGGATATTCACATTTAGTTTGTGATTATTGCCACCATTAAAATGCATCAATGGTTGCTGTTCTTCATCAATTTTTATGTATAAGACACATTCAATTTAATGAAATGTTACAGGTGTGGATATGTGTGCCACTGGAAACCATGACTGTGAGCAAATATGTGTGAGCACTACAACAGGTCATTACTGCAAGTGCCGTCCAGGTTTTATATTGAACGAGGACCAGGAAACCTGCTCAAGTAAGCCCTTACCACTGGGGTTTGCTGTGTTGTGATGGAATGGGTTGTTCTGTGAGGTTATAGTTGGTTGCAGGTGGTTTGACCCTGACAATTGCCTTTGTCTTTACGATATGAAAGTAATCATTATACATTCGTTCTCTCTTATACAGCTCTTGTAATGATTTTGTCTCTTTTTTGTTCTTGCACTGTGTAGATGCTGATAATTGTTCCATTTGCTGAATATGTTGAATAGATTGATCAAAGAAGGAAAATGTATTCTTCGATACTTCCTGTAAATTATTTGATGTTGCAACATAGGGAAAAGTCAAGAAGTATAAAGCATTAAGTTTGCTTTCACACCAATAAAGAAGGTACAACAGGCCACACTCTGCCATTCAGGCCATCAGAATGGCATATTTGATGTTTTGTGGATGTGGAACCAATAAGGAAGATAAAAATGGTTTGAGTGTGACCTTTACATGGCCCAAAAGAAGAGGACGAGTGAGATGGGTTAAATGTCATTTACAATCAGAGGAATTTATGGCACAGATGGAGGCCTTTTGGTCATCATGTCTGGGCCGAATGGCACCTTGCATTTATATAGCACCTTTAACGTAGTAATACGTCCCAAGGCACGTCACATGAGCATTATCAAACTGAATTTGACACCGAGCCACATAAGGATAAATTAGCATTGGAGATCAAAAGCTTGAGGTAGAGTTTTAGGGAGAGTTTTAAATGAGGAGAGGTAGAGAGCTACATTTAACTCTAGTTAAACCTGACATTGTTAATTCTTAATGCCCTCTGATGTGACCTAGCGAGTAACTCAGTTGTACAAATAATCTCTAAGTAGGCCGACCACCACCTTCTCAGGGCACTAATTGCAGCTTTGCTCACATTACCCATATAAACTATTTTAATAAAACATTCTTTGTGGGGGATGTTCACCTTTAGATTGTGATTAATGCAACCATTAAAATGCGGCAATAAATTTTAGGATGCTTTTCTTGATCAATTTTTATGAATAAAATACATTCAATTTAATGAAATGTTACAGGTGTGGATATGTGTGCCATTGGAAATCATGACTGTGAGCAAATATGTGTGAACACGACAACAGGTCATTACTGCAATTGCCATCCAGGTTTTATATTGAACGAGGACCAGAAAACTTGCTCACGTAAGCCACTTACCACTAGGGCTTTGCCATGTTGTGATGGACATGGGTTGTTCTGTGAAGTCATAGTTATTTGCAGGTGGTTTGACCCTGACAATTGCCTTTATCTTTATGATATGGAATATAATCATATCTTTTGTCTCCTTTTTGTTCTCACACTGTGAGTGTAGATACTGATAATTATTCCATTTGCTGAAACATTATCCATGGAAAATATGATGAATGGATTGCCCAAAGAAGGAAAATATATTTTTTAGACACTTCCTCTAGGTTATTTGATGTTCCAACATCGGGAAATGTCAAGATGTATCACGAATTATGTTTGCTTTAACACCTTTACAGACATACAACAGATCCCATTATGCCATTACAATGGTCTCTTTGATGTTTAATGGATGTGGAGATAATAGGGAAGTAAAATATGGTTTGAGTGTGTCCTTTACATGGCCCGATTCATAAAATTATTACTAAGTCACTCATATATACATTATTCCATATTTTAGGGTATTTTTCTTCAATGCAACATCTCAGTGAAAGTCTCCTAATTTACTTCAGTGCATGGGAGGAAATAATGAAAACAATACTCCAAAATGGAAATAAGCATCTCAGAGATATTATGAAGTTCACATATCCAGCACAATACCCATATTCTACAACAACAACTTGCATTTATATAGCACCTTTACTGTAGTAATATGTACCAGGGCACTTCACAGGAGCGTAATCAAACAAAATTTGACACCAAGCCACATAAGGAAATAAAAACTTGGTCAAAAGGTAGGTTTTAACAGCGTCTTCAAGAAGGAGGGAGAGGTGAAGAGCTAGATTTAACTCTAGTCAAACACTATGGGGTAGAACCGCCACTTTTTTTGCCTGCTTAACACCCACTTATCGCCCATTTTACCACTGAAATGACGTATAACGCCCATATATCGCCCATTTTAGCACAAAATTGAAACTGATGGGCATTTTTAGAAAACTTATTGCCGAGTGTTACTTTCCCCATGTCGCCAGGAACGCTGGGAAAATATTACCGCCCGCCCACCTTTTTTGGGCGGAATCAGCAGAATCGGCGAAACTAACACCCATAATGTCGCCCAGTGTTACTTTCCGCACGGAATTAATGCCGAGATTCAGTATTAACGCCCGGCCATTCTTTTTTGTCGTAAAGAGCATATTTACCCAAACTAGCAGCCCAGCCCAGCATCAATTTCACCATCTCGCACACATATTGCCCACAATATCGCTCGCTCAAAAAACCGCCCACAAAAAGTGGAACTAACCGGAATGAACGCCAGTGGGGTGGCTGGCATTTGTTAAATCCACTCTTATGTGAGGAGCTGATATTTGAAAGATGTGCCTGAAAGAGCATTGATGTGAGTGACAATGCTGACACACTGCCGTGTGTGCAGCTCAGACATCAATGGTGCCCATCATCTTGGTGCCAGTTAAAGTTTACATTGATTGATGTTAAGTTGCATTTAACCCTTTCATGGTAAGGAATCACCAGTGTGTAATGGTCCAGCTATCTGAGACAATGCACAACAAGGTTACGTTCAATAACAAAAATGTAATACCAACATTGGTCTGAAATCAGAAGTATCACAGCCAATAACACCCAACCCCTGCCCACACCCCACTTTTTCTACCATTGACATAAATCACATGTTCAACATGTCCAGCAACACAGAATACAAAGGCAAAGCAGGAGTGTGGTCCCCAGCGCCCATACATTTAACAAATTGCATACACCCAGATAGAACTATAACACGGCCATCACCTGCGCACATGCACCTCACTTTCCTTCCCCCCCCCCCCCCGCTTATTCTCCTCACCTTTACCCCTTCCGCTCCTCACTCCACAGTGCCTAGCTGAGGAGCTCCTCAGGCGGTGCCTCATTGAGGGGCATGAAGGCAGACGCAGTCATTGCACAGGTACGGGAGCGGAGGGTGCCGAGGGAGCAACATTCTCTGATGCAGAAGCAGGATCTTGGTCCTTGTTCTCATCTGTCGTTCGCAGTGGTGGTGCGGAACTTAGGGGTGGAGTGCCGTACTCGGGGACCACTGGGAAGCCTGTGACAGCAGTGTTCCTGGCTATCGCATCCAGGGTCTCCGCCATGCGTGGAATATACTCGGTCATGGTGGCTAGCTATCGGGATATGCCATCCAATGCTTCGATGAGCTGGTCACCAATGTTTACAGTCCTCCTGGACAACTGTACCATCTCTCTGCTGTCATGTCACGCTCGTGGAACAGACCTGTTGCGTCCACGAGGCCTCCATGGGGTTGGAACCGTCCTGGGGACAAATGGGGTGCCCTGTGGCGAGGTGCTTCGGGCCAGTACCTCCAGAGTGGAGGCGGGAATGACCAAAGGAGCACTAGATAGCCTTGGGGTGGAATGGATTCTGGAGCGTGGCGATGCAGGTTCTTCGAAGTCCGCGCTCTCATCCGTGGAGAACAGACCCAGCGGATTGCTGGGTGAGAATTGGAGCTCCTCAGCACCAGATGTAATAGGATCGTCGTCGACTCCTGCCCCGCGCCTCCACCTTCTGGCCTCTATGGTCTTGTCTGGGGCTGCGCTGTGGCTGAGCTGCAAAACACAAATGAGGTTATTAGAGGAGAAGGGGTGCTAGGGTGACAAGGTGAGTCCAGCGCTACACACAGCATATGCACGACAAAAGCACCACCGCTCTCAAAATCATCGCAGACATCACATTTCATGATCATCAACACATCGTGCATTGCAATGATTTTCATTAGGCCAGCATTATTTCTATGACACTTTTAGAAATCATCTATCATATATGATTGTTCGAATAAGAGTGGGTGTGACATCTATTGACTTTACATCACGCAATGGTGTAAGCTTTACTCGCGTGGCATCACTTCAGGGTCTGCAGATGCATCCGTGGCTGTCCGGGGGTGCTTCCCCACGAGTGCGAGTACCTGCTCCTCCATCTCAGTGATGTCGCTGGGGACTGGTGCCCCCCCCACCCGTTCGCCTCTGCACGGACTTCATCGTCGATAGCTTCTTCTGTAAAAGGTGACAGGGCAACATGGCATGAGATCATTGCGTGATATCATTGCTAGGTCCTGTCACAGAGACTGATACAACACATAACCGACAGATGTAATCATGATTATTATGATCATTATCATTCTTTACATAAAGACGTACACTGTGACTGCAGGCTTTGAGTAAATCATTCCCGGTAAAAATGCAAGACCTCACATCTGCTGATAGTCACTCATGACTGTTACAAATCAAATTATATAAATACATAAATACATGTAAATCAATGTAATACTTACTCTTGCGGATCCCACAAGGTCGTTCCATCATTTGCGGCATTGGTTGCCCTCACGCACCTCATTGGTCGCCGACGAGACTGTTATGTCTCTAATGCATTTATGAATGACTCCACGAGGCAATTTGTTGTACTCAAACTGTAGTGACCTTGGTCCTTTATTCGTAACTCCAGAGTGAGGCACAAGCATGGTGGTCAGCCTTTTATACTGGGCCCTGCACACCTATGCAGGTGACCCTCAGGACTCCCACCGCAGTGCCCTCTGGTGGACAGCCCCTGCCACAGGGGCAGGAAACCCTGGTCTCCACCAGTTGCACTCTCTAGTGGTGCCAGCATAGTATACACACAGTGTAAACCTTATTAATAATACATCAGGTAACAACTCTCTATCTTATGCAACTATACAGTGACTACGCAGAGAGAATATCTATAGTCTGCATATATAACAGAGACGACCTCTGCTATCTCGGTCCATATCTTCTGGTATGCCTTTGGGGTGGGCTTCCCCAAAGGCACACCAGCATAACTCGACCTCCTGCAGGAGGGAGCCATTTGCCTCGTCCGAGAACCTCCCGGCTCTTTTGCGCCCTCCAATGTGCTCCTCTCCTACCTCACTGCTCTCTCCAGCGTCAGTCTCCACAGCGTGCTGTGATGCCTCCTCCTCTCTCTCCAGTATAGGCCAAATTCGGTCAAATATATGGCTGGTAACACCTACCTTTTGTTTGCCTACTTGCTGTGAAGCTCTAAAGTCTCCCTCCTTCCTCCCAAAGCAGCCACACCACACCCAGATACGCCTTCAGTCCATCTGAGCTTCCTCTCTCTCTGTCTCCTCTTCTGCACATGTCATGGTGACCTTTGACCTCCAGAATCGCAGGAATCAAGTGTTGCCATGCCGTTGCTAAGGACGGCCACACTTTACGGCAGAAGGTCAAAAAAATTTAACGTTACCGCCCATTTTATATCGTTCACGGTAACGGCCATATTCAAAAGTGGAGACTAGGTGGTTTGAGAATGGGCGAGAAGCCGGCGATCTGAAAACCCTTTTTTACCGCCCATGCTGGAAATATCGCCCACAAAAGTGGAGGTTCTAGCCCCATGTGTTTGATTCTTAATGCCCTCTGATGTGGCCCAGCGAGCAACTCAGTTGTACAAATAATCTCTAAGGAGGCTGACCACCACCTTCTCCAGGCATTAATTGCAACTTTGCTCACATTACCCACATAAAATATATTTAATAAACATTTTAAGTGAGCAAAGTAACATTTTGTTTGTGATTATTGCCACCATTAAATATAGCAATGAATTTTAGGTTGCTTTTCTTCATCAGTTTTTATGGATAAGATATATTCAATTTAATGAAATGTTTCAGGTGTGGATATGTGCGCCATTGGAAACCATGACTGTGAGCAAATATGCGAGAGCACTACAACAGACTATTACTGTAGATGCCGTACAGGTTTTCTGTTGAACGAGGACCAGAAAACTTGCGCAAGTAAGCCACTTACCACTATCAAAATTTGACACCAAGATTATTTTTTCAGGTATAAAAATACATGTTATGTGCATGGAAACATTAGTTTTGCTGAAGAGATAGCTTAGAATTTGGATGAGCATCATGTAATTCACATTACACATTTTAACACAATCAAAATATTTGCAGATACATTAAAGATTAAAATCTGCAGTGATAAAAATAGGAAACAACAGCTTATTTCGCCACATTTATTGTTGTATTTTTCAATGGCCCGTAATTTGCGGCCCCTATGGGCATGTATGAGGTGCCTACACGACCGTGAGGTCCGTGCATGTTCCAGGTTTTCGCACGCGAATTGCATGCGCGAAAATCCAGAATTTACGTTCTCTTGACAGATCCAATGCATCCCCAGGAAAAGGGCATCGCGGGCAGAGAGTTGAGCTAGTTGCCCAACTTCTGCCCAGCGAATGCCTGTGAAATTCTTATGCCTGGTAAAAGCCTGTGAACTGCATGCGCCCCTGAGATATGTGGGCCTGTACCCACGCGTACCTGGAGAGGCCCAGGACCTCATACCCCCTGGACCACTAGGTATGTAGGCATTTTATTTGTGGATCGAAGGCATTTCCCCGTGGGAAGCCTCTGACTGCAAATTCAGGGCTATTGTATTGTTGAAGTAAAATAAAAGGAGTGATGTGATGCAAAATATGATGCTGTGATCTATTTTGGACTTATTCCACTAATTGTCTGTTTCTCTTGTTAATGCATGAAATAGGTGCTTTTGTGACATTGCATGTTATTTCAAACAAAATACTTGTTTTTAGTTTTCCGTTAGAACATTTGTCCAAAATATTACACATGCTATTATTTTACAAGATAATGAGCAATTGTTTCTTCTATCCTTGGTCCTAGTGCTATTTGGATTAATGCTGGTGACAGATTTTTATTGTTTCATTAATTTATTGAAAGGATGTTGATGTGTCAACTAACCCTAAACTTGAGGTGGAATCCCCTGAATTCTTTGTTTGAATGGAAAGTATTGATTTACTTTTCCTGACACTTGCCTGTCTCACTTTTAAAATATTGTCAACATGCAGCATTTTATTGACCATCTTTGTATGAGTGTATCATGATTTTAATGAACACCATTTACTCTGGCATTCATGCATGGATCATTTTTATTTAAAAAATACTGAATTATTTGTCATCCCATTTTATAAAAGCAGTTCAATTATTAGTAATTTATTGCAAATAAGACTGAATCTTAACCATGCCTATAATCACAGAATATAATTTTACTTTGCAGAAGAAGCTCAGAGAAAAATCACTATTCAAGATCCATGCAAGTGTGAAGCTCTTCTTGATTTCCAAAGGAATGTCCAATCTACTTTTCAAACACTAGCTGGCAGACATATCCTTTTAATACTTAATTTGTTATCTCCATCTAGATTACTTGCTGAAACTTGCTTGATGGATTTTGTAACTTGTTTTCATTGGCTCTGTAAATCTATCAGAAGCTAAAAACAGCTGTTGAAGAAATAGTACAATACAATAAGATCAATGAAGAATTTTGTTTACTCATTACTTTTGTTATACAATACTACACAAACATTAGCTTTTGAGCAGCCTGATAGATGCAGCAGAATACTGCACTCTCAGAATGAGGATATTGCTAAAATTTGGCTGTCCTCAATGGATGAATTTAGCTGGTATTCACATGGAGTATTTCATGGTAGTGGAGAAATTCAGCACTGATTCATATCCTTCCATATGAAGAATTGTTCTATTTTATGGGATGATACAGATGGGTGTAGACAAATTACATCTCCTATCCCACTTTCATGCCAGTAGGAAAGGATTAGAAAGATAGTTAAAAAATTGGACTCCATTGAAAGTAAAAATGAATAAAAAAATAAGTGTAATCGTCATAGTCTCTTTTTGTGTAGACAATGCAAGATTTAGTACAGTTGTCTATTTTTCATGACTATTGTAAAGTTACTTTGAACAGCCTAATGTATTTATCCTTAACTATTTTATACTAGATCGAGTAACAAAAAGAATGCAAGCATTTGAATACAACCTGGGTCGATACTGAACATTGTGTGAGCACTCTGTTTAAAGAGTGCATATGATCTTCTCACTGCTTTTAGGCTAACTGTCCATTCTATTGAGCAAAGCTCTTTCCAAACTTTTATTATACTCACGATCAGACTAGTTACTTTTGCTTCCATGCTACAGCTGTAGGTCTTAAGAGCTGTAATAAGGCATAGAATATTAACATATGCCATGAAGCAAACTGAAGCCAGTGTACTGCCCAAATCTCTCTAACTGGTGTTACTACATATTGGCTCAGCTGCTGAAAATATTGATTTTATTACTGTGAAACATTACATAAGTGCTATATATCAATATTAGTCTTGACTGTATACACTTAAGAAATAACTAAGTTGGTAGATAACAAAATAAATTAGGGGTAAAAGAATGCTCAAATATATTATGTACGAAAATCACTAGCTGATTGATCTATTCCATTTGTCATAAACACAGTGTTCTGGACTTATCTGAACATAATTTCTTATCACTGATAAAATGTGATGCTATTGACAAGAATATGCATAATGTATATTTGAATTAAATTTTAATGTATTCTATTTTCAATACCAGTAAAATGTATATTTGACAGTAAAGGAGTTAAATGAATTGTATTTTATTCTCTACTGTTGTTGTTTCCAATCCAACTATAATTTGTAGCTTAAACAAGGGCCTTGCGAAGGTTCTGATTTAGTAAGAATATCAAGATGCACCAAACAGCTAGTTTTATGTTCATTCACTTCCACAAACATGCGTTGATTTTAATTTTATAATACCTTGTTTTTATTCAATTACTTTTTTTGTACATTGTTTTCTTTTTTTGAGCTACATCTCTTGATCTAATCTGATCCTGACATTTACATGGTGATATTCACGTCAAAATCTAAGTTCAAAAATCAAAGTTTCAATTATTTAAGGAATTTATTAACAAAAAAAAAACGTAAAACCTAACAAAACTTGTTGCTCTCCCAAACCACTTACAAATCATGTATTCCTTCACATTGTTCCTCCACACTCATCCATCCATATATTTCAAAAAAGATAACAGAAAAGCCATTGTATAACTAGAATATGATGGGTATTCATACTATAATGTGTTTATTAGATATATCAGATACCATTCTGACCCTGGTCAAGTATGCTTCATTTACGTCAATGTCATAATGGGCCAAATTTTGCTGTAGCAGGCCACCTAATTGCATCTGCAGTTAGTTAGACTTGCCCTTGCACTTTTAGAATGACATAAAATATACAGCACCGAAACAGGCCATTCGGCCCAGCTAGTCTCTGCTAGTGTTTATAGCCCACACGAGTCTCCTCCCATTCCATCTACCTCATCTCAGCCTTTCAACATATCTTTCTATTCCCTTTTCTCTCATGTACTCATCTAGTTTCCTTTCGAAAGCATCTAAGCTATTCGCCTCAACCACTTCCTGTGGTAGCGAGTTCCCCATTCTAACCACTCCCTGAGTAAAGAAATTTCTCCTTTTTCCATATTGGATTTATTAGTAACTATCTTTTATTCATGGTTGTAGTTTTGGATTCTCCTACAAGTGGAAACATTCTCTCCACACCATTCAGAATTTTAAAGACCACTATCAGGTCTCCACTAAGTCTTCTCTTTTCTGAAGAAAAAAGCCCCAATCTGTTCACTCTTTCCCAATAGCTGCAATTTCGCAGATCTGGTACCATGCTTGTAAAATTATTTGCACTTTCTCCAGTGCTGCTATGCCCTTTTAATAGTATGGAGACTAGAACAGTACACAGTACTCTAAGTTCACTACTTTTGAATTTTATACCCCTAGAAATAAATCTCAGTACTTTGTTAGCATTTTTAATTGCTTTGCTGACCTGCGGTGCTACTTTTAATGTTTTTTTCACCTGTATCCCTACATTCCTTTGCTCTTCTACCCTAATCAGTTTATTTTCTATGGTGTAAACGATGTTTGTTTTTCCTCACATTTATCTATGTTAAAGTTAATTTTCAATTAACTGCCCATGTCTTTTTGTATTCTTCCTCAGTGTTAAATACATCCCTAGTTTGGTATCATCTGGAAATTTTGATATTGGGTTACTTGTTCCTAAGTCCAAATAATTAACATAAAATATGAATAAAAGTGGTCCCAGCACTGATCCTTGTGGAACATACTGAATAACTACCCTTTACCCCTACTCTCTGCTTTCTATGTTTTAGCCAATTTGCTATCAATTCAGCTATTTGTCCCCTTACTCCACATGCCCCAACCTTTGTCATGAGCTGACTGTGTGGTACCTTATCAAAGGCTTTTATAATTCCAAGTATATGACATCTACTACATTACCCTTATCTACACTTTCCGTTACCTCTTCAGAGAATTTTATCAGGTTAGTTAAGCATGACTTAGCCTTTTGGAATCCATGCTGACTATTTTTAAATATATTTTCTAGCACTAGATGCTCATCCATCACTTCTTTTAGTATAGATTCCAGTGTCTTTCCAATCACTGACATTAAGCTGACTGGTCTATAGTTCCCAGGTTTTGTTCTATCTCTCTTTTTGTATATAGGAAAAACATTAGCTGTCCACCTGTCCCCTGGCACTACCCCCTCTTCTATGAAACTTTTGTATATATAAACTCATGCCTCTGCTATCTCCTCCTTAGTTTCCTTGAGTATGCGTGGGTATGCATACCTGTGGTTTTATCCTCTTATTAGTTTTGCTAGTTTGTCAATTATTTTATCCCCTTTCTATTGCAACTGTATTAATATTCTTTTTAAGCTTATCCTCGAGTGAAGTGTCTATTTTGTTTTCTTCTTTCGTAAAAATCGAGGTAAAGTAGTTATTCAATATTTCTGCCATTTCTCTGTCATTACCTGTGAGTTTATCTTGATCATCCTTAAGTGGCCCTCTCCCTGTTTTAGTTTTATTTTGGTAGTCATGTGTTTATAGAACACTTCATTTTTTAAATATTCCTTGATAATTAGGTTTAAAACTTTTGCGTGGCAAGTTGCTGAAATTGTGAGCTGATAACGTTGCAGTAAGGGAACGAACAAACATAAGAATTAGCAGCAGGTGCAGGCTACACGCCATCTCGAGCCTGCTCCGCCATTCAATAAGATCATGGCTGATCTACGCTGTGGTATGCCACCATGCTGTCCAGGGGCCGCCGCTCGCCGCTCCTTTTATGCCGCTGATGGTTTCTCGCAGGTCGGAGCTGCCGCGCAACTGCTGCAGGAGGGCAACGGCAGCGAAGAGTGACATCAGCAAGGTCCAAGTTGGTGATTGGAGTGTGGGCAGATGCAGCAGGAGCGTCGAGATCGGGGCAAAAGAGCTGTGAGAGATTGTGGAGGGATGTGATCGGGGCCCAGGGGAGGCCTGAGTCCGGGTCCAGGAGCAGCACGGGCCAGCCCACACTGCGATATGTGTGCGCACTAGGTCTGTGCAGTAGAGCAGATCTCCAGTTGTCTTGGATAATCCTTGCCACTGGACCAAGACCTAGCTCTCTCAAGCCCGTGTGGTGGCTAGTGTGCAACGACCACCACATGTTAAAAAAATCCATGCACAGGCATCTTAGAAACATAGAAACATAAAAAATAGGCGCGGGAGTAGGCCATTCGACCCTTTGAGCCTGCACCAGCATTCAATAAGATCATGGCTGATCATCACCTCAGTACCCCTTTCCTGCTTTCTCTCCATACCCCTTGATCCCCTTAGCCGTAAGGGCCATATCTAACTCCCTCTTCAATATACCCAATGAACTGGCATCAACAACTCTCTGTGGCAGGGAATTCCATAGGTTAACAACTCTCTGAGTGAAGAAGTTTCTCCTCATCTCAGTCCTAAATGGCTTACCCCTTATCCTTAGACTGTGTCTCCTGGTTCTGGACTTCCCCAACATCGGGAACATTCTTCCTGCATCTAACCTGTCCAGTCCCATCAGTATTTTATGTTTCTATGAGATCCCCTCCCATTCTTCTAAACTCCAGTGAATACAGGCCCAGTTGACCCAGTCTCTCCTCATATGTCAGTCCTGCCATCCCGGGAGTCAGTCTGGTGAACCTTCGCTGCACTCCCTCAATAGCAAGAACGTCCTTCCTCAGATTAGGAGACCAAAATTGAACACAATATTCCAGGTGAGGCCCCACCAAGGACCAGTACAGCTGCAGTAACACCTCCCTGCTCCTATACTCAAATCCCCTAGCTATGAAGGCCAACATACCATTTGCCTTCACCGCTTGCTGTACCGGTATGTCAACTTTCAATGACTGATGAACCATGACACCCAGATCTCGTTGCACCTCCCCTTTTCCTAACCTGCCTCTATTCAGATAATATTCTGCCTTCATGTTTTTGCCACCAAAGTGAATAACCTCACATTTATCCATATTATACTGCATCTGCCATGCATTTTCCCACTCATCTAACTTGTCCAAGTCAGCCTGCAGCCTCTTAGCATCCTCCTCACAGCTTTCACCGCCACCCAGCTTAGTGTCATCTGCAAACTTGGAGATATTACACTCAATTCCTTCAGCTAAATCATTAATGTATATTATAAATAGCTGGGGTTCCAGCACTGAGCCCTGCGGCAACCCACTTCTCACTTCCTGCCATTCTGAAAAGGACCCGTTTATCCCGACTCTCTTCTTCCTGTCTGCCAACCAGTTCTCTATCCATGTCAATAAATTACCCCCAATTCCATGTGCTTTAATTTTGCACACCAATATCTTGTGTGGGACCTTGTCAAAAGCCTTTTGGAAGTCCAAATACACCACATCCACTGGTTCTCCCCTGTCCACTCTACTAGTTACATTCTCAAAAAATTCTAGAAGGTTTGTTAAACATGATTTCCCTTTCATAAATCCATGCTGACTTGGACCGATCATATCACTGCTTTCCAAATGCGTGCTATTTCATCTTTAATAATTGATTCCAACATTTTCCCCACTACTGATGTCAGGCTAACTGGTCTATAATTACCCGTTTTCTCTCTCCCTCCTTTCTTAAACAGTGGTGTTACATTAGCTGCCCACCAGTCCATAGGAACTGATCCAAAGTCGATAGACTGCTGGAAAATGATCACCAATGCATCCACTATTTCTATGGCCACTTCCTTAAGTACTCTGGGATGCAGACTATCAAGCCCTGGGGATTTATCGGCCTTCAATCCCATCAATTTCCCTAACACAATTTCCTGACTAATAAGAATTTCCTTCAGTTCTTCCTTCTCACAAGATCCTCAGTCCCCTAGTATTTCCGGAAGGTTATTTGTGTCTTCCTTCGTGAAGACAGAACCAAAGTATTTGTTCAATTGTTCCCCATTATAAATTCACCTGATTCTGACTGCAAGGAACCTATGTCTTCACTAATCTTTTTCTCTTCACATATCTATAGAAGCTTTTGCAATCAGTTTTTAGATTCCTAGCAAGCTTCCTCTCATACTCTATTTTCTCCCTCCTAATTAAACCCTTTGTCTTCCTCTGCTGAATTCTAAATTTCTCCCAGTCCTCAGGTTTGCTGCTTTTTCTGGCCAATTTATATGCCTCTTCCTTGGATTTAACACTATCCTTAATTTCCCTTGTTAGCCATGGTTGATCCACCTTCCCCGTTTTATTT
Organism: Pristiophorus japonicus; assembly: GCF_044704955.1. Taxonomy (NCBI): domain Eukaryota; kingdom Metazoa; phylum Chordata; class Chondrichthyes; family Pristiophoridae; genus Pristiophorus; species Pristiophorus japonicus. The sequence goes on from NC_091983.1 coordinate 81,286,891, forward strand.
TTACTCCAGACAGGGATGTACAATTGTTGAAGTGCATGCATGTGATCTTTAAATGTTTGCCATTGCCTATCCACCGTCAACCTTTTAAGTATCGTTCGCCAGTCTATTCTAGCCAATTCACGTCTCATAACATCGAAGTTATCTTTCCCTAAGTTCAGGACCCTTGTCTCTGAATTAACTGTGTCACTCTCCATCTTAATAAAGAATTCTACCATATTATGGTCACTCTTCCCCAAGGGGCCTCGTACAAGATTGCTAATTAGTCCTTTCTCATTACACATCAAACAGTCTAGGATGGCCAGCTCCCTAGTTGGTTCCTCGACATATTGGTCAAGAAACCCATCCCTAATGCACTCCAGGAAATCCTCCCCCACCGTATTGCTACCAGTTTGGTTAGCCCAATCTATATGTAGATTAAAATCGCCCATGATAACTGCTGTACCCTTATTGCATGCATCCCTAATTTCTTGTTTGATGCTGTCCCCAGCCTCAATACTACTGTTTGATGGTCTGTGCACAACTCCCACTAGCGTTTTCTGCTCTTTGGTATTCCGCAGCTCTACTCATACAGATTCCATATCATCCAAGCTAATATCTTTCCTTACTACTGCGTTAATTTCCTCTTTAATCAGCAACGCTACCCCACCTCCTTTTCCTTTCTGTCTATCCTTCCTGAATGTTGAATACCCCTGGATGTTGAGTTCCCAGCCTTGGTCACCCTGGAGCCATGTCTCCGTGATGTCAATTATATCATATTCGTTAATAGCTTCCTGCGCAGTTAATTCGTCCACCTTATTATGAATACTCCTCGCATTGAGGCACAGAGCCTTCAGGCTTGCCTTTTTAACACACTTTGCCCCTTTAGAATTTTGCTGTAATGTGGCCCTTTTTGATTTTTGCCTTGGGTTTCTCTGCCCTCCACTTTTACATTTCTTCTTTCTATCTTTTGCTTCTGCCCCCATTCTACTTCCCTCTGTCTCCCTGCATAGGTTCCCATCCCCCTGCTATATTAGTTTAACCCCTGCTCAACAGCACGAGCAAGCACTCCCCCTAGGACATTGGTTCCGGTCCGACCCAGGTGCAGACCATCTGGTTTGTACTGGTCCCACCTCCCCCAGAACAGGTTCCAATGTCCCAGGAATTTGAATCCCTCCCTCTTGCACCATTCCTCAAGTCACGTATTCATCTTAGCTATCCCGCAATTCCTACTCTGACTAGCACGTGGCACTGGTAGCAATCCTGAGATTACTACCTTTGAGGTCCTACTTTTTAATTTAGCTTGTAGGACCTCATCCCATTTTTTACCTATATCTTTCACCCTTTAAGATGTAGTTCGGGTTCTTCATTCGAAACACCTGTGAACTCATTCATTTTTTTGGCGTGGAAGCAAGTCATCCTCGTTTCGAGGGACTGCCTATGAGGATGGCTGATCTACGACCTCAACACCACTTTCCTGCCCTATCCTCAAATCCCTTGATTCCCCTAGAGTCCAAAAATCTATCTCAACCTTGAATATACTCAACAACTAAACATTCACAGCCCTTTGGGGCAGAGAATTCTGAAGATTCATAACCTTCTGAGTGAAGAAGGTCCTCCGTGTGTGAAGTCTTAAATGGCCGACACTTTATCCTGAGACTATGCCCTCTAATTCTGGACTCTCCAGCCATGAGAAACAATCAGCATCTATCCTGTCAATCCCCCTCAGAATCTTATATGTTTCAATTAGATTTCCTCTAATTTTCTAAATTCCAAAGAGTATAGGCCTAATCTACTCACTCTCACCTCATAGGACAACCCTCCCATCCCAGGGATTAGTCGAGTGAACCTTTGTTGAACTGCCTCAAAGATAAGGAGACCAAAACTGAACACAGTATTCCAGATGTGGTCCCACCAAAGCTCTGTCCAATTGTAGCAAGACTTCTTTACACTTGTACGCTAACCCCCTAGTAATAAAGGCCAACATGCCATTTGCCTTCCTAATTGCTTGCTGTACCTGCATGCTAACTTTCTATGTTTCCTGTACAAGGACACCTAAATCTCTCTGAACACCAACATTTAATGTTTCTCACGATTTAAAAAATATTCTGTTTTTCTATTATTCCTACCAAAGTGAATAACCTCATATTTCCTCACATTATACTCCATCTGCCACCTTATTGCCCACTCACATAACCTGTCTATATCCCTTTGCAGGTTCTTTGTGGCCTCCTTACAGCTTACTTTCCCATCTAGCTTTGTATCATCAGCAAACTTGGATACATTACACTCTGTCCCTTCATCTAAGTCATTAATATAGATTGTAAATAGCTGAGGTCAAACAGAGGATCTGGGACCTGAGTGAACAGTGAAACAACTGTGTATCTCCTTAACCAATCAGATTGAAGGACTGAGAAATAAACAGACTGAGAAAGAAATGTAAATTAGAGTCGGTAAGTTCACTGTCAAATCAGGTATAAAAAGATAATTAAAGAGAGGGAAAGAAAGATTGGATTAAGAGAGAAAAAAAAAGACATGAAGGAATGAGACACTACACTTATAACAGTTATTTTTCAGTGCCAAAGAGGTTGTATTGCAGTAATTAACACTTATCATGCCATTACAAGAGTACTTAGACTTGAAATGATTTGACTTAATTTTCTGTGGCGGGTTTAGTTCATATCTACTGTAGAAATACAACTTCATGTCATTCAATACATTTCAATGGTGAGGCAGACAACAAGATGCTGTTTTCGCAAAGCTAACATTGAAGTGGCACAACTCGGATAGCAACTGTTGGATATCCACGTTTAACCGTGCATCTCTTCCCTCGCTTGAAGTTGCTGTACCACTTATGCAATAAGCTAGCCTCACCATTATTTTGACAGCAAAATCTGTGCCATTCATATTCGACTCCAGCATGATATTAAATTTAAACCCAAACACTTCTTTCATAAGTGTGTCACTCTTTCTCCTAGCACCAACCTTTTTTAAATTTTTCTTGCCAATTTTCTCCCCTTCCCTCTCTATCCTGAAAGCTTTGACTCCTTGTAGAGATATAGTGCTGGACACTTTCTGGCACGAGGGCGTTCAATTGTGGGGGAATCATAGTCGTCTCCAATCCTGTCTGCACCTGATGTTCACACTTCCAGCAGGTATTACTGGAAAATGATCAGGTGTACTGATGCTGGCCGATTTTCCCTTTCCTAACCTAAGAATGCAGAGGGCAATTGCACCTCTCCTGCCGTCACCCCATGTAAGATTAACTAACTCAGCATAGACTAGAAATGACTTATTTTCCATCCTGCATACCTAAATGCTGTGCATAAGATAGAAGTTTTACTATTTAATCTAGAAATAAAAGATAAGTTTCTGTTCAGCTCGTTGCTCCCTCTCCTTTCACTCCACAGGGACATAAGAACATGAAATAGGAGCAGGAGTAGGCCATTCGGCCCCTTGAGCTTGCTCTGCCATTCAATAAGATCATGGCTGATCTTCTACCTCAACCCCACTTTTCTGCACTCTCCCCATATCTCTTAATTCCTTTAATATCCAAAAATGTATCAATCCTTTTCTTAAATATACTCAATGACTGAGCCTTCAGAGCCCTCTGGGGTGGAGAATTCCAAAGATTCACCACCCTCTGAGTGAATACATTTTTCCTCATTTCAGTCCTAAATGGCCAACTCCTTAGTGGGACACTAATCAGCAACAAAAACAATTTATATTTATGTAGCGCCTTTAATGTAATAAAACATCCCAAGGCGCTTCACATGAATGAAAATTTGACACCGAACCATATAAGGACATATTAAGGCTGATAACCAAAAGCTTGGTTGAAGAGGTAAGTTTTAAGGAGCGTCTTAAAGGAGGAAAGAGAAGTGGAGAGGCAGAGAGATTTAGGGCAAGAATTCCAGAGCTTAGGACCTAGGCAGCTGAAGGCACGATCACCAATGGTAGAGCATTTAAAATTGGGGATGTTCAAAAGGCCAAAATAGGTGGAACGCAGATGTCTAGGGGGATTATAAGGCTGGAGGAGAGATAAGGAGGGGCGAGGCCATGAAGAGTTTTGAAAACAAGGATGAGAATTTTAAATTAGAGGCTTTGCTTAACTGAGAGCCAATGTAGGTCAGCAAGCACAGGGGAGATAGGTAAACGGGACTTGGTATGGGTTAGCACATGGGCAGCAAAGTTTTAGATTACCTCAAGTTTATAGAGGGTAGAAATAGGGTGGCTGGCCAGGAGCGCGTTGGAATAGTTTACATTTTGCATACATTTTTCTGGCTAATACTCATCTCACAATTTTGTTAAGAACGAAAAAGGTGAGATAATGGGGGAGACTAATAGTGTGGACTTCACCACAGTTGTCACTATGGAAAACATCAGCAGTATTCCTGAACAATAGTAATGGGAGATGACTGTAACTTTGAGAAAATATAGGCGAGCTATTATACGGTCATTTTTTTAAAAATGGAGTACTTGGAGGTTGATAAAGCTTTTGGACTAGATGGAATGTAACAGACGGTACAAAATAAGTACTAGATAGAGAGGAGGTGATGTGACAGAAATGTTGTTAACTTAAATGTGAACAATGACATTAGTGTAACGACATTTTTTTTTAAGTTGTAAGTGTGGTTGTCTCTTAATTTGACATTTGCAATGACAAAAACATTGCAGCCTGTTATGAGGGAAGTAGTCCACAGGCACTTAGGGAAAGCAAAGATAATAAATCAAGTCAATATGAGATATAAAAAGTAGGAATTATTCATTGAAATTTTTACAAGGAATTCCAGGTGTGACATCTTAAGATGTCACTTCAGGTAGTGTGCCATTGAAGTAAGTAACAAATAGAAAGTTCAATTCAAAACATTGTCAACATAACTTTTGCACCAATCAGAATTTTTTTCTGTTCTTTAAATATTCTTCACATAAGTGTGATATGTGGTTTATTACATGTGTGAGGACACTGAACATAAGCAGTGTCAAATAAATAGTTTTAAAATGGTCCACGTTCTGTTTGCCTTGGCTGGGCAGTGCATCTACATTCCCTGGCGACTCAATTGGTTGTATATGGGAATTTCTGAGAAAGATGCACTTTTCAGTCTATGAGAGGAAGAAGTTGTTAAATGATGTTCCCTACATTATTCTGTTTCATCTCTTTAATTTTAAAAATATTTTCCTCATAATCTGCTTGGTTTTTCAGGGGTCAAGAAATAAAGTTGAAAATTGGGATAGAAGATCAGGAGAGATTAGGTCAGAAGATGAGCTGAGATATTGATATACAGAATCATAAAATAGAATCATAGAATGATACAGCACATAAGGAAATAATTCAGCCTAACGTGCCGCTGTTAGCTCTTTGAAAGTCCCACTCCCCTGCTCTTATCTCATAGCTATGGAAATATTTCCTCTTCAATTATTTATCCAATTCCCTTTTGAAAATTATTATTGAATCTGCTTTCAGACAGTGCATACCAGATCAGAACAACTTGCTGCGTAAAAAAATGTTTCCTTATGCCGCCTTTGGTTCTTTTGCCAGTCACCTTAAATTTGTATCCTCTGGTTACCAACCCTTCTGCCACTGGAAAGCTTTTCCTTATTTACTCTATCAAAACTGTTCGTAATTTTGAACACCGTTATCAAATCTTCGCCTAACCTTCTCTGCTGTAAGGAGAACAACCCCACTTTTTACCAGTCTCTCCACATAACTGAAGTCGTTCACCAGCCTGTCTATGCCCACTGAAGTCCAATACTATCCTCCTTACTGTTTATTACATTTTCTCGTTTCATGCCATTTGCAAACTTTGAAATTATGCTCTGTATACCCAAATTCAGGTCATTAATATATATCAAAAAGAGCAGTGGTCCCAACACTGACCCATGTGAGTCACCACAGCATGGTTCCCTCCAGTCTGAAAAAAAAATGTTAATCGTTGGGTTAATCTTGTGTATGAGATCATGATTTCGCACTTCTAAGTACTGTAAGTTACAATTGCACTCCTTCATGTACTGTGCCAACAAATTCTGGTGTTGCAGTTTTGCTTACCTTCTTTCGCTGGAAAAAGCTAGAGAATTAAATGGAATGATAGGCCTTGTAATTGTAATAGAGGGCTTTCAGTAATGCTGAGTGCCATATGTAGTTCTAACTTCATAGTGTTCCCTTGTTACTCTCACTGGAAAGTATAAAAACAAAAACATGTTAATGGCAATCACACCTGCACTTAGCCGGTGTGTGAAGTGAGAAAAAGAAGGAACAAGACAATGTCTGGTATTTTCTGGGGTCCTTGTGGGTGGTAATAGAGGCGGGCTGGGTGGGAAATTTGAAAAAAGTGGGAATGGGAGCAGGTTGAGAACCCGCCGTCATCCTATCCCCATGTGCCTTTCCTCAGCTAGGGAAAATTTCGGCGAATGAAAAAAAAGACCAGAAAATATATTAATGCCACATTTCTACTACACTGAAATATGCCATTTTGGCTCTATTTTCACAACAAGCCTGGGTTAAAATACAAATAGACTTGTGATGGAGACAGTTCACTGCTTTTAATCATAGTTATTATTGACACAAGTTACTGGCTTTGGTGATTTAACCACTTTTCCCCAGCTGTGAATGATAAATGAATCCAATAGGGTTCAGAGAAATGATTTCCTCTGGTGGGGAAATCCAGAACAAAGGGGCATAATCTTAAAATTGAAACTAAAACCATGTTCAGATTTGCAACTGAACTGAAAGAGCAACTCTTCTGCTTGAAGGCTATTTCAAATTTATGCTTAAATAGATTAACTCAATAGCTAACCAATAATAATAGAACGCGAGGCAAAGGTATACAAGTGGGTCAGAGAAGAAAATAATATTTTTCTGTCAAGCTGATAATGATCTCTTATGTCAATGAGAAGGAAAGACTGTAAGAGACGGGATAACCATCCGTGGCTAACAAAGGAAATAAGGGAGGGCATCAAATTGAAAACAAAGGCATACAATGTGGCCAAGACTAGTGGGAGGCCAGAGGATTGGGACATTTTTAAAAGCCAGCAGAGAACGACTAAAAAAATAATTAAGAGAGGGAAGATAGATTATGAAATTAAACTAGCATGAAATATAAAAACAGATAATAAGAGTTTCTACAGGTACATAAAAAGGAAAAGAGTTGCTAAAGTAAATGTTGGTCCCCTGGGGGATGAGACTGGGGAATTAATAATGGAGAACAGGGAAATGGCAGAGGCGTTGAACAAATATTTTGTATCAGTCTTCACGGTAGAAAAAACTAAAAACATTCCAATAGTGGATAATCAAGGGGCTATAGATAGGGAGGAACTTAATACAATCACTAATGAAGTAGTACTAGGTAAAATAATAGGACTAAAGGCGGACAAGTCCCCTGGACCTGATGCCTTACTCCTAGGGTCTTAAGAGAAGTGGCTGCAGAGATAGTGGATGCATTGGTTGTAATCTACCAAAATTCCCTGGATTCTAGGGCAGTCTCAGCAGATTGGAAAACCGCAAATGTAATGCCCCTTTTTAAAAAAGGAGACAGACAAAAAGCAGGAAACTATAGACGAGTTAGCCTAACATCTGTCATTGGGAAAATGCTGGAGTCCATTATTAAGGAAGCAGTAGCGGGACATTTGGAAAAGCATGATTCAATCAAGCAGAGTCAGCATGGATTTATGAAGGGGAAATCATGTTTCACAAATTTTCTGGAGTTCTTTGAGGATGTAACGAGCAGGGTGGATAAGGGAGAACCAGTGGATGTGGTGTATTTGGATTTCCAGAAGGCATTCAATAAGGTGCCACATAAGAAGTTACTGCACAAGATAAAAGCTCACGGGGTTGAGGGTAATGTATTAGCATGGATAGAGGATTGGCTAACTAACAGAAAACAGAGAGTCGGGAAAAATGGATCATTTTCCAGTTGGCAAACAGTGACTAGTGGCGTGCCGCAAGAATCGGTGCCGGGTCCTCAATTATTTACAATCTATATTAATGACTTGGATGAATGGACCGAGGGTAATGTAGCCAAGTTTGCTGATGATACAAAGATGGGTAGGAAAGCAAATTGTGAGGAGGACAAAGAAAATCTGCAAAGGGATATAGACAGGCTAAGTGATTGGGCAAAAATTTGGCAGATGGAGTATAATGTGGGAAAATGTGAGGTTATCCACTTTGGCAGAAATAATCGAAAAGCAAATTATAATATAATGGAGAAAAATTGCAAAGTGCTGTGGTACAGAGAGACCTGGGGGTCCTTGTGCATGAATTACAAAAAGTTAGTATGCAGGAGGGCAAATGGAATGTTGGTCTTTATGACAAGGGGGATAGAGTATAAAAGCAGAGACGTCCTGCTACAACTCTACAGGGTATTGGTGAGGCCAAACCTGGAGTACTGCATACAGTTTTGCTCTCCATATTTAAGGAAGGATATACTTGCATTGGAGGCTGTTCAGAGAAGTTTCATGAGGTTGATTCCGGAGATGAGAGGGTGACTTATGAGGATAGGTTGAGTAGATTTGGCCTATACACATTGGAGTTCAGAAGATTGAGAGGTGATCTTATTGAAACTTATAAGATAATGAGGGGGCTCCACAAGGTGAATGCAGAGAGGATATTTCCACTCATAGGGGAAACTAAAACTAGGGGACATAGTCTCAGAATAAGGGACCGCCCATTTAAAACTGAGATGAGGAGGAATTTCTTCTCTCAGAGGGTTGTAAGTCTATGGAATTCTCTGCCCCCAAGAACTGTGGAGGCTGGGTCATTGAATATATTTAAGGCGGAGATAGACAGATTTTTGAGTAATAAGGGAGTAAAGGGTTATGGGGAGCAGGCAGGGAAGTGGAGCGGAGTCCATGATCAGATAAGCCATGATCTTATTGATTGGTGGAGCAGGGTCAAGGGGCCAAATGGCCTCCTCCTGCTCCTATTTCTTATGCCAATCCGTCATTTCCGTCATTCATGTTTTGCAGTGACTGCTGCCAACAAACCAGAAGCTACCAGAAACTGCGCAGAAACATTTTGCGCATAAATGTCAGGTCCCAAATATAAAAAAGTAACATTTACCACAACCGGCAGAGGAGCTGATAGCGATCAGCACACTCAGCGAGAGTACAATAAAACTCTTACAAGCTGACAATATCCTAATATCACCTTCAAGTCATATTTCCTCGTTAAATTGTACTGGAAAATTTAGCAGTTCAGTCTGATAAGTTAATCACACCACTGCCACTCCATCTCACTTCTCACGTTCCTTCTCCGCCTCCCTCTCGTTTTCCTCCGCGGTCTCTTTGTCTCTCTTGGTAGTCTGTCGTATCCAACAAAGACGTTGTTGTGCAAATCATTAATGGCATGTGTCTTCAAGTGGCTGTATAGGCCAATTCTGGATGCACATAGTCTCTTGCACGTCGGACAAGGGAAGTTTGGTGTGCCTGATGCTGACAGTACTGCCACCTGATGTTGTCTATCTCTAGAGTCCCGCAGGCATTGACATCGGCTTTCTTCGAAGGTCTGGCAGGCAGTCCTCGTGAGGGTTCGCCACTGGATTTTATTAGCTGCTGTATTCTCGAGGTCCTTTGGTCGGATGCCACAGAACTGGAGGTTAGCCTTGATGCAATCTTTGTAGCGCTTGCGGGGGTGCCCCTGGTGTCTTCGGCCTTCACAGAGCTCGCCGTGACAAAGCTGACGAAGGATCCTTGACTCATCCATGCGGATGACATGTCCAGCCCACTGGAACTGGGCTCGCATGACCATCACCTCAATGCAAGTTGATTGTGCTCTCTCCAGAACCTCAAAGTTTGACACCCGGTCTTGCCAGCGTATGTGGAGTATAGATCTGAGACTGCGCATGTGGAAAGCTTCCAGCTTTTTGATGTGTCGCCTGTAGTGTATCCAGGTCTCACATCCATAAAGGAGAGATGAGAGAACGACTGCTCTATACACCAACAGTTTAGGTGACAGTCGGATGTGGTGGTGACTCAACACCTTGGTGTGCAAGCGACCAAGTGCCTGGCTGGCTTTGCAGATCCTTGCATCAATCTCCTTGTCCAAGGAACTTGATATAGTGCTGCCAAGGTACTTGAAGCTGTCCACTGTCTTTTGTAGGTCACTCTCCTTGTGTGCCATGAGGGCGCAGTCGTCAGCAAAGAGTGTCTCTAGGATGAGTCGTTTCCGTACTTTGGTCTTTGCAGCAAGGCGGCGGAGGTCGAACAGCGAACCATCTAATCGATATTTCAGGTAGACCCCAAACTCCAAGTCTTTTATGGTATAGTTCAAGACGCAGGTAAAGAATAGGTTGAACAGAACTGGTTTGATTAGGGCAGGGAAAATAGAGTACGAGAGGAAGCTTGCAGGGAACATTAAGACGGACTGCAAAAGCTTCTATAGATAATTAAAGAGAAAAAGGTTAGTAAAGACAAACGTAGATCCCCTGCAGTCAGAATCAGGGGAAGTCATAACGGGGAACAAAGAAATGGCAGACCAATTGGACAAGTACTTTGGTTCGGTATTCACTAAGGAGGACAAAAACAACCTTCTGGATATAAACGGGGTCAGAGGGTCTAGTAAGAAGGAGGAACTGAGGGAAATCCTTATTAGTCAGGAAATTGTGTTGGGGAAATTGATGGGATTGAAGGCTGATAAATCCCCAGGGCCTGATGGACTGCATCGCAGAGTACTTAAGGAGGTGGCCTTGGAAATAGCGGATGCATTGACAGTCATTTTCCAACATTCCATAGACTCTGGATCAGTTCCTATTGAGTGGAAGGTAGCCAATGTAACCCCATTTTTTAAAAAAGGAGGGAGAGAGAAAACAGGGAATTATAGACCGGTCAGCCTGACAGTGGGTAAAATGATGGAATCAATTATTAAGGATGTCATAGCAGCGCATTTGGAAAGAGGTGACATGATAGGTCCAAGTCAGCATGGATTTGTGAAAGGGAAATCATGCTTGACAAATCTTCTGGAATTTTTTGAGGATGTTTCCAGTAGAGCGGACAAGGGAGAACCAGTTGATGTGGTGTATTTGGACTTTCAGAAGGCTTTCGACAAGGTCCCACACAAGAGATTAATGTGCAAAGTTAAAGCACATAGGATTGGGGGTAGTGTGCTGACGTGGTTTGAGAACTGGTTGGCAGACAGGAAGCAAAGAGTAGAAGTAAATGGGTACTTTTCAGAATGGCAGGCAGTGACTAGTGGGATACCGCAAGGTTCTGTGCTGGGGCCCCAGCTGTTTACATTGTACATTAATGGTTTAGACGATGGGATTAAATGTCGTATCTCCAAATTTGCAGATGACACTAAGTTGGGTGGCAGTGTGAGCTGCGAGGAGGATGCTATGAGGCTGCAGAGTGACTTGGATAGGTTAGGTGAGTGGGCAAATGCATGGCAGATGAAGTATAATGTGGATAAATGTGAGGTTATCCACTTTGGTGGTAAAAACAGAAAGACAGATTATTATCTGAATGGTAACTGATTAGGAAAAGGTGCAACGAGACCTGGGTGTCATAGTACATCAGTCATTGAAGGTTGGCATGTAGGTACAGCAGGCGGTTAAGAAAGCAAATGGCATGTTGGCCTTCATAGCGAGGGGATTTGAGTACAGGGGCAGGGAGGTGTTACTACAGTTGTACAGGGTCTTGGTGAGGTCACACCTGGAGTATTGTGTACAGTTTTGGTCTCCAAACTTGAGGAAGGACATTCTTTTTATTGAGGGAGTGCAGCGAAGGTTCACCAGACTGATTCCCAGGATGGCGGGACTGACATATCAAGAAAGACTGGATCAACTGGGCGTCTATTCACTGGAGTTCAGAAGAATGAGAGGGGATCTCATAGAAACGCTTAAAACTCTGATGGGTTTAGACAGGTTAGATGCAGGAAGAATGTTCCCAATGTTGGGGAAGTCCAGAACCAGTGGTCACAGTCTAAGGATAAGGAGTAAGCCATTTAGGACCGAGATGAGGAGAAACTTCTTCACCCAGAGAGTGGTGAACCTGTGGAATTCTCTACCACAGAAAATTGTTGAGGCCAATTCACTAAATATATTCAAAAAGGAGTTAGATATAGTCCTTACTACTAGGGGATCAAGGGGTATGGCGAAAAAGCAGGAATGGGGTACTGAAGTTGCATGTTCAGCCATGAACTCATTGAATGGCGGTGCAGGCTCGAAGGGCCGAATGGCCTACTCCTGCACCTATTTTCTATGTTTCTATGGAGCGAGTACACAACCTTGTTTCACTCCATTTGAGATGGCAAATGGGGCCGTGGTTGTGCCATCTGAGAGCACTTCACCTGTCATGTTGTCATGAAACAGCTCGATGATGTGGACAAACTTCCTTGGGCATCCAAGTTTCGTCAAAATTGACCACAGCGCTGTTCTGTTGACAGTATCAAAGGCCTTGGTGAGGTCAATAAATACAGCGTACAGGGGTGTCTGGGGTGTCTGGGAGGGGTAGCACCACCGACAGTGGACTTGTCGTGCTCGTCGGAGTAGTTCCTCTGCCTTGTGCTCTTTGCCTAGTGCTCCTCTATCTGTCTACTCTCTTTCTCAATGTCCTGATCAATATTTATCCCTCAATCAACATACCATAAACAGATCATCTGGTCAACAGCACATTGCTGTTTGTGGGAGCTTGCTGTGCGCAATTGGCTGCTGCGTTTCCTACATTACAACAGTGACTACACTTCCAAAAAACGTAAAGCATTTTGCTACGTCCGGTGGTCGTGAAATGCAAGTTTTTCTTTTTTATTGTAAGTACTGCTAAGAACAAACTGAAACGTCTCCAACATCCCATCAGCCGTCGTTGCCAGAGCGATTGCAGCGCTGCTGATCGCTGATTGGCTAAAGGCTTCCTTCCTTCTCTTCCTTGGTTGGCTGAACCATTACACAATTGATTGGTTGAGTGAAGCGCCGCGCTTCTGGTCGGTGATTGGTTGAGAGCGCTGCTGGCGGTGGTTACCAGGAGACGCGGCTTGGTCGGTTGCTGCAGCAGCAAGGAAAAAACGCGAAACCAAGCGGCGAGAGCACGGGGAATGAACCAGGATTGAAACACCGACAACCCGCCTCCTTCGTGGCAGTGTGATCCAGGCTTTGAACCATGTTCATCTATTTGAGTAAGAAGGTGAGGTTGCCGATGTTGCTAACTAGGCCGCGGGAGCTCGGAAGGGTTTAAACAGCAACGGACCGAGCTCAAGCAGCGAAGGAACGGCGAGTATGACGCGCATGCGCACTAGGATCAACCTCAACCTCAACCTCAGTCACTGTTGCCTCTGCAGAGCTTCTTTTGCTCTCAAAAAGAAGGGGTTATTTATGCAAAATAGTTTTGCTTTTAGTTACATTTAAATTTAATTTATGAAGCATCTCTAGTTTTAGTTTATTTTTGTGAGTGATGGTTAATATTCTCCTCTTAGAAATTTGGTGGTTTTAATTGCATAGAATAGTTTTGTTTTTCCGCATAAGAGCGACCTTATCTATTCTTACTTAGAACATAACATAAGAACATAAGAAATAGGAGCAGGAGTAGGCCATACGGTCCCTCGAGCCTGTTCTGCCATTTAATACGATCATGGCTGATCCGATCATGGACTCGGGTCCACTTCCCTGCCCGCTCCCCATAACCGCTTATCCCCTTATCGTTTAAGAAACTATCTATTTCTGTCTTAAATTTACTCAATGTCCCATCTTCTACAGCTCTCTCAGGCAGTGAATTCCACAGATTTGCAACCCTCAGAAGAAATTTCTCCTCTTCTCAGTTTTAAATAGGTGGCCCCTTATTCCCCCTAGTTCTAGTCTCCCCCATTAGTGGAAACATCCTTGCTGCATCCACCTTGTCAAGCCCCCTCATAATCTTATACGTTTCGATAAGATCACCTCTCATTCTTCTGAATTCCAATGAGTAGAGGCCCAACTTACTCAACCTTTCCTCATAAGTCAACCCCCTCATCTCTGGAATCAACCTTGTGAACCTTCTCTGAACTGCCTCCAAAGCAAGAATATCCTTTCGTAAATATGGAAACCAAAACTGCCGCAATATTCCAAGTGTTGGCCTCACCAATACCCTGTATAACTGTAGCAAGACTTCCCTGCTATTCTATTCCATCCCCTTTGCAATAAAGGCTAGGATTCCATTAGCCTTCCTGATCATTTGCTGTACCTGCATACTATCCTTTTGTGTTTCATGCACAAGTACTCCCAGCTCCTGCTGTACTGCAGCACTTTGCAATCTTTCTCCATTTAAATAATAACTTGCTCTTTGATTTTTTCTGCCAAAGTGCATGACCTCACACTTTCCACCATTATACCCCATCCGCCAAATTTTTGCCCACTCACTTAGCCTGTCTATGTCCTTTTACAGATTTTCTGTGTCCTCCTCACACATTGCTTTTGCTCCCATCTTTGTATCGTCGGCAAACTTGGCTACGTTACACTCAGTCCCTTCCTCCAAGTCGTTAATATCGATTGTAAATAGTTGAGGTCCCAGCACTGATCCCTGCGGCACCCCACTGGTTACTGATTGCCAACCCGCGAATGAACCATTTATCCCTACTCTCTGTTTTCTGTTCGTTAGCCAATCCTCTATCCATGGTAATATATTACCCCCAACCCTGTGAACTTTTATCTTGTGCAGTAACCTTTTATGTGGCACCTTGTCAAATGCCTTCTGGAAGTCCAAATACACCACATCCACTGGTTCCCCTTTATCCACCCTGTTAGTTACATCCACTACTCCTTCCCCAAACTTTTTAATATGACCCTAATACTCCACCTTTTTCGAAACAGCTGCCAAATTCACCATTAAAAGAGTTTACGGACTCCACTTCTTCAACTGTGGGAGTGCTTTCCTTTCCGCCCCCAAGTGTGAATGTACACACTTGGGGACAGAAAGGGGATGAATTACAAAAGCAGGGAAGTCCTGCTACAACTGTACAGGGTATTGGTGAGGCCACACCTAAAGTACTGCGTACAGTTTTGGTCTCCTTATTTGAGGAAGAATATACTTTCATTGGAGGCAGTTCAGAGAAGGTTCATTAGGTTGATCCCTGAGTTGACTTATGAAGATAGGTTGAGCAGGTTGGGCCTATGAAGAACATAATAAGAACATAAGGACATAAGAATTAGGAACAGGAGTAGGCCATCTAGCCCCTCGAGCCTGCTCCGCCATTCAACAGGATCATGGCTGATCTGGCCGTGGACTCCGCTCCACTTACCCGCCCGCTCCCCGTAACCCTTAATTCCCTTATTGGTTAAAAATCTATCTATCTGTGATTTGAATACATTCAATGAGCTAGCCTCAACTGCTTCCTTGGGCAGAGAATTCCACAGATTCACAATCCTCTGGGAGAAGAAATTCCTTCTCAACTCGGTTTTAAATTGGCTCCCCCATATTTTGAGGCTGTGCCCCCTAGTTCTAGTCTCCTCGACCAGTGGAAACAACCTCTCTGCCTCTATCCCTTTCATTATTTTAAATGTTTCTATAAGATCACCCCTCATCCTTCTGAACTCCAACGAGTAAAGACCCAGTCTACTCAATCTATCATCATAAGGTAACCCTCTCATCTCCAGAATCAGCCTAGTGAATCGTCTCTGTACCCCCTCCAAAGCTAGTATATCCTTCCTTAAGTAAGGTGACCAAAACTGCACGCAGTACTCCAGGTGCGGCCTCACTAATACCCTATACAGTTGCAGCAGGACCTCCCTGCTTTTGTACTCCATCCCTCTCGCAATGAAGGCCAACATTCCATTCGCCTTCCTGATTACCTGCTGCACCTGCAAACTAACTTTTTGGGATTCATGCACAAGGACCCCCAGGTCCCTCTCCACCACAGCATGTTGTAATTTCTCCCCATTCAAATAATATTCCCTTTTACTGTTTTTTTTTCCCAAGGTGGATGACCTCACATTTTCCGACATTGTATTCCATCTGCCAAACCTTAGCCCATTCGCTTAACCTATCTAAATCTCTTTGCAGCCTCTCTGTGTCCTCTACACAACCCGCTTTCCCACTAATCTTTCTGTCATCTGCAAATTTTGTTACACTACACTTTGTCCCCTCTTCCAGGTCATCTATGTATATTGTAAACAGTTGTGATCCCAGCACCGATCCCTGTGGCACACCACTAACCACCAATTTCCAACCCGAAAAGGACCCATTTATCCCGACTCTCTGCTTTGTGTTAGCCAGCCAATTCTCGATCCATGCTAATACATTTCCTCTGACTCTGCATACCTTTTATCTTCTGCAGTAACCTTTTGTGTGGCACCTTATTGAATGCCTTTTGGAAATCTAAATACACCACATCCATCGGTACACCTCTATCCACCATGCTCGTTATATCCTCAAAGAATTCCAGTAAATTAGTTAAACATGATTTTCCCTTCATGAATCCATGTTGTGTCTGCTTGATTGTACTATTCCTATCTAGATGTCTTGCTATTTCTTCCTAATGATGGCTTCAAGCATTTTCCCCACTACAGATGTTAAACTAACCAGCCTATAGTTACCTGCCTTTTGTCTGCCCCCTTTTTTAAACAGAGGCGTTACATTAGCTGCTTTCCAATCTGATGGTACCTGCCCAGAGTCCAGAGAATTTTGGTAGATTATAACGAATGCATCTGCTATAACTTCTGCCATCTCTTTTAATACCCTGGGATGCATTTCATCAGGACCAGGGGACTTGTCTACCTTGAGTCCCATTAACCTATCCAGCACTACCTCCCTAGTGATAGTGATTATCTCAAGGTCCTCCCTTTCCACATTCCCGTGACCAGCAATCTTTGGCATGGTTTTTGTGTCTTCCACTGTGAAGACCGAAGCAAAATAATTGTTTAAGGTCTCAGCCATTTCCACATTTCCCATTATTAAATCCCCCTTCTCATCTTCTAAGGGACCAACATTTACTTTAGTCACTCTTTTCCGTTTTATATATCGGTAAAAGCTTTTACTATCTGTTTTTATGTTTTGTGCAAGTTTACTTTCATAATCTATTTTTCCTTTCTTTATTGCTTTCTTAGTCATTCTTTGCTGTCGTTTAAAATTTTCCCAATCTTCTAGTTTCCCACTAACCTTGGCCACCTTATACGCATTGGTTTTTAATTTGATACTCTCCTTTATTTCCTTGGTTATCCACGGCTGGTTATCCCTTCTCTTACCGCCCTTTTTCACTGGAATATATTTTTGTTGAGCACTATGAAAGAGCCCCTTAAAAGTCCTCCACTATTCCTCAATTGTGCCACTGTTTAGTCTGTGTTTCCAGTCTACTTTAGACAACTCTGCCCTCATCCCACTGTAGTTCCCTTTGTTTAAGCATAGTACGCTCGTTTGAGACACTACTTCCTCATCCTCAATCTGTATTACAAATTCAACCATCCTGTGTTCACTCATTCCGAGAGGATCTTTTACTTGGAGATCATTTATTATTCCTGTCTCATTACACAGGACCAGATCTAAGATAGCTTGCTCCCTTGTAGGTTCTGTTAAATACTGTTCTAAGATTGAGCAGGTTGCAGTTGGTGATCTTATTGAAACATATGATACTGAGTGGGCTCGACAAGGGAGATGCAGAGAGGATGTTTCCCCTCGTGGAATATTTAGAACTATGGGGCATAGTTTAAGAATAAGGGGTCGCCCATTTAGAACTGAGATGAGAAGGAATTTCTTCTCTGAGGGTCGTAAATCTGTGGAATTCTCCGTATCAGAGAGCTGTGGAGGCTGGGTCATTGAATATATTTAAGGTGGAGATAGACAGATTTTTGAATGATAACGGAGTGAAGGGTTATGGGGAGCAGGCAGGGAAGTGGAGTTGACCCCAAGATCAGATCAGCCATGATCTTAAATGGCGGAGCAGGCTTAAGGGGCCAAATGGCCTACTCCTGCTCTTATTTCTTATGTACACGATCCTGCTTGACTGGGCAGATGTTTTGCTTTTAACATAACTGTACATGACCAACCAAAGAAACTGCCAGAAACAAGTGCAGAAAGGAAGGGGGTACCAGCTGAAAGGGTGATCAATGGGCTGAAGATGGGATAAGTTAATTGCGCAGCCCATGTGCACAATGTGTGAATGGAATGGAGTTGATGCACAGATGGTCATTTTTCAAAATGTTTGTTGAGTATCAGGTTATCTTAATCCTCCTGTACGGGCAATGCTTGAGATTACTTTCATGAATTGATAATATGCCATTTATCAAAGACTGGCACAGACATAATTGGTTGAATGGCCTCCTTCTGTGCTATAAATTTCTATGATTCAATGTAAATTTCTATGAAGATCTGGAAATGGTGGTGGGTGGGGAGGGGGAGCACGGGGAGTGGTGGTGGATCTTACAGGATCTTTTAAATTCATCCTGTCCATTGTAATTATTATCTGCAAAAGGAATGTGTAATCATGGCCTTGAACTAATAAATTCTAAAAACCTTTGTTTACAAATATTCCTACTTTGTGGATGTTCTGTCACTTGCCAATACCAGTAGAATCAACAGGTCAAGACAAACAAAGGAAACTGATGGTGTACCATGGTGGGAGACTTCGAAGAGGTGACTGAAAACTTTCTTGAAAAGAGGTTTAAGAAGGTTTTTAATGGTGCAGGAAGAATGTAGTTCAAGACAATGAGGGCTGAGGTATCTGAAGGCGTTGCTGCTGATGGTGCGATGCGGTTGGAATACTAAAGATTGCAGGACTGAACAAGAGGCTGGAGAAAGTTGCAGAAGAAGGTTGAGGCAATTTGAACGTGAGGATGAGTATTTTAAATTCAATGTGTTGGGGGAAGAAGGAACCAATGTGGATCAGCAAGATAGGATATGGGTGACTGTGTTTTGGGATAGCTAAAGGCTATGGAGAATGAGAATTGGAGGACGTTCAAAAACAATCAGTCCTCGAGGTGACAAAAGCTTGTATAAGGACTTTGGCAGTAGTGGGGTGGAGATGTCAAATGCTGCAGAAAGTTTAGGGAGGGCAGAGATAATGCTTTACAGTTCGCAGAGAATATCATATGTGGCTTTGGCAAGGAACGCTTTCTTTCTGTGAGCAGGGCGGAAACCAGAACGAGGGGTTTGAACACAGAGTTTTGGCGTGATGGGCATGGATTTGGGTTGCAACTGCATGTTTGAATACTTTTTAGAGAGGGAAGAGTGTTCGAGATAAGACAGTAATTGGAGAGGATGGATAGGTCAAAAATGTTTTTTTGAGAAAGTGGGTAATGGCCACCAGAACACTATTGAGATAATTCTACAGCCGTGCTACTGATGGGGAACATTTCCTGCCAGCAACTCGTGTTGGAAATTCGGCCATGTGCTTCGCAGATTTCCACAACCATTTAAAGTAATTTTTTAAAATCATGTGCAGTACATGCCTGATTTTCTGACTTGTACTCTTGGTGGGAGAGATTCACCATCAGCAGCCCAAAGTTGGAAAATTGGCATGTTTTCAATTCTCATTGTCCATGTATATAGAATTCAATAAGTATATCTCGTATTCATTTTGACTTGCCTTTTTTCCTTAAAATTGCGGGTCCTCAATGGAAAAGAAAATTAGGCTGTGTAAAATGGCTGTTGATTCATTATTGCCAGTGTTATGCTACCGCCAAAGCATCATTATCCTGTATAGAAGTAATAATCTGTCCTGTTGCTAAGTATACAATCGGATCCTGTTCTGCTGAAGAGCGACAAGAGTACAATCCATTTCATAGTCTAAAATTCGGTGGTACCTGTAGAAGTGTTCTGTGTTTGCGGAGCAATTTCTCCCAAAAAATTGAGATTAAACAAATGTTCAGATTAAATATTTATTAAAGTTTAGAAATTATTGTAATTTAATAAGAGAATAAATTTAAAAAGCTTCTTCTGACAAACAGTGATGCCCATTTTGGTGCTGTCATTTGTCTTTGGGTATGCTGAGATATTGTTCGTGAACAGGAATGACATTTGCGAGAAGTTCCTGCTTCTGCAAGTAACGTGTCACTTGTGGCACCAGCTGAAAATAAAATAATTCCTCAAACTACTTGCTGTTTATTCAAGCATTAGATTGGAGTGAATGAGAAAAGTTGAGATTAAGGTTATTGAAAGTTAGGTTCTTGGCAGATTTTAATCTCACTGGTATGGGACTGTAGTGGTAGTTTATGTGACTCATTGGTGTTGCTGATTCTGAGGGACTTTGTGTACTTGTTCCCTGGTGTGACACTTTTTCCATGTTCATCCATACTCTGAGGAATGAGCAAAGAAATGGATGAAGAAATAGATGAGTTTGAGACTGACTTCCTGTTTCTTGGAAGGTAAAAGTCCAGAATAAGATGGAGTTTGTATGTGACGACTGATCACGAAACCATGGGCGACAGCAAATTCTTTCTAGGAATGGGGAGGAGGGCCTTCAATAAATCTGGAGTTTTGGTGCACTGTACTTAGTTGGGGAAGGTCCTTTTGTATGAAGTTGCCAATTTTATCTTTAATGAACATAGATGTGTATTTAGAAATCATAGAGCATAATCCTTACTTCACTTTTAGGTTATCTGTTTATGTAAAATGTTTTGTTTTGTATTTAATTTCAGATTGCCATTCCTAATAACACTCAGTTGAGATGCGTTTCATGGAATAAAGACCAAGGATTTATTGCCTGTGGTGGGGAAGATGGCCTTTTAAAGGTGCTGAAACTTGAAACACAGACAGGTAGGGAAAAGCTTAGAAAGCTATATGGTATGTAGTACAATTTTTAAGAATCGTCTTTGCATATATTTTATGATAAATCCCCACAATGCATGCAGAGGATATACAATGATCTTGTCAGGATACCTGGGAAACTGTATCCTGTTCTGGCTAGCCAGGATATGAAGGGGGGAAAAGAGGCTATAGCTGTTACCTGGATTTAGAGTGATAAGCTATGAAGAACAACTTGATTCTTCGGCCTTGAAAAGGAAATAAGACTTGCATTTATAAAGTGACATGTCAGATGTTATAGAAATATATAAGATACTGAATGGGTTAGAAGAAGTAAACCTGGAATATATAGGTGAAGGAAGTAGGGCAGAGCACACAAACAAAGGATTGAAAAGGACCAGATTGGACGGATTTAAGAAAAAAATAGATGTTGTACTGGGAAATCAATAGAGCTGGATCTTCAGATTCAAATGGCCGAACCAATCTTGTGACTTTACATGTTCTAGGTTTGTTTTTAAAAAATATATTTGATAGCGACCACCATCTTAGTTCCATTATTTAAAAAGAAAGAACTTCTGTTCATACAGCGGCAGAAATTGCCCCTTTCTTTTAAAGAGGTGTCACAGAGGCGGTGATGGTGTGGAAAGCACTCGCTGCTTGGTTGGCGCGGAGTCGCTGACAATCGCGACGTTGTCCTCATTTTATTTTTGGGGCGGTGGACTTTCCTGCCCTGCCGGTGTTCCTGCCCCGTCAACCCCTTATGGACTGGCGGCGACCCCCTTTCTGCTCCACGTGGGAAATTGCCCCACGGGAGTGGTTCGACTACCGCTCAGTGCCCTGGACAGCTTTCCCCTATGGGAAGCTGCCTGTGGCTGGGCAGCGTGTCCGCCCTTAAAGGGGAGGGTGCATTGCCACGGTCGGCATTTCATTTTAATTGTCGGCCGACTCCGAGGTCGATCCGACAATGGCGGCCATGGATTCGGCCAGGCCGCCAACAGGCAGCCCAGCACCCCCTCTTGGGTGCCGGACCGCTGGTCTGACCAAAACCCTCCATGGTGGCCCAGTGGGTGCCACTAACGTGGCTGCAGAGTTCACAGCAGCTCTCTCCTTTAATTGAAGGGGAGGAATGTTGCTACGTGTCAGTGGGACGTCCGTGTCATGCTGATGTCATCAGTGCAGCGCTGATGACACCAACCAACGTCCGTCCTGCTAAACGCCGACTTCTGCCCCAAACACCGTCCAGTAGAAAAAAACATTTAAAGAGCTCAATTTCGCTCCACTATTGGGGAAGAGAAAAATCTTTAAAAAAACGATAGGCGTGCCCATCATTTTGATGAGGGTTGGATGTGTAGTCTCCAAAGAGGAGAAAAATCTATCTTCGTAATAAGAAAAATCCTCTAATGTATTGCAAGTAGGGGTAGATGAAAAATGGGCACAAGTGACTCTGTAGGCAAGTGTGGCCTCATCATACTACCACCTAAAATGTCATAGAATTATACTTGGGAGGAATAAAATGCTTTATTTGTATTTACTTAATGGAAGCTGATCAGTGTGTAATGTAATGTAAGTTTCTCAAAGTGCTCTTGAGTGTTAAACTCTGAGTGGAGTGGCATACAATTACGTATCAAGATGTACTTTCCTGAAGTTCTGCTTTAATGTGAGCAGGAGAGAAGACTAAAACCAATTGGGCAAAGGAAGAGAATAAGATAAAAATTAAAAATGGACCCTAAAGGTCAGATAAGCTGTAAATTAAATGGATCTTTGCTGCAGCAGTGGTGGGGAAACTATCTCTGGGTAATGGAGGGGGAGAAAAAAAGTCACCGGGATTCCTAGTCCTATTTGCTGTCCAGTGGCACCTGCAGGAGGGTGCGCACCTTTGGATATTGGCCAGCATATAGCTAACAATTTGATGTTCGTACATGCATCAGCCAATGCATTGTCCCAACTCTCTGGCTTGTTGCTTTTAGCTCAAATGATTGGTCGATCTGATCATGGGTTTTACTGCATTATAAAGCTGAAATAAAAATTGAAAATGCTAGAAACACTTAACAGATCAGCCAGTATCTGTGGAAAGAGAGAGACAAATTATGAACCACCGGCAGATCTGCAGCTCTTGAGAACTCCAGGGCCAACTCTTCTGCTGGGGTTAAAGTGGTGTAAGGATTGTCTGGGTTACATCTGTAGAGGTTGACTGAGGGAGTGTGGTGCCAATGCCAAATGGTCTCCTTCTGTGGGGTTAGTTGGTATAATTGCATTAGGATATGGGTGAGTACGAGAGATGCTTAATCAGAGGGGGATGTGAGTATGTACACGGAGAAAGGGACGGGTAGACATGCAATGTATGTTGTTGTGAGGAATGTTGTGCAGGAGCAGGCTTGGGAAGGCAGAGTGATGGGGATGTGGTGACCGGCACATCAGGATGAAGGTGAGTGTGGCTTTGCACTCACCTTTCCAGATCTCACAAGATCATAGAAGCGCTTCCGGCACTGCACCAAGGTACGCCTCACTACATCCCTGCTGATCACCTCCTCAGCTATTTGGAGCCAGGCTCTTTTTGTCTCCTGGAGAGATCTCTTTCGCCCATCCGCAGGGAAGAGGACATCCCTGCCTGCTCTGACTCCCCCCACAAGAATATGTAGGGAGTCATAGGAAAACCTGGGTGCAGCCCTCTGCCTTTGGGAAGTCATGTTTACAAGTCTCAGCAATAACAAGATCCTCCAATATATTTCCTCCACACTCCTAGATAAACCTTCATATGCAATGTGGCCAAGGCCCCTTTAAATATCCCTTCTAGAAATGTGCCCATCAATGACGTCATCAGACCCGCACCATTTTATAGGGCTGGGAAACACGCATGTCTGCCAGTAACTGAAAGTTGCTCTGAGGAGTGGGCTCATCAATTCAACATGATACGACCTGCCATGCAGCCCGCATGCACCCGACCCGACTCGGTAAGGAAAATTCTGGCAAATGTGAGGTCATCCACTTTGGACCTAAAAAATAGGGTACTTTCTAAATGTTGAAAAGCTAAAAACAGTGGTAGTCCAAAGAGACTTGGGAGTCTAGGTACATAGCTCATTAAAATGTCATCAAATAATCAAAAAGGCTAATTGAATGCTGGCAAATCCCCTGGGAGGACAGATGCACAAACATTAGCGTCCTCGTCCAGGCCAACATCCCCAGCATTGAAGCACTGACCACACTTGATCAGCTCTGCTGGGCAGGCCCCATAGTCCGCATGCCAGACACGAGACTCCCAAAACAAGTGCTCTACTCAGAATTCGTCCACGGCAAATGAGCCAAAGGCGGGCAGAGGAAACGTTATAAGGACACCCTCAAAGCCTCCCTGATAAAGTGCGACATCCTTACTAACACCTGGAAGTCCTTGGCCATAGACCGCCCTAATTGGAGGAAGTGCATTTGGGAGGGCAGGTATATAGAGTTATAGAATCAGAGAAATTTATGGCACAGAAGGAGGCCATTCAGCAGATCGTGTCTGTGCCAGCCAAAAAAGAGCTATGTAGTCTAATCCCACTTTCCAGCTCTTGGTCCGTAGGTTGCAGCAGTTCAAGTGTGTATCCAAGTACTTTTTAAATGTGATTAGTGTTTCTGCCTCGACCACCCTTTCAGGCAGTGAGTTTCAGATCCCCACCATCCTCTGAGTAAAAAAAAGTTCTCCTCAACTCTCCTCTAATCCTTCTACCAATTATTAATGATTTAGACGAGGGGATTAAATGTAGTATCTCCAAATTTGCGGATGACACTAAGTTGGGTGGCAGTGTGAGCTGCGAGGAGGATGCTATGAGGCTGCAGAGTGACTTGGATAGGTTAGGTGAGTGGGCAAATGCATGGCAGATGAAGTATAATGTGGATAAATGTGAAGTTATCCACTTTGGTGGTAAAAACAGAGAGACAGACTATTATCTGAATGGTGACAGATTAGGAAAAGGGAAGGTGCAAAGAGACCTGGGTGTCATGGTACATCAGTCATTTAAGGTTGGCATGCAGGTACAGCAGGCGGTTAAAAAAGCAAATGGCATGTTGGCCTTCATAGCGAGGGGATTTGAGTACAGGGGCAGGGAGGTGTTGCTACAGTTGTACAGGGCCTTGGTGAGGCCACACCTGGAGTATTGTGTACAGTTTTGGTCTCCTAACCTGAGGAAGGACATTCTTGCTATTGAGGGAGTGCAGCGAAGGTTCACCAGACTGATTCCCGGGATGGTGGGACTGACCTATCAAGAAAGACTGGATCAACTATGTATTCACTGGAGTTCAGAAGAATGAGAGGGGACCTCATAGAAACGTTTAAAATTCTGACGGGGTTAGACAGGTTAGATGCAGGAAGAATGTTCCCAATGTTGGGGAAGTCCAGAACCAGGGGACACAGTCTAAGGATAAGGGGGAAGCCATTTAGGACCGAGATGAGGAGGAATTTCTTCACCCAGAGAGTGGTGAACCTGTGGAATTCTCTACCACAGAAAGTTGTTGAGGCCAATTCACTAAATATATTCAAAAAGGAGTTAGATGAAGTCCTTACTACTAGGGGGATCAAGGGGTATGGTGAGAAAGCAGGAATGGGGTACTGAAGTTGCATGTTCAGCCATGAACTCATTGAATGGCGGTGCAGGCTAGAAGGGCCGAATGGCCTACTCCTGCACCTATTTTCTATGTTTCTATGTTTCTATGTTTCAATTGCTTTAAATATAGGCACCCTGATTATTGATTGCTCTGCTAAAGGAAAACCATTCTATCTTCCCCTCTATAACTTTATAAACCTAATCAAGTTTCCCGTCAGCCTCTTCTATTCCTAAGAAAACAATCCCAGCCTAAACAATCTTTCCTCATAGCTAAAATTTTGCAGTCCTGGCAACATCCTCGTAAATTTCCTCTGTACCCTCTCTAGCGCAATCACATCTTTCCTGTAATGTGGTGACCATAACTGAATACACTGCTCTAGTTGTGGCCTGACTGGTGTTTTATACAGTTCAAGCATAACCTCCTTGCTCTTGTATTCTGTGTCTCAGCTAATAAAGGAAAGTATCCCGTATGCCTTATGAACAAGCTTATCTACCTGTCCTGTGACCATCCACTCCAAGGTCCCTCTGTTCCTCTACACTCCTCAGTATCCTACCATTTATTGTGTATTTCCTTGTCTTGTTAGTCCTTCTCGAATGCATTACCTCACAATTGTATAATACTTTGGTTAGGCCACAGCTGGAGTATTGTGTGCAGTTCTGGTCGCAGTATTATAGGAAGGATGTGATTGCACTAGAGAGGGTGCAGAGGAGATTTACCCTCTGGATGCTGCCTGGAATGGAGAATCTTAGTTATGAGGACAGATTGGATAGGCTGGGTTTGTTCTCATTGGAACAGAGGACGTTGAGAGGAGACCTCATTGAGGTGTACAACATATTGAGGGGCCTGGACATAGTGGATAGTGAGGGTCTATTTCCATCGGTGGAGAGGTCTATTACGAGGAGGCATAGTTTTAAGGTGGTTGGTGGAAGGATTTGAGGGGGGTGCTTATTTACGCAGAGGGTTGTGGGGATCTGGAACTTGCTGCCTGGAAGAATGGTGGATGCAGAAACCCTCACCACTTTTAAGAGATGGTTGGATGGGCACTTAAAGTGCAGTAACCTGCAGGGACCTAGAGCTGGTAATTGGGATTAGACTGGATGATCTTTGTTAAGTATCGAATAACTCCACGAGGCCAAGTACGGTGAATTAGTTCAGGCATGACCTTACTCCAGTTTATTCATTCTCAAAGTAGGGATTCAACATGGCTGCCAACATTATATACACAGCTTGCACGTGTCTGCCAGTGACCATTAAGACTCCGACAGTCGTGCCCTCCGGTGGTAGGTAAAACCCAGTTAACATATACAACATCATTCTTCCCAAAGTCCTTGGTACAGGTTGTATTTACAAGTTGAGATGGTCCGCGGCCTTCCGCTCCCTGGTTGATCTTCTTAATTCGAACCCAAGCTTGGGTGAGTTAGTAGGACCATTGCTGCATTGCGGAGCAGTCGGTCTGACAGGACTGTCGGGGATGGTAGGTTCGTCTTCGTGAATAACACAAGGGTCAACAGATGGTTGGATGTGTGTTGGTTGGTCGATGATGATGTCATCTTCAATTTGTTCTGGGTTGTCTGTGAATCGCTGTTTGGTTTGGTCGATGTGCCTCTTGCACGTTTGGCCATTTAACAGTTTGTCTACAAACACCCTGTTCCCCTCCTTGGCCAAAACCGTGCCAGCAACCCACTTTGGACCATGATCATAATTCAGGACAAACACAGGGTCATGAACAGCAATGTCACGTGATACGGCCGCGCGATCTTGGTACCATTGCTGCCGTTGCCTTCTGGTTTCGACATGATCATTTGAGATCCAGGTGTACAAGGGAGAGCCTGGTTTTGAGGCCTCTCTTCACTAACAGCTCGGCAGGAGGGACCCCAGTGAGCAAGTGGGGTCTCGTCCGGTAACTGAGCAGAATGCGGGACAAGCGGGTCTGTAGGGAGCTGTGAGTCACATGTTTTAGGCTCTGCTTGATGGTTTGGACAGCCCGCTCCACTTGACCATTAGACGTGGGTTTGAAAGGGGCAGACCTGACATGCTTGATGCCATTATGGGTCATAAACTTGTGGAATTCCGAACTGGTGAAATATGGTCCGTTGTCGCTGTCAAGGAGGTCGGGCAGGCCATGGGTGGCGAACATGGCCCGGAGGCTTTCAATAGTGGCTGTGGATGTGCTGGATGACATGATTACGCATTCAATCCATTTGGAATAAGCGTCCACTACCACTAAAAACATTTTGTCGAGAAAGGGGCCGGCAAAGTCTATGTGGATCCTTGACCACGGTTTGGATGGTCATGACCACAGACTCAGCGGAGCCTCCATAGGTGTGTTAGTCAATTGCATGCAAGTGTTGCACTGATGCACGCATGACTCCAAGTCCAAGTCAATGCCGGGCCACCAAATGTGAGACCTGACGATGGCCTTCATCATGACAATGCCTGAGTGGATACTGTGTAAATCTTGCACAAAAGTTTCCCTGCCTTTTTTTGGCATAACAACACGATTATCCCATAACAGACAATCAGACTGAACAGACAATTCATCTTTGCGATGGCTATAAGGCTTAATTTTATCCTGCATTTCCCTGGGAATGGCAGACCAATTTCCATTTAGGACACACCTTTTTATGCTTGATAGTTCGGGATCCTGGCTGGTCCAGGTTCTAATTTGGCAAGCCGTGACGGGTGACCCCTCGCTCTCGAAGGCATCCATGACCAGCAGCAAGTCTGCGGGCTGCGGAATTTCCACCCCGGTTGTGGGCAATGGTAGCTGGCTAAGCACATCAGCACAGTTTTCAGTGCCTGGTCTGTGGCGGATGACGTAATCATAAGCGGATAATGTCAGTGCCCATCTTTGGATGCGGGACGAGGCATTGGTGTTTATACCGTTGCTCTCAGAAAACAATGAAATGAGTGGCTTGTTGTCTGTTTCAAACTCAAACCGAAGCCCAAACAGGTATTAGTGCATTTTCCTCACCCCATATATGCATGCTAAAGCCTCTTTCTCTACCACACTATAGGTTCTTTCAGCCTTAGAAAGACTTCTGGACACGTATGCAACTGGTTGGAGTTTGCCTGATACATTTGGCTTGCTGGAGCACACAACCGCACATGATAAGGCGTCGCAGACCAGCACAAACCGCTTACATGGGTCATAACGTACCAGTAATTTATTGGACCATAACAGATTCTTGGCCTTCTCAAAGGCTCTGTCTTGAGATTTTCCCCAAACCCAGTCATTACCCTTTCTCAGCAACATGTGCAAGGGCTCTAGCAATGTGCTCAAACTAGGTAGAAAGTTACCGAAATAGTTGAGAAGACCCAGGAACGAACATAGCTCCGTCACACTCGGGGTCTGGGTGCATTCTTGATGGCCTCTGTCTTCCAGTCCGTAGGCCAGATGCTATCTGCTGCAATCTTTCTCCCCAGGAATTTGACTTCTGGTGCCATGAAAATGCACTTGGAGTGTTTTAGCCTGAGTCCTGCTCTGTCCAGACGACGTAGAACCTCTTCCAGGTTGTGCAGGTGTTCGGTGGCGTTGCGACCGGTGATCAGGATGTCATCTTGGAATGTGATGGTTCTCGGGACGGACTTCAGCAAACTCTCCATGTTTCTCTGAAATATGGCGACTGCCGAGCGAATTCTGAAGGGGCATCTGTGGTATATAAACAATCCTTTGTGTGTGTTGATGCACGTCAGTTTTTTCAAAGATTTGACCAGCTCCTGTGTCATGTAAGCTGAGGTCAGGTCCAATTTGGTGAACGACTCCCCCCCCCCCCCCCCCCCCCGACTAGCGTTGCAAACAGGTCGTCGGCCTTGGTTAACGGGTAATAATCCTGTATCGAGACTCGGCTGATCGTTACCTTGTAGCCGCCGCAGATCCTTACCGTGCCGTCACTTTTCAACACCAGGGCAATTGGACTGGCCCAATCGCTGAACTCGACTGGTGATATGATTCCTTCCCATTGTAGTCTGTCCAGTTCGATCTCGACCTTCTCCCTTATCATGTACGGAACCGCCCGAGCCTTGTGATGGACGAGTCTTGCACCCAGGCCTAGGTAGATCTGCACCTTGGCTCCCGTGAAGTTGCCGATGCCTGGCTCGAACAACGAGGGAAACTTACTCAGCACTTGAGCATACGAAGCGTCATCCACTGATGATAAGGCTTTAATATCGTTCCAGTTCCATTTAATTTTCTCAAGCCAACTCCTGCCGAACAGCGTTAGACCATTGCCTGGAATGATCCACAACGATAAATCATGCACAGCTCCATTGTACGAGACCTTTACTGCCACGCTACCAATGACTGGTATGAGCTCTTTGGTGTAGGTACGCAGCTTAGCATTGATTGGGCTCAGTTTGGGTCTTTTTGCCTTAATATCCCACAGCTTTTCGAAAGCCTTCTGGCTCATTATTGACTGACTCACACCCGTGTCCAATTCCATAGATACTGGAACCCCATTTAATTTAACTTCCAGCATTATCTGAGGACTTTTGGTAAAAGAATGTATCCCATACACTTCTTTATCCTGTATCTGGGGTTGAGTTGCCTGTGCCGCTTGATCCACGCTGGATTGATCATCCTCAGCCACGTGGTGTGTCGCAGCATGCTTGCTCGGTTGCGGATGATCGCCCTCACAACGCCAACAAGGCGAGATTTGATTCACCCCCGATGGCGGACCTTGAGCAGTTACAGGTCGTACGAACGCGGACGAGTAGGCCCTGCCATGTGCAGCTCTGCCTGCCGACAATATTATTTTATGCACAGTACTTGGTGGTGAGTTTCGATGCTGGGAAGATATCTGTTTCGAGTTTTCGTCCGTGGGCATGCATGCCTGGGTGATCATGATGGCCCTGCTCAGGTCTAGAGATTTAGAAGCCAGCAGCTTTCGAAGCATGACGTCGTGGCCAATCCAAGTACGAAAAAGTCCCGCAGCATTTCCTTCAACGCAGCTCCGAAATTGCATGGTCCAGCGAGACGTATCAGGTCGCGACAAATTCCGCCACGTCCTGGCCCTCGGAGCGATTGTGCGTATAGAAACGATATCTCGCCATGATGATGCTTTCCTTCGGTTTAAAGTGGTTCCGAATCAGCGTACACAATTGATCGTAAATCTTATCCGTTGGTCAAGTCAGTGAGAGTAGATTCTTGATAAGGCCATAAATTTTTGACCCACAAACGGTGAGGAGAACTATCCTGCGCTTCATTGCGTTATCGGTTCCTTCCAATCCGTTGGCTACGAAGTACTGGTCGAGGCGATCAGTGAAATCCACCCAGTCTTCCCCTTCCACGAATCTCTCCAAAATTCCAACAGACATGGTTGCGTGAAAGTTCGTATTTTTAACTTGTCGCCAATTGTTAAGTATTGAATAATTCCAACGCCTGAGCTAGTTCAGGCATGATCTTACTCCAGTTTATTCATTCTCAAAGTGAGGATTCAACGTGGCTGCCAACATATTATATACATGGCTTGCATGTGTTTGCCAATGACCATTAGGACTCCGACAGTTGCGCCCTCCGGTGGCAGGTAAAACCCAGTTAACATACATAACAACCTTTTGTTGTACGGAGCAGATATAATGGTAAGTACTGCAGGGAATAGAATACGGCCAGGGTGATCTCCGGGACTAGTTTCGATCGCCTGGATGGGTCAGAGAGGAATTTTCCCAGATTTTTTTCTCCCTAAATTGGCCGAGGTTTTTATCTGGTTTTTGCCTCTCCCAGGATAGCTCTAGTTGGGGTGGAGTGTAGAATGTTTCAGTATAAGGGGTGTCGCAGTTGTGGTGAGGCGGATTGGTTGGGCTGGGTGCTCTTTGCCTTTCCGTCATTGTTCATAGGTTTATATGTAACCTTTAGGGTTGCTGACCAAGGGCCGCGTGGCACTTTGTCGGCCGACACGATGGGCCGGAATGGTCTCCTGTGCTGTAAATTTCTATGTTCTATGTTCTATGTTCTGTGTTCTCCAGATTGAATTTCATTTGGCACTTTTCTGCCCACTTGACCAGTCCATTGGTATCTTCCTGCCGTCTACAGCTTTCGTCCACACTATAAACCATACGGCCAATTTTTGTATTGTATGCAAACGTCTTAATCATGCTTCCTACATTAAAGTTTAAATCATTGATGTATACCACAAAAAGCAAGGGACCTAGTACTGAGCCCTGCGGAACCCCACTTCAAACAGCCTTTCAGTCACAAAAACACCCGTCGACCATTACACTTTGCTACCTGCCACTGAACCAATTTTGGATCAAACTTGCCACTTTCCCTTGGATCCCATGGGCTTTAACTTTTTTGACCAATTTGCCATGTGGGACCTTGTCAAAAGCCTTGCTAAAATCCATGTAGACTACATGAAATGCACTACCTTCATCGATCCTCCTTGTTATTTCCTCAAAAAATTCAATCAAGTTAGTCAGACATGAACTTCCCTTAACAAATCCATGCTCACTGTCCTTAATTGATCCATGTCTTTCTAAATGATTAAATCCCTCAGAATTTTTTTACAATAATTTGCCCACCACCGAGGTTAGGCTGACTGGTTTGTACTTTCTCGGTCTATCCTTTTCTCCCTTTTTAAACAACGGTGCAACATTAGCAGTCCTCCAGTCCTCCGGTACCACACCTGTAGCTAGGGAGAATTGGAAAATGATGGTCAACGCCTCTGCTATTTCTTCCCTTGCATCTCTTAACAACCTGGGATACATTTCACTGGCCCAGGCGATTTATATACTTTCAAAGATGTTAAACCTCTTAATATATTCCCTCTCACTGTTTATCTGATCTAATATTTCACCCTTCTCTTCCTTAACTACAATGTTTGTATCCTCCCTCTCTTTGTGAAGATAGGCGCAAAGTATTCATTAAGAGCCAAAGCTACGTTTTCCGCCTCTACACACAGCTTACCTTTTTGGTCTCTAATAGGCCCTACTCTTTCTTTAGTTATCCTCTTGCTGTTTATGTATTGATAAAACATCTTTGGGTTTTCCTTGATTTTACTTGTCCTCTTTGATTTCCTAATTTTCTTTTTAATTTCACCCCTGCACTTTCTATACTCCTCTCGGCTTTCTGCAGTATTTAGCTCTTGGTATTTGACAAGCTTACTTTTTTGCCTTATCCTACCCTGTATGTCCCTTGACATCCAGGGGTCTCTAGATTTGGGAGTCCCACCCTTTTTCTTTGTGGGAACATATTTGCTCTGAACCCTCACTGTCTCCTCCTTGAATGTCTCCCACTGCTCTGACACTGATTTCAAGAATCTGTTTCCCAGTCCACTTTTGCTATCTCGGCTTAGTAAAATTGGCCTTTCCCCAATTGAGAACTTTTACTCCAGGTCTATCTTTGTCCTTTTCCATAACGATGCTAAATCTAACTGAATGATGATCACTAGTGTTAGAAGTGTCAGCTGTGGCTCAGTGGGTAGCCCTCTTGCTGTTGCGTCAGAAGGTTGTAGGTTCAAATCGTACTTCAGGGACTTGAGCATAAAAATTTTGGCTGACAGTGCAGTGCTGAAGGAGTTCTGCACTGTCGAAGATGTCGTTTTTCAGATGAAATGTTAAACCGAGGCCTCATCTGCCCTCTCAGGTGGATGTAAAATATCCCATGGCACTATTTTGAAGAAGAATAGGGGAGTTATCCCCAGTGTCCTGGCCATTATTTATCCCTCCATCAACATAACAAAAACAGATTATCAGTCTATTATCACATTGCTGTTTGCGGGAACTTGCTGTGCGCAAATTGGCTGCCACATTTCCTGTGTTGACTACACTCCAAAAGTACTTCATTGGGTG
Organism: Pristiophorus japonicus; assembly: GCF_044704955.1. Lineage (NCBI taxonomy): Eukaryota > Metazoa > Chordata > Chondrichthyes > Pristiophoridae > Pristiophorus > Pristiophorus japonicus. Next base: position 81,319,861 of record NC_091983.1, read on the forward strand.
TAAAGCACTTTGAGACATCTGGTGGATGTGAAAGGTGCTATATAAACGCAAATCTTTCTTTACCACCAAAATGCTCTCCCTTCCACCTGTCCAGCTTCATATAATATAATATAATATAATATATATATATATAACATTGTATTCACAGGAAATTTGAGTTTAACTTGACATTGGGAGAATAAGCCTGGGAATGGGCACATTTTCAGATCTAACCTCCGGTCTGCACCCACAGAGGAAATTACAGGCCACTGTCTTTAGGAGAGGTAGAGAGAAATTTGGGTTAGGGAACTATTGAGCCTTTTGGCCTCCTCTTAAGTTCTTTCTTAAGCGTACCTGATACAGTACATTACTTTTAGTTTAACTCAATTTCCATTTTATATCTGTATTTAAAGCAACAATAAACACTACTATGAAATGGCATTTAGGTTTAGGTTCTAATTTGGCCATTGTGAATTTCTGTAGATGATACAAGATTAAAGGGATTGGCAGCACCCAGCAACCTTTCCATGAATCAGACACTGGAAGGACACAGTGGTAAGTTTTATTTTTATTTTGCATATCTGGTCAAAGAGGAATACAACTGTGGCTAGAGTGGCTATTGTAGTTCTTAGCTGTTGGCCGCTAAATAAAAGATCCAGGGACTGTCGATGATGATGGTGATGATGATGAAAACTGAATCAGTTGCTGCTACTAAATTGTTTGTCTAGCAGTTAGAATCTATAAGCAGAATTTATTGATTTGCCTGTACAGGTACAACATCCGGAATCCTCAGGATGGAATCCATGTCGGTTTTTGGATTTTTCCGTATTTCAGACAAGAAAATCAATAGTCTGAAATTAGGAATCCTCGACCGAATCCCTGCCGGATTTCGGGTTTTGCTGGATTTCAGACCTTGCTGCTCACCGATTCATGCCGCTCCTCGCAAGCCCGCCGATTCCCATGGCCCCCCGTCGCTGCACTTTTTACCGGCAAGTAGCCTCCTTATTCCTCCTACTAAACTGACCCATGCCGCTGTTGGCCGCCTCAAAAATGTCCGGTTTTCGGACAATAATTCCGGATGACTCCATTTGGGATGCGCAACATGTCTGTTTTTTTGGACAATAATTCCGGATGACTCCATCAGCTATGCGCAAAATGTCTGTTTTTCGGACAATTCCGGTTTTCGGAGTCCTGGATTCAGGATGTTTCACCTGTTCCGAAGTAAATTTTAACCGGTTCTTTATTATGTAATATACTCAACACCATTACAGTGATGAAAATTAGAGCTGTGTAGATGATGCAATCTGTCGTGATGACCGGGAACAAATGGCACTGTGAGGGTAGCGACATCCTTCTAATCATGCTGCAAATCATACATAATTTACCTAAATGTTCATATTAATAACTTACTACAGGTGCAACGTCCCAAATCCAGAACCCCGAAAACTAGAATTGTCCGAAAACCGAACATTTTGCGCATAGCTGATGGAATTGTCCCGAATTTGGAATTATTGTCCGAAAACCCCAATTCGGTCAAGGATTCTGGATTTCAGACCAGAAAATCAAGTCGGAAATCTAGAATCCTTGACCAAATCCATGCCGGATTTTGGGTTTTGTGGATTTCAGACCTTGACGCTCAAAACCCGGGACTGATTCGGTCGAGGATTCCGGATTTTAGACTATTGATTTTCTTGTCTGGAATACGGAAAAACTCAAAAACCGGAATGGACTCAGTCCCAAGGATTATGGATTTCGGACATTGTACCTGTACCTAATGTTTGGTGGGTGAACAGATTAAATGGTGAAAATTTGTGAGAACAATCCATAGCTTACTTGAGGCACTGATCTTAATTCACTTACGACTTTGTAAACTGAATTATCAGGTGAGCCTATTTGTGAGATATAAATCGTGTCTCAGGACTTCCTCATTCTAAATCCTCTATGCACTCAGAAACTAGTATTTTTTTTCTGTAGCGGAGTATTTGTTTTTAAACCCTTTTTATTTTCTCCTTTATTTTTAAGCTTGTGTGCATCAGTTCACTGTCAACAGAGTGGGTGCCATTCTCTGGTTTCTACCAAAGCAGTTTGGACTGATTGTTCGGAGATATGCAACACTAGCCTGGGTTTCCCCCAACTTTTTTCTTTCACTAACTGTTTAATTTCTCCCCACCCCCATAAGGAAATGTCTGGCTCCTACTTGTCATCTTGGTAAACAAATGTGGTAACCGACCTCTTTGGATGTATTTTGAATTTGTCTCTGTTATTAGAACCATATTATTAGAACCATCCATTGGCGTCATGACAACTTGTGACTACTATGGATAGTATAGTAGCTTAGTCACTACTTTGTTAATCTGATTCACCTACATGAGTGGTGCAACATTTAGAGGTGACTTAACTTTACTTCCTGATTTTTTTTTTTACTGAATAATTTTTTTGGCCCAAATTGGAGATGCAATCTAGAAAATAAATGTTAAATAATATAACCGTAGGATGGTATGCTACCCCATATGTATAGCTTTAGTGTGATAAAACGTGGAGTAAAGTTCCAATCAAACTACACACAATGGGCTCAAGTTTCTGATATCCGCTAGAACGGTGCACCATTGAGAGACCCGTCTATTTTGTGGAATGAAAAGCGTGCCAAAAACTTACCTCGCGATTCTCCAAGTGCAGCAGGTCTGTTCAACAGTCAGCGCGACGCGGCACAATAGGGGGCGGGGGGAAGAGCTACGGCCTTGGGCCAAAAAGTGTGCCGGCAGCTGTACGCATGCGCAGTAGATCCTAGCCCACAGATTCTGTGTGCATGTTTTGCTGGCTGTGTGGGAGGGGCCCGAAGCACGCTGACCCGAGCCCTGGCCGAATGGGCTTCTGAAGCGGGCAGAGTGCCGATTTCCAGCCTGCAGCACACAGCCCCTAGCCCTGACCGGGCTCCCGGTGCTCCCGAACAGGTAGGTGAGGTAGGAACTTTTTATTTTTTATTTATTGATTTATTTATCATTTATTATTGATGATGGTTCTTTATTTTTAAAAGTGAAGTGTTTAATGCTTTGGAAAATCCCTTAACTTCCCTCTAACTTCCCTCCCCCACCCCCCCATCTCTGGCTACCTGCGTCTAATTCCAAAGTGTATGCAAGGTTTTTCTGAGCATACAAAAGTCGACACTTACTCCATTCTGTTAGTTTGGAGTAACTTCTCGGTGCCTAAACTTGCAAAACAGGCATAAATGGCTGGTAACGCCCCCGTTTGGGAAAAAAAAACTAAACTAACTCACTAGAACTGGAGCAAACTAAATGCCGAGAATTGCGATTTCTAAGATACTCCAAACTAAACTAGCTGTTCCAAAAAAATAGGAGCAACTCCACCCGAAACTTGGGCCCAGTTATTTCTCTTCTCATGCTTCCAAATAATCCAGTAAACAGGCAGAGCAGAAGACCAGGTAGTCTTCTCAATCCCTGGTTAAGCACATTATCCCCCTGCATAGTTCCCCAATGTCAAAATATTTACTTTTACTTTGTATAGCATTCTTTTGTGTATAACTCTTAATATTTCCTAACTATTTCGCCATTTCACTTTTTAAAAAAAATAAATAAAAGCATTCACTTTCTTCCAGCCTATTTGTGTCTCTCATTTCTATGTGCCATGTCGAATTAATAATTTGAACAGTTTTTGAAAAAGTTTAGTTTGATATGAATTAAAAATTACTTTTGACATGAGTAATAAAGAATCTAGATTGAAAATTATTTTCAATTGGACAGTTATACTAATTAGACTATGTTTGATCAGGTGCTGTACAGGTGGTGACTTGGAATGAGCAGTACCAGAAGTTGACAACTAGTGACCAGAATGGTCTCATTATTGTTTGGATGCTGTATAAAGGTCAGTTAACCTTTCGAGTGGTATACAGCAAAATTGACTGATTTGAATAAAATGCTTATTAGACAGCTTTACAATTTGCTTAACTGATTTTCATAGAAGGTGATAGAAACATAGAAAATATGTGCAGGAGTAGGCCATTCGGCCCTTCGAGCCTGCACCACCATTCAATAAGATCAAGGCTGATCATTCACCTCAGTACCCCTTTCCTGCTTTCTCTCCATACCCCTTGATCCCTTTAGCCATAAGGGCCATATCTAACTCCCTCTTCAATATATCCAATGAACTGGCATCAACAACTCTCTGCGGCAGGGAATTCCATAGGTTAACAACTCTCTGAGTGAAGAAGTTTCTCCTTATCTCAGTCCTAAATGGCTTACCCCTTATCCTTAGACTGTGACCCCTGGTTCTGGACTTCCCCAACATCGGGAACATTCTTCCTGCGTCTAACCTGTCCAGGCCCGTCAGAATTTTATATGTTTTTATGAGATCCCCTCTCATTTCTTCTAAACTCCAGTGAATACAGGCCCAGTCGATCCAGTCTCTCCTCATATGTCAGTCCAGCCATCCCGGGAATCAGTCTGGTGAACCTTCGCTGCACTCCCTCAATAACAAGAATGTCCTTTCTCAGATTAGGAGACCAAAACTGAACACAATATTCCAGGTGAGGCCTCACCAAGTTGGGCGGCAGGGAGAAACGCTGAGAGTCCTGCAGCGCTGCACATCCCGGGTGTCGTGCACATGCCGGAGAATTATCATTATAAGTTAAAGTATGGTGTCGGAGATAAACCACAGAATGTAGTGTTTTGTTGTTCAAAGTGAAGTTACTTATTGGGAACTTGTATGTGGTATAAATTGATAGGATACCGGCTCAAGTTAAATGTTGCTGAGTCGCCAAACTGAGCTGTGTATCTGAAAGGAGGCCCTGGGTAACGCAAGACACTTCCCTAATAGGGCAGTTGTTCTCAGACAGATCTTGCACATGTCCTTGTAGCTACCTTAAATCCTGGAGGCACATTGCGTACCCTTTTGGTAACTGTTGGTGAAAGTTTAATTTTCACCTCCAAGGAAAGCAAGGACCTCCGGGTATTTCCTCATCTATAGAATTTCTTGTGTTCAGTAAAACATCAAACTCTTGTTGTCGCTTGGTTCTTGGCACCAGGAACTTGGTGACCTTTCCTCTCCTTTCCTATTGGCTGGAGGGCAGGTATAGTTTAAACTCTGTGCCAAACTTGCTCCTTCGATTCATTTCACTCTAACTTCTAACATGCATATGAGAGTAAAGTTCATTTTGACGCTCCGAGCCAGAGTTTACCAGCCTACATGGAATGTGCTCTTTTGTTCTGGATAGGACTAATTAAAAATAAGAGAATTTCTGTATTGCAAGAGAGGTTAAGTAATTCTAACCAGAGGATTATTAATTCATATCATCTTTCATTCCTCTATGTACCAGAGGCATAGGACACAGGGAACTGGAAGGAGCACCAATCAGGGAGAGATAGTTGGAAGCACACTCTCTTATTGCAGTTAATAAGAACATAAGAAATAGGAACAGGAGTAGGCCATACGGCCCCTCGAGCCTGCTCCGCCATTCAATACGATTATAGCTGATATGATCATGGACTCAGCTTCACTTCCCTGCCTGCTCCCCATAACCCCTTATCCCCTTATCGTTTAAAAAAACTGTCGATTTCTGTCTTAAATTTATTCAATGTCCCAGCTTCCACAGCTCTCTGAGACAGCGAATTCCACAGACTTACAACCCTCCGAGAGAAGAAATTTCTCCTCATCTCTGTTTTAAATGGGCGGCCCCTTATTCTAAGATCATGCCCTCTAGATCTAGTCTTCCCCCATCAGTGGAAACCTCCTCTCTGCATCCACCTTCTCAAGCCACCTCATAATCTTATAACAAAAAGTTGTAACAGGAAGAAACATTAAAAAAGCACCAAAACTACGAGGTGAAAATCAGAAATAAAACCAGCGTGGGAAATAAAGTGAATGTAAATTATAAATAGATAATATACTTTTATTTTGGTCCTTGTGTGTATAAGGAACACAAAATTAGAGAAAATGTGACCATGAGGAAAAGTCTAATTGGGATTTTAGAACTCTGCAGTTGTGGAATAATTGTATCTATGCATTGGAAAATGATGTTTAAAAGGCAAATTATAATTGAAGGTGCTCACTGCAGCGGTTTTACAGTTGTTCCTTAAACAAGATTGGAAACTGTTGATAATTTTTTTCATTAGTTTTTTTTCCCCATTGGACTCAATGCTTGTGAATTGATTTACAGGTTCTTGGTATGAGGAAATGATCAACAATAGGAACAAATCTGTTGTTCGCAGTATGAGTTGGAATGTTGATGGACAGAAAATCTGCATTGTGTATGAAGATGGTGCTGTTATTGTGGGTTCAGTGGACGGTAATGTATTTCAGAATGAAGAATTGTAATGTGAATTGGATTTTGACATTCATCTATCTATAATTTTTTTATGGATTATGCAATTAAAAAAAAAAAATTCCCTCCACAATTCCGGTATAAAAGTACTCTAAATATTTATGCTGTCATTAAATTAATTTGCTGAAATGTCAATTTAAATTATAATGCATGTTAACTTGTATATAATAACCTATCTTAAATCAATAAATTAATAAGTAAATACATAAATAGGAGACCCATGTTCCAAAACATAGAAATGTGAATAGACATTAATTTATTTAATATAGGTTATATAGAAGTTAACATTTTTGCAACTACTGTGTTTCTGGTAGGCATAAAATTCATTGCTAACTGCCACTTAAGACTGACTTCTTGATGGTTAACTTTTTCTTAATAGTCTCATGTTTTCTGTATTTTGTCAGGTAACCGCATTTGGGGCAAAGAATTGAAGGGCCTCCAATTGAGTCAAGTCGCCTGGTCACCAGATAGCAAGATTCTTATATTTGGCATGGCTAATGGAGAAATACATATATATGACAGCCAAGGAAATTTTATTGTAGGTTTACTGTTTTTTTTATCTCGAATTATTGAATTTTCTTGTCATTTTTTTTAGAACTTCTTGATCTATTTGCATTTTCATCGAGACTGAACTCTAAGTATGATATATACGATAATGCAATTTTTAATTAGTTGTGATGATTTGGGACCATTCAAAGTTGTCTCAGATTTGCAGGTGTACAAAGTACTTTTAAGTAGGGTTAATACTCTTGTATGTACTTAGAGAAGAATGAAGGAAAAGAGTACACGTCTGAAAATTATCATTTACGATGGTCTCTTAAGGAAGAATTAAAATGTTTTAATTAATTTCTAGTTCAGCTACCGAATACATTATCTACCTATATTTAGTTAATTGAAAGGAACATTTTGTTAAAGAGAATTGTATACAGATATAAGTATGTATAACTGCAAAATGTATTTCAATTTCATTTTCATACTGTAATCAAAGTTTAAGAGCTTTTTGATATTGTGATTAACTTGAGCCTTTCCTCATGCTTGTCTGTAATCTAATTTTGTATGTATTCATTATATCTTTGTTTTTTCTTTCTAGGTGAAGCTGGTGCTGCAGTGTCTTGCTAGTGTAACTGGTGCAGTCAGCATTGTTGGTATCCACTGGTATTCTGGAACAGAAGGCTATGTTGAACCAGACTGTCCCTGCCTAGCTATCTGCTTAGACAATGGTCGTTGTCAAATAATGCGTCATGAGCATGATGAGAGTGAGTATTGTCATTATATAAATTTGTGGTAGTTTAAGGATTTTTATTATTACACACCAATATCTGAGACGAGGGAAATGTGTTCCGAACCTCTCATGAATATTGTCAATACCTCTCTTCCATTGACCAGCAGGAGGTAGACTTTAAACTGGATTAGACATACAGGAGGTTATATTGGATAACCCTGAAAACGGGAGTGAAGATCACGTCATGCGCCTGTTCATCGCTATGTAGTCAGCACATTAAATTCGTGATGCCCGCTGTTTTAAATGATTGTTGTGTGCAGCCAATCCTACCTGCGCTGTTCATTGACTACACGTACCGGCAAGAGGCTCGATATCACGAGTGGCTACCTCAACTAAAAGATAGCCTACACCTCTTAAAAGGGTGGTGGATTGTGACTGCAAGAAGTGATGGGCGTTCTATTTTAAATTAATCTGTGCTGTGATAAGAACATAAGAAATAGGAGCAGGTGTAGGCCATAAGGTGCCTCGAGCCTACTCCGTCATTCAATAAGATCATGGCTGATCTGATCATAGACTCAGCTCTACTTCCCTGCCCACTCCCCATAACCCCTTATCCCTTTATCGTTTAAGAAACTGTCTATTTCTGTCTTAAATTTATTTAATGTCCCAGCTTCCACAGCTCTCTGAGGCAGCAAATTCTACAGATTCACAACCAACCCTCTGAGAGAAAACATTTCTCCTCATCTCAGTTCTAAATGGGCGGCCCCTTATCCAAAGATCATGCCCTCTCGTTCTAATCTCTCTTACTAGTGGAAACATCCTCTCTGCATCCACTTTGTAAAGCCCCCTCATAATCTTACATGTTTCTATAAGATCCCCTTTCATTCTTCTGAATTCCAGTGAGTAGAGGCCCAACCTACTCAACTTTTCCTCATAAAAGTTAACCCACTCATCCCCGGGATCAACCTAGTGAACCTTCTCTGAACTGCCTCCACAGCAAGTATATTCTTTCATAAATATGGAAACCAAAACTGCACATAGTATTCCAGGTGTGGCCTCACCAATACCCTGTACAGCTGTAACAAGACTTCCCTGCTTTTATACTTCATCCCGTTTACAATAAAGGCCAAGATTCCATTGACCTTCCTGATCACTTGCTGTACCTGCATTCTATCCTTTTGTGTTTCATGCACAAGTACCCCCAGGTCCTGCTGTATTGCAGCACTTTGCAATCTTTCTCCATTTAAATAATAACGTGCATTTTCTTAACCCCATATACACATGCTAACGCCTCTTTCTCGACCATACTGTAGGCTCTTTCAGCCTTAAGACAGACTTCTAGACGTGTATGCAACTGGTTGAAGTCTGCCCGATACATTGGTTTGCTGTAACACACAGCCGACCCCGCACGAAGATGCATCAAATGCTAGCACTAATCGTTTACACAGGTCAAACAGTACAAGTAACTTTTTAGAACAAAGTAGGTTTCCGGCCTTCTCAAAGGCTGTCTCTTGAAATTAACCCCAAACCCAGTCGTCACCCTTACGTAACAACATGTGCAACGGTTCCAGCAAAGTGCGTAACCCGGGTAGAAAATTACCAAAATAGTTGGAGTCCCAGAAACTAATGCAGCTCCATCACATTCTGTGGTCTGGGTGCGTTCTTGATGTCCTCTGTCTTTGAGTCCGTGGGTCTGATGCCGTCTGCTGCAATCTTTCTCCCCAAAAATTCGACCTCTGGCGCCAGGAAAACACACTTGGAGTGTTTTAGCCCGAGTCCCAGTCTGTCTAGTCGACCTGGAACCTCTTCCACGTTGTGCAGGTGTTCGGTGGTGTCATGACTGGTGATCAGGATGTCGTCTTGAAACATAACGGTGCACAGAACCGATTTCAGCAGACTCTCCATGTTGCTCTGGAAGATGGCTGCAGCCGAATGAATCCCAAAAGAGTACCTGTGGTGTATAAACAGTCCTTTGTGCATGTTGATGCACTTCAATCTTTTCGAAGATTCAGCCAGCTCCTGTGTCATGTAGGCAGAGGTTGGTGAACGACTTTCCCCCCCGCCCGCCCCCTCCAACGTTGCGAACAGGTCATCCGCCTTGGGTAGCGGGTACTGGTCTTGTAACGGGACTCGTTTGATTGTTACCTTGTAGTCTCTGCAGATTCTGACTGTGCCATCGCTTTTCAACACTGGAATAATCGGACTGGCCCACTCGTTGAACTCGACTGACTATATGATTCCCTCTCATTGGAGTCTGTCCAGTTCGATCTCTACTTTCTCCCTCGTCATATATGAAACCGCTCGAGCCTTGTGATGAACGGGCCTTGCATCGGGGACTAGATGGATTTGCACCTTGGCGCCTGTGAAGTTGCCGATGCCTGGTTTGAATAGTGACAGAAACTTGCTCATGACTTGGGCGCACGAGGCATCATCCACTGAAGATGGTGCTTTGATGTCGTCCCAGTTCCATCGAATCTTTCCTAGCTAGCTTCTGCCGAATAGCATTGGGCCATCGCCTGGTACAGTCCACAGTGATAAATCATGCACCGCTCCATCGTACGATACCTTAACTGCCGCACCGCCAATGACTGGTATGAGCTCTTTGGTGTAGGTGCTCAGCCTTGTCTGAATCAGGCTCAGTTTGGGCCTTTGTGCCTTGTTGCTTCACAATTTCTCAAAAGCTTTCTGACTCATAATTGACTGACTCGCCCCCGTGCCCAACTTCATTGATACCGGAATACCGTTCAGTTTGACTTTCAGCATGATAGGAGGGCTCTTGGTGGTGAAGGTGTGTACCCCATACACTTCTTCCTCGGGTTGAGTTGCCTCTCTTGTTTGTTCTGCCTTTAATCGCTGGAGGTGCCCCATTGTTTCTCAGCCTTTGCACATGTAGTGCTTGAATCGACATTGATGGGCTCGCTGATTACCCCTGCAGCGCCAACAAGGTGCTAATAGATTTGCATTCACGCCCGATGGCGGACTCAGTCATCCTAGGTCTTGCGGTTGCAGACGTGTCGGCTCTGCCATATGCAGTTCTGCCTGCTAGCGACGTTATTTTATGCACAGTACTTGCCGATGAGCTTCGATGTTGGGACGATATCTGTCTGGGATTATTGCTCGTGGATATGAATGCCTGGGCTATCGTGATGGCCTTGCTTAGGTCTAGGGATTCGGCGGACAGCAGCTTGCAAAGAATGACCTCGTGGCCGATGCCAAGCACAAAAAAGTCCTGCAGCATTTCCCCCAAAAATCCAGCAAATTCGCACATTCCCGCAAGGCATCTCAGGTCAGTGACATAACTCGCCGCGTCCTGGCCCTCAGAGCGGCGGTGCGTGTAGAGGCGATACCTGGCCATTAAGATGCTCTCCTTCGGCTTGAGGTGGTTCTGAACCAGGTTACACAGCTCTGTATATGTTTTCTCTGGTGCAAGCAGATTCTTGAGGCCGTATATTGTGGACCCACACACGGTGAGGAGAATCGCCCTGCGCTTGATCGCTTTATCATCCCCATCCAGCTCGTTGGCCACGAAGTACTGGTCGAGCCGCTCAATGAAGGCTTCCCAAACAGCACCCTCTACAAATCTCTCTAAAATACCAACGGCAGCCATGACTGTGTGAAAATTCGTAATCTGCTACTCGTCGCCAATTGTTAAGTATGGAAGAACTCCACAAGACTGAGTACTGTGAGCTAAAACTGATGTGACCTTTGTCTCTTTAATACAACTCTAGAGTGCCTAAGCAGACAACCTTTTATACTCCCTTGCACGAGGTGTGCAGGTGACCCTTGGGCCTCCAAAAGTTGCGCCCTCTGGTGGCAAGTCTTACACAGTTACAATGTTTACATATATAACACACGCCATCTTTGAGGAGTGGCTGAACATGCGAGAGAGTGAGCATCAAGGTTTTCTGACAATGCACTGGAGGCCTTGATGTAAGACATGGAGAGACATCCTGTATCCGCTGGGGGGATGGGGGGGAGTGGGGGGAGGCCTCCAGCCATATGCTCAGGGGGAAGTTGGAAGAAGTAGTGGCAGAGGTCAATACCAGGAGTGTTACTCCAAGAACATGGATGCAGTGCCAGCAGAAGTTTAATGATCTGAGTTATCAAGATGAGTGAATTCAATCGTTAAATGGCATATCCTACAAGCTCCACCACTAGCCTCACCGACTGCTCAATTCACTACACTCCCATCACCCACCTACCAACAATCTCTATCAATCAGTACTCAACCCTTCAATTCATATGCTTTACCTCTCCCTCACACACTTAGCGCTGCTGCAAGGCTTGTACCTACAACTCACAACTCGCACACTCTGGCAGCTATTCAACCATGACCGCCACATCACCCAAACATATTGCAGGACACTCACTGACACATTTTCCTCTTTCTTGCAGGAGAAGGTGGTGCTTAACAGGAGATAGAAGGAAAGAACTGGAGGAGGACAAGTGTGTCTGCATGCTTTAACTCCCACGGTGGAGACAGTGATGGCCACCATGGGAAGGGGCTTCGCTGAGGCTGAGCGGTCCAGGCAGTGGAAGCGTTGCTTAAGGACGTCTTTGTGCTCTATAATGTTCCTTGTGGCAGCATGGCTGTCATTGTGTATGCAGTCAGTGGCATCCTGGGGAAGCCTGCATCCCCAGCATTGAAGCACTGACCACACATGAGATCAGCTCCGCTGGGCAGGCCACATTGTTCGCATGCCAGACACGAGACTCCCAAAGCAAGCACTCTAAGCGGAACTCCATGGCAAACGAGCCTAGGATGGACAGAGGAAACATTACAAGGACACCCTCAAAGCCTCCCTGATAAAATGCAACATCCCCACCGACACCTGGGAGTCCCTGGCCAAAGACCGCCCTAAGTGGAGGAAGCGCCTCGAGTCTCATCGCTGAGTGCATGCAGAAAACAAGCGCAGGCAGCGGAAAGAACGTGCAGCAAACCTGTCCCACTCTCCATTACCCTCAACGACTGTCTGTCCCACCTGTGGCAGGGACTGTGGCTCTCGTATTGGCTGTTTAATCACCGAAGGATTCATTCTAACTGTGGAAGCAAGTCTTCCTCGATGCCTATGATGATGATGATGATGATGATGGGGAAGCCTGCAGTACATGCAAACTCTCGCACTCGCTCTGTCTGCTTGTCTCTGGCAAGCGGGAATAAGATGAAACTATTCTGTGTATAGAGAGCCTCAGTGCTCTTCCTTATGCAGCAGTACACTGCAAACTGCGAGATATTGGTTATATCTCCAGAAGCAGCCTGGAAAGGGCCAGACGTATAAGAGTTAAGAGCCACGGTCATCTTGATAGCCACAGTTAATTTTATCCTTGCCCTGCTTTGAGGTTGCAGTTATGGCTGCAGCAGTTGGCAGATTTCAGTCACGACCTCTTTTGAGAAACAAATGGGTCTCGTGCATTGGTCCTTGCTAAAGTTGAGGTAAGAGAATTGCTCCCTGAAGACCCTCAGCGGATATGGCCTCCTGCAGAGCTCTTCCTCCTCTTCTTCCTCTTCCTCTTCTTCCTCTTCCTCTTCCCAACATCCCTATTACTGTTAGTAGGAGTTGTGTACAGACCTCCAAACGTTTTTTGCCCTTTGGTGTTCTGCAGCTCTACCCATATAGATTCCACATCATCCAAGCTAATGTCTTTCCTAACTATTGCATTAATCTCCTCTTTAACCAGCAATGCTACCCCACCTCCTTTTCCTTTTATTCTATCCTTCCTGAATGTTGAATACCTCTGAATGTTGAGTTCCCAGCCCTGATCATCCTGGAGCCACGTCTCCGTAATCCCAATCACATCATATTTGTTAACATCTATTTGCACAATTAATTCATCCACCTTATTGCGGATACTCCTTGCATTAAGACACAAAGCCTTCAGGCTTGTTTTTTTAACACCCTTTGTCCTTTTAGAATTTTGCTGTACAGTGGCCCTTTTTGTTCTTTGCCTTGGGTTTCTCTGCCCTCCACTTTTCCTCATCTCCTTTCTGTCTTTTGCTTTTGCCTCCTTTTTGTTTCCCTCTGTCTCCCTGCATTGGTTCCCATCCCCCTGCCATATTAGTTTAAATCCTCCCCAACAGCACTAGCAAACACTCCCCCGAGGACATTGGTTCCGGTCCTGCCCAGGTGCAGACCGTCCGGTTTGTACTGGTCCCACCTCCCCCAGAACCGGTCCCAATGCCCCAGGAATTTGAATCCCTCCCTGCTGCACCACTGCTCAAGCCACGTATTCATCTGCGCTATCCTGCGATTCCTACTCTGACTATCACGTGGCACTAGTAGCAATCCCGAGATTACTACTTTTGAGGTCCTACTTTTTAAAAAAGGAGGGAGAGAGAAAACAGGGAATTATAGACCGGTCAGCCTGACCTCAGTAGTGGGTAAAATGATGGAATCAATTATTAAGGATGTCATAGCAGTGCATCTGGAAAATGGTGACATGATAGGTCCAAGTCAGCATGGATTTGTGAAAGGGAAATCATGCTTGACAAATCTTCTGGAATTTTTTGAGGATGTTTCCAGTAAAGTGGACAAAGGAGAACCAGTTGATGTGGTATATTTGGACTTTCAGAAGGCTTTCGACAAGGTCCCACACAAGAGATTAATGTGCAAAGTTAAAGCACATGGGATTGGGGGTAGTGTGCTGACGTGGATTGAGAACTGGTTGTCAGACAGGAAGCAAAGAGTAGGAGTAAACGGGTACTTTTCAGAATGGCAGGCAGTGACTAGTGGGGTGCCGCAAGGTTCTGTGCTGGGGCCCCAGCTGTTTACATTGTACATTAATGATTTAGACGAGGGGATTAAATGCAGTATCTCCAAATTTGCGGATGACGCTAAGTTGGGTGGTAGTGTGAGCTGCGCGGAGGATGCTATTAGGCTGCAGAGTGACTTGGATAGGTTAGGTGAGTGGGCAAATGCATGGCAGATGAAGTATAATGTGGATAAATGTGAGGTTATCCACTTTGGTGGTAAAAACAGAGAGCCAGACTATTATCTGAATGGTGACAGATTAGGAAAAGGGAAGGTGCAACGAGACCTGGGTGTCATAGTACATCAGTCATTGAAGGTTAGCATGCAGGTACAGCAGGCGGTTAAGAAAGCAAATGGCATGTTGGCCTTCATAGCGAGGGGATTTGAATACAGGGGCAGGGAGGTGTTGCTACAGTTGTACAGGGCCTTGGTGAGGCCACACCTGGAGTATTGTGTACAGTTTTGGTCTCCTAACTTGAGGAAGGACATTCTTGCTATTGAGGGAGTGCAGCGAAGATTCACCAGACTGATTCCCGGGATGGCGGGACTGACCTATCAAGAAAGACTGGATCAACTGGGCTTGTATTCACTGGAGTTCAGAAGAATGAGGGGACTTCATGGAAACGTTTACAATTCTGACGGTTTAGACAGGTTAGATGCAGGAAGAATGTTCCCAATGTTGGGGAAGTCCAGAACCAGAGGTCACAGTCTGAGGATAAGGGGTAAGCCATTTCGGACCGAGATGAGGAGAAACTTCTTCACCCAGAGAGTGGTGAACCTGTGGAATTCTCTACCACAGAAGGTAGTTGAGGCCAATTCACTAAATATATTCAAAAGGGAGTTAGATGAAGTCCTTACTACTCGGGGGATCAAGGGTTATGGCGAGAAAGCAGGAAGTGGGTACTGAAGTTTCATGTTCAGCCATGAACTCATTGAATGGCGGTGCAGGCTAGAAGGGCTGAATGGCCTGCTCCTGCACCTATTTTCTATGTTTCTATGTTTCTATGTTTCTTCTTCCTCTTCCTCTTCCTCTTCTTCCTCTTCCTCTTCCTCTTCTTTTCCTCTTCCTCTTCCTCTTCTTCCTCTTCCTCTTCCTCTTCTTCCTCTTCTTCTTCCTCTTCCTCCTCTTCTTCCTCTTCTTCCTCTTCTTCCTCTTCCTATTCCTCTTCTTCATCTTCCTCTTCTTCCTCTTCTCCCTCTCCCTCTCCCTCTCCCTCTCCCTCTCCCTCTCCCTCTCCCTCTCCCTCTCCCTCTCCCTCTCCCTCTCCCTCTCCCTCTCCCTCTCCCTCTCCCTCTCCCTCTCCCTCTCCCTCTCCCTCTTCCTCTTCCTCCTCCCTCCTCACCTTCCAGCAGCTTGTCCAGCTCTGCGTTGCCTTTCTGCATTCTCTCAATCATGTTCAAGTCCCAGAGGAAGCCCTACCAGTCCACCCATGCCTGGAAGCAACAGGATTTTAAATGACCAACAAAGTACTTTAGCACCAGCCAGACCACTCCCTGTACAGTATTCAAACTACATGCAAGTATGGGAATGCTCCAAAAACATGTAGGGCTAGAAATTGTGTAGCATCCCATTTGGGGTGATAACTTTTGAAGGAGCGCAAAATTATCGGCAGGCGAAAAGGATTTGCTGCTCCCGGGAACTTCAGCTTTAGTGCTCCAAGAGGGAAGTGGAGCGCTAAATCAAGCGCTACCACTTCCCTTGGAGCGCTGAAGAGTATGAGAGAGACGATAGCGGCTGAGTGCTGAACAATGTTTAGTGCATTGCGGCCATCTTTAAAGACTCCTTCCCTCACTTAAAGGGAAAGCCAATGATGGGTTCAGTCACTCCTCATGCACTGTCTGTTGGGCTGTTGACCTGCGCTATGTGCATAGAAGCCCCAAGCACTCAGAGTATAAGCATGAAGATTTACGGGGTAAAAAGAAACCAGGAGGCACCAGACATAGAAACATAGAAAATAGGTGCAGGAGTAGGCCATTCGGCCCTTCGAGCCTGCACCGCCATTCAATGAGTTCATGGCTGAACATGCAACTTCAGTACCCCATTCCTGCTTTCTCGCCATACCCCTTGATCCCCCTAGTAGTAAGGACTACATCTAACTCCTTTTTCAATATATTTAGTGAATTGGCCTCAACAACTTTCTGTGGTAGAGAATTCCACAGGTTCACCATTCTCTAGGTGAAGAAGTTTCTCCTCATCTCAGTCCTAAATGGCTTACCCCTTATCCTTAGACTGTGACCCCTAGTTCTGGACTTCCCCAACATTGGGAACATTCTTCCTGCATCTAACCTGTCTAAACCCGTCAGAATTTTAAACGTTTCTATGAGATCCCCTCTCATTCTTCTGAACTCCAGTGAATACAAGCCCAGTTGATCCAGACTGGGAAGAGAAATCAATGTTGTCCTACCTGACCACCATTTCCTTTAAATATCGCTCCCCAAGTGGCCAGCCGAGGTGACAACGCCTCCTGCAGCTGCCGTTATTGACGCCCGGCGATGTTGCAGGGAGCGGGAGTGAATATCACATCCGGGGCGTTGCTCACCGGATGACAATCTTCGGGGTGCAAGAGAGTGAGGCGGTAAGTGTTAGCACGAGCACAAAATCGCCAGGGAAGTTCGCGGGCGTCGGTGAATTGGCCACGCCCAGTCGGTAACCCCTCAGCACCCCGTTACCGCCCCTTGCAGGCGCTAACTGGAGGCGCAAACGAGGCGAATTTCTCCCCCGTACAGTTGCACCAGCAGCTAGAAGAAATAATCCAACAACTAATATGTAAATAGTTCCTTATCCCTTTAAATAGCGGTAATGTGGTGTCCTTCATTCTGTTTAACGTCGTGTTCAGCTGTGTGATGTTAAAATAGGGCGCTGGCTGGGGTGTGCAGTTCAAAAAAGTGGTCTCTTCAAATCAGCCTTGCACACTGATTTGTGCTGGCTGACAAAGAGCTATCTAGCCTAATCCCACTTTCCAGCACTTGGTCCGAAGCCTTGTAGGCAATGGCACTTCAAGTGCACATCCAAGCACTTTTGAAATGTGGTGAGGGTTTCTGCCTCTACCACCCTTTCAGGCAGTGAGTTCCAGACCCCCACCACTCTGGGTGAAAAGATTTCCTCCTCCAAGTTACTTTAAATCTATGCCCTGGTTGTTGACCCCTCTGCTAAGAGAAATGGGTCCTTCGTATCACCTCTATTTAGGCCCCTCATAATTTTATACACCTCAATCACGTCTCCCCTCAGCCTCCTCTGTTTGAGAGAAATCAACCCCAGCCTATCCAATCTTTCCTCATAGCTAAGATTCTTCAGTCCAGGCAACATCCTCGTAAATCTCCTCTCCACCCTCTCTAGTGCAATCACATATTTCCTTTAATGTGGTGACCAGAACTGCATGCAGTATTCTAGCTGTGGCCTAACTAGTGTTTTATACAATTCATGCATGACCTCCCTGCTCTTATAATCAATGTTTCAGCTAATAAAGGCAAGTATCCCATATGCATTCTTAACCAGCTTATCTACCTGGCCTGCTACCTTTAGAGATCTGTGGACATGCACTCCAAGATCCCTCTGTTCCCCTATACTTCTCAGTGTCCTACCATATATTGTATATTCCCTTGCCTTGTTAGCCCTCCTGAAATGCATTCCCTCACACTTCTCCGGATTGAATTCCATTTATTACTGTTCTGCCCACCTGACCAGTTCTACCTGCTCTGCATGCTGCCAGCAGTTGTTAGATGTGCAGGTGTAAACCCCTTTACCAAGATGCCGTCCTGCACATTTCCCGTCAGAAGTGTGCGTGTTCATCTCTGATCTCATTTTCGAGCGTTAGGTGGCCGAGTAGCGCCTAAAAACGGGTGCTGCACAGCCCAATTTAGCTCTCACAATGTCAGATTTCATACCAAAAGGGGTCTAAACATATGCAGGAGGCAACCACTCGACAGGGCAGATCTGTTAGAGCATGACCTTTGGAGCATATTTTCAAATAATGAGCCTCACCTTATGTCCCCCTCCCCGTGCTGAGAGCAGACGAAGATTCGGACACTGATAATTTCAAAATCAGAAGAGATTTATTACAATAATTGAAATCTCCAATTGTTAGTGTTAAATGATTAGAAAGTTAAACATTTTTTCAGTTCAAAAATATATCTAAATTTGTTTCTTCCCATTTGTAACAGCAAATGTTGAATTTTTCTTTCATAATACTGCCTTAAAACCTTGTAACATTTTATAATCAACATGAGTGGGCAGATTTATTCAAAAATGTACACATGGAAGAGTACAAAAATGTTTGAAAATTATGCAATATGATGGAAATACAAAGATGAAACTTTAATAATTATTCAAAAGATGCAAACAAGCAACTCTTAACAGCTATTCAAAAATTTTAATATAATAAATGTGCAAACAATGAAGATTAAACAATGTTTCCAAAAACTGTCAGCTTACCCCTTGAGTGACAAGGAGGAGAAAGTGGAACTAGTAGAGACAGGAATTAAATTCCTGACTCTCTTATGGCACCATACTTGGCCCCTGTGCCCAGCAGAGCTCTTCTACTTGCTGCCTCCTGTGCTGTCTACCAGCCACTGTGGCTGGCGCATCTACCTGCGGTGTGGTGAAGGAATGTAGATCTGAGCTGATGCTTACGGTCGTCTTCTCCTGGAACAGTGACGCTGCTGCCTGCATCCCAGGAGTTAGATCATGAGCTGTTTCATGCGGCCTACTGTGTGCAGCTGGCATCATGCATACTGCTGTAAGGCTGGAGTCCAGGGTAGTGTCACCTCCCATGGAGATGAAAGCATCAGCCACATGGGCGCTATGATCCAACCCACTAGTGTGGAGTTCACCGACCAGCTCAGCAACCGCCTTGATGGGTGGAACAATGGCAGCTGCGATGCCCAGCAAGGTCTCATTGACAGACTATAAGCCATCATTGTAACAACCTCCAGTATTGTTTCCTAAGATCTGAACTGTAGTAGCCTGAACGTCCATCGAGTTGGAATCTTGATTTCTACTGGTGAGCCAACTGCTGGATGGGCTCCTGGAGTTCAGCTGCTGCCTGTTCAATGTTGTCACAGATCTGTGCAGCAGATTCTTAGACCATGCCAGCAAGGTTCTCCATTATGTCCTTGATGGAGGCCAGGGATCTTGAGCTCCTCTGGTGCTCCATCCTCGTGTGCCTCCTCATTTCTGCAGATGACAAATCAGGTTCCGCTGACTCACCGGAGAGGCATATACATACTCCACCTTCTCCACGTTTGTCACCTCCATAGTGCTGCTGGAGTCTGATGCCTGGAAGCTGTTGCGGCACAAAAGTGCTCTCCGAGCACGGTCATGTGTGCCCATGTTGGTGCCAGGCTGAGGAGAGTCAGTTGATTCGACCTCTGCTTGAAGTTGGCCAGAGGGTTTAATCCCAGGAAGGAGTGTGGTGCAGAACCCTGACTTTCCGTCAGTCCCGAATCAAAAGTTATGAGCTGCCTTCTGAAGATCGGGTCCTCTCCCTCCATCTTCTGCTGGGACTGCTCCGCCTCACTTCCCCACGCAATCCCCCCACCACCACCTCCTCTTCCGAGTCATTCCCCTCTGGCTGCTCCAGTGCAACTGCCTTTGATCTCTTTTTTTTTTCTGTGGGGAGAAAAACAAATAATTAGAACGTTTATATTGTCAGGAGGAGAGTGGGTGTGGGTGGCAACCCTTTGCCACTGTCCTATACGGAAGCGTTGAACTCGCCCAACCGCATCAACTTCTACCACAGCCACGACGGTGCATCTCCCCAGCAGCTCTAGTGTCTTCTGTACATGAGGGGGTCGTCGCCCTCAGGCTTGGGATGCCCCTACCACTCATTGTCCTTTTCCAAGTATTTTGCGCATTCTTAGCCCGCAAAGACAAAAGGAAAAGATCAAAATGTGTTATTCGCAATTCCAACAATCGGGCAGCCCCCACAAAACTGGCTGCGACCCCAGGTCGACTTAGCGAGTTTTCGCTGATTGTGTTGGTTCGGGAAGGCTTTTCAAATTCCGTCATTTTCTCAGGCACACAGACACGTATTAAAAGATTTTACACATCACAAAACATTTAATTTACTAAGACATTGACTAATGTACAACTGGTTTCATTGATGTCACTTTCAGTGATTTTAAAATCAGGTTACTTACAGGTGAAGGAATAGACACACTTATTAAAAATGCTTATTTTTTCCTGATAAACCCATTCTCAGCTGTATTAATAAAACTGCACCAGGTTACCACTTTATACATCAATGAATATTTTTTAATGCAAAAAAGAATGATTACCTTGTATTATGCTGCCTGATTGTGCTGGTTCATGGAAGACGGAACGTTTGCTATTATGCAAATACATCTTGGCTGTGAACTGTAACTTAACCAGTGCAGTTTCGGGCATAATTTCCCAATTGCACCCAAATTGGAAACTCTATGGGCCCAAGTTTCCACATGATTTGCGCCTGATTTTTAGGAGCAACTGGTGGAGAACGGACTATCTTAGAATTCGCAATTCTCCACATTTTTTTTTCTGCAGTTCTAGTCAGGTAGAACAGTTCTACTTTGGAACAGAATTTTTTTCTTCAAAAGCGGGCGTGTCCGGCCACTGACGCCTGATTTGAAAGTTTCCACGGTGAAAATGTACTCCAAACTAAAGTAGAATGGAGCAAGTGAAGATTTTTGTAGAACTGAAAAAACCTGTTCCACACATTAAAAAATCAGGCGCAGGTTATAAATCAGGCATCCAGAACGAGGTGGGGGGGAGGGGAACTCATTAAATTCTACAATCAATCCTTATTTATACTTATACAAATATTATACAAATAAATCCAACCTGAATAAACATTTATAAGCAAAGAAAATATTAAATAAACCATCTTCCTACCTGTGTGAAAGTGCTTCAGCCAGGAAGAATGGTGCAGCAAGCCTCACAAAACGAGGGAGCCGACCGAACGCGGGCAGGGGGGTGCGGGGAGGAGGGAGCCGACCGAACGCGGTGGGGGGAGGGAAGGGAGCCGACGAACGCGGGAGGGGAAGGGAAGGGAGCCGATGAATGCGGGGGGGGGTGGGGTGGGGGGGGGAAGGGAGCCGACGAACGCGGGGGGGGAGGGGAGGGAAGGGAGCCGACGAACGCGTGAGGGAGAGAGGGAGGGAGGGAGCCGACCAATGCGGGCGGGAGGGAGGGAGCCAGGGAGGGAGCCTACCAAACGCGGGGGAGGGGGAGGGAAGGGAGCCGACCGAACGCGGGCGGGAGGGAGGGAGCCGACCGAACGCGGGGGGGGAGGGAAGGGAGCCGACCGAACGCGGGCGGGAGGGAAGGGAGCCGACCGAACGCGGGGGGTGGGGGAGAGGGAGGGAGCTGACCGTACGCGGGGGGGGAGAAGGGAATGGAGCCGTTCTAGACGGCTGGTGGGAAAGAGAGAAGGCTGCAGGAAGCCTCAGAAATTGAGGAGCCATTTCCCGACGGCAAAAGGGGGAGGTCGTCGGGAAACGGCTGCCTCAACTTTCTGAGGCTTCCTGCACCCTTCTCACTGCTACAAGAAGCCTCTGTGCTGATGGCAATGTACTTTTATTAAAAAATGTTCAAAAACTAAACGGCTACAAAGAACTACAAAAATGGCCGAGTGCCAATGTTTTTTTCACACTGAGCATGCGCGAACGCTCCAACGCGCACGTGCAGCGTTGCCGGCAGGAAAAAAACTAATTTAAATAGTACCCGCCCCCTCCCACTTACAAAATCGGCGCGAGTGTAGGCTCCGCCCCCCTGGGCGCCGCGCCAAGCAGACAAGGAGCTGCAAAGCGCTCCAGAATCGCTCGTTTTTTTTCCGGCGCCGTTTTAGGTGCGAAAAAAGGGCGCCCAGCTCGGAGGGGCACCCGTTTTTTATCATGTGGAAACTTGGGCCCTATATCACACATCTAGAGTGAATAATGTAACCTTCTAGTATTTTTCCTGATAGATCCTATCCTGATTGACACTGGTATAAATGTGGTTGGAATTCAGTGGAACTACTGTGGGAGTGTGTTGGCTGTTGCTGGTTCCCAGATGTCACCTGGTCAAGACAAGCAGGTCAATGTTGTACAGTTCTACACCCCTTTTGGTGAGGTGAGAGTTTTTTCTCTATCATTCTTTTGATTAGTGTAATTTCAAGTTAACTGTATATCTTATTACATATGAAACTCTGGTCGGAATTTTCCGGGGTGGTAACGGGCGAGATCAGTGGCGAATCGGGTAGGAAAACTGTTATTGTTGGCAGCGATTCGGGAACCCGTTGTCATCTCACTCCCACGCGCCTTTCTTCCAGGTGCGTCTGTCATCGCGGACCCAAGTGGCAGAGGCGGGCAACCCAATTTAAACAATTATTAGCTGCTTGTCAGACCCTGAAGTGTGTTTTTAATCTTACCTTTTAAATTGAACTGGATGCCCATGGAGCCACGCTGGTCGGGAAGCACGTCGGTAAACCTGAGGCGGGAGTTGCTCCAGCTGATTAGTTTATAGGATTAAATGTACTATAAAAGTTCCCACCTGACAGCGGATCACTTTCCTCAGGCAGAAGCTGTTTCTCACTGCATTTGCAAAATAGTTTGAGCTTTCTGCAGGATGCAAGTGTTTTTCAAGTAAAGTCTCCATCTAGTGTCGCCTCTCAGATTGCTTCTGTCATCTCTACTTCACCTAGCATTTATTCCATCAACATGGATGCTGTTTATATTGTCTCACTTTAGTCCTCAGAATCTGACCACGATGAGCCCCAACACCAGCAGCACCAAGCACACCAGCAACAACATCAACCTCCTTCACAATCACCTGATGCTGCACAGGACAGAGGGCATCAGCACCCAAATATATTCTTGCCAGGGATGGCCTCATCATGGTCAGATTTAGTTAACTTGATGCTGTACACTCATATGATGTGCCAGGTTGGCACCACCCACACCAACAACATAAAGGATCCCTACAATGACCAAGCCATTCCCTTCACATTCATCACTATTGTGGGGGGGGGGGGGGGGGTTACTGTTAGGTCTCACCATTCACTGCAACTCACTAAGCCACTTTCAAAGATGCGTACAAATCTTTTCAAGACCGGAAAGTGTTGAAAATAAAGATTTTTACATTTGACACCGCATTAACAGAAACTTTACATAAACATTGGATAAAACACCCAAGTGGCTACCCATGTGTATTGTTGTTTGATATGATTGCACTAGGATTAGGGTGAGTGTGATGAATGGCCAGTGAGATGGGGATGTGATAATGTAGATCGAGAGGGATGGGTCGATGTGCAAGGTACATTGGTGTGAGTAAGGATGTGCAGGAATAGGATATGAAAGGCAGAGTGATGGGGATATGATGAGAGGCACAGCAGGATGAAGTTGAGTGTGGCTTTGTACTAATGTTTTCTGATCTAATGAGATAATTGAAACGTTTGCGGCACGGCACCCAGATCCTCCTGACCACATCCCTGCTTGTGACCTCCTCTGCAATCTACAACCAGGCTGTCTTGGCGTCCTGGGGAAGTCTCTTCCGCCCATCGGAAGGGAAGAGGACCTCCCCGCATGGGGAGTCACCGGAGAACCTGGGTGCAGCCTTCGACCTTTGTGCAGTCATTGACAGTGTTTGCAGCACTCTATTGCTGTGGAATACTGACAGCACTATATTAGATTAAACTTCAAATGTAAGGTAGCCACGATCCCTTTAAAGATCCCGGCCGAAAGCCGCCACCAGAACCGCTCCATCTAATTGGGCTGGGTAACGTGCTGGGCGGGCTTAATGGGCCTCATTAAGGTAAGTTCATTTTCAACAGAGGGATGGAGCCAACAGCGGGGTCGTGACTTGCTATGGGCACCGCCTGCACTAGACCTGCCCAGGTAGGCAAAATTCCGGCCTCAGTATTTCTAAAGAAAGAAAGAGAGAGAGAGGTTATGTCTGTTCAGAATTACACAGCCTGAATAACCAAGAAGACATTCTAAGCAGTTGAACTATGTAAATCAATAGCATAGCATAAGCAAACTAAATTCTTGCTGTGCACAAATTGTCTGCCATATTTGCCTACAAAGCAGTGAGTATACCTTAACGTAATTGGCTGTGAAATGCTTTAGGATGTTCTCAAGAAGTTCTAAGGATGTTCTAAATGCAAATCTTTTCTTAATTCATTTAGTCTGGAGAATTATAATTTTTTTTTCTATAAAGCCTTTAAGTCAGTCAGGTGCTTAATCTAAAGTACATAAAATAACCAAGATCAAAATCGATTGCAGAAAGAAAATTCAACTGCCAAATTTGTTAACTATTACAATATTGGGCTCAATTTTCCCCAATGCAGTTTTTTGGCGTATTTCAAGCGTTACGCCTGTTTTTTTTGGGCCCGACTATTCCCCCCCCAAAAATGTGAAAGTTTCCCCGTTCTAATTTTTGAAATTGGCGCCCACAGCCTGTCCTTAGCTTTGGGGGGTGGAGCCTAATGTCTGTGCCAAAAAAAGGATGCTCCCCCTTCTGGGCATGCGTGAAAAAAAAGACATTTTTTATGTGACTGCTATGGGCACGCATGCCCAATACACCTCCAGGTCTGCATTCAGCCATTTTTAAAGAGCCAGTTGTGTGTGAGAACTTTAATTCTGAGTGGTGTGTGAGAACTTAAAATCGGAGCTGCAATATGCAATGTGGCTCAAGGACCAAGAATTTCTCTCAGGATGAAGTGGAGGTCCTAATTACTGCAATTGAGGCCAGATGGCACGAGTTGGACACCAGCAGAGGTCAAATAAAAGTTACACCAAATGAAATGAAGAAATCCTGGAACCAACTTTCACAAGATTACTGTGCAATGGTGACTACCCTGAGGTCCGGAGGCCAGTGCAAAAAAAAGTGGTCAAGCAGTTGGTGTAAGTAATATTTTCACTTACTCACTGGAATTGCAATTGTAAATGTAACCATCTGTATGTCCCACACAGCAGAAAGGCACCTCTCTAAAAAGTTATATTTTCAACTTTGCAGAGGAAGGTGGCCCACAACAAAAGAGAGAGAATGCCAACAGGAGGAGGCCTGGCAAATCTGCACCCACTGACAGCCGTGGAAGAGAGGGTCGCTGCTTTGATGGGTCCTGCCTGAAGAAAAGCAACCACTATTGCACAAACTGGGCCCACACTCGAGGGAGAGGGTAAGTCCTGCAAATTCCACAGTCTCAGTCTGACTTTGCTAAATGTTAAATACTGCGCGGGCTAGCCATGCTTCGGTTCCTGGGGATGTCTCCGTCAGTTATGCTTCGGTTAATGCAATATGCTATCATTCATCGTGGTCCTTCAAATGAGCCTGCTGCCTGCGCTGTGAGAGCCTACTCATACCACCCTGCCCCCTCCTCTGCTGCTAACCATTTGTCTGTTCTATTTTGCAGAACTTGAGGCCAAACCTGATGAGGCTAAAACCGATGCAGAAGATTCAGACGTGTAAGAGCCTGAAGAGGAGAACATCTTCCAATCTGATCTTCCAGACCAAGAGCATGGGGGTGAGGAGGAGGGGGAGGATGACGTCCCCACTGTTGTACTCACTCTCGAGGCGGTGCTGGTGCTGCCCATTGAGGTGCCAGCCCCTTTCCTGAGTGGTACAAGTGTTGGGACATTTCACGATTTCACACAGCTGCGGGTTCCAGTGGGATGCAGCGAGCCACACCCAGGGTGAGAAGGGGAAGGAGAGCTTGACAGCGCTCTCCTGAGGTGCAGGATGTAACAGATGTGGTTCAGATGATAGCAATGAGTGGGGAGAGCATTGACCTTACACAAGCACTCCTGGACACCATCAGTGGGGTGGGTGATGAGGTATTGGGACTGTCGAGAGAAGTAACAACACTCTTGCGAGAAAGTGGAACACTGTCCAGGCACATTAGGGATGGAATGTCGCAGGTAGCTGATGCACTGTCGGTGATCAGGAGGGAGGGAATGTCGCATGTAGTTGAGACACTGTTAGGGCACAATGTCGGAGGTGGCTGCTGCAATAAGGGAACACGCCCAGACCCCGTAGCCATTGACGGAATCAACTGCCACTCCCACTCCAATCCCCAGACCAACCTCTGAAGAGGCCCAAGCCAGGCCTTCCACATTACAGCCTGCCCACGCCCCCCCCCCCCCCATCACGAAGTGCGCATTACCCGAGATGCTCGAAAGAATAAGCTTGGTACCAACCCGAGAAGCTGCGCCACTGCCTGCG
This sequence comes from Pristiophorus japonicus, assembly GCF_044704955.1. Lineage (NCBI taxonomy): Eukaryota > Metazoa > Chordata > Chondrichthyes > Pristiophoridae > Pristiophorus > Pristiophorus japonicus. Next base: position 81,346,320 of record NC_091983.1, read on the forward strand.
GGCAGGGTTGGAGTCACCAAGCCCAGTGGAGGAGGGATGTGTGCAGCCTTTCTTTGCTGCTGTTATTATTATTGTTACTGTTGTAATTGTTCTCAAATTAAAAGTTTTTTGTAAGTGATGTAAATTTACAAGTTTAAAAGTTTGTAAGTGATCTTAACTGAATACTTTAAAGTTTGATACAAGAATATTTTTATTAAAGTTAAGTACAGACAAGTGTTAAACTTTTGAATAAAATATATTTTAAATTATAACTGAATCATTTACATTATTTGTTCCATTAACACAACACAACATTACGGAACAGGTCCAAGTAGTAAACATGGTCCATTTGGAATAGTTGCCGCTGAGCCTTCAGGCAGCAAAGCATTCACGGATGAGCTGCTGGCGCAAGGCTCGAGCACTCATTAAAGGGGCTCGACGGCCCACCCTCCTCCACCATCGTGCTCCGGGTTCAGGTAGTTGCATGGCTTCCTCGTCCTCCTCCTCCTCGTCATCTGCATCTTCTTCATCATCATCAGCCACTCTGCCCTCAGGTTGGTCTTCTACCTCCAGCTGCTGCTGCCTCATGATGGCCAAGTTGTGCTGCATGCAGCAGACAACAGTGAACTGACCGACAATCTCGGGGGAGTATTGCAAGTAGCCTCCGGAATGGTCCAGGCATCGGAAACCCTGCTTCAAGATGCCAATGGTCCTCTCTATTATACTGCGCGTTGCAATGTACGACATGTTGTATTCCCAGTCAGCTTCTGTCCAGGTTAGGTGTAGGGGTGTCATGAGTCAGGTGGCGAGGCCATACCCTTTGTCCCCCAGCAACCAGCTCTGCCCTTCTGGTTGCTGCTGAAACATGGCAGATATAACGCGCTCGCATAGGATGAACGCATCATGGATTCTCCCAGGGTATCTCTCATCAAATGCCATGATGCGATGCATGTCGTCACAGATGAGCTGCACGTTCCCTGAGTGGAAACCTTTTCTGTTCCTGTACATCTCGGAATCCTCCAAAGGTGCTTGCGAGGCGATATGGATACAATCAATGCAGCCCTGTACCTTTGGGAAGCCAGAAATCCTGGAGAAGCCCACAGCCCTGTCACGCCTTGCTTGGCCGGTCATGGGGAACTTTATGTAGTCATTCCTCCGGGCATATAGTACAGCAGTCACTTGCCGAATGCAGATATGTGTTACATGTTGAGAAATGGAGCACACATCCCCAGTTGTGGCCTGGAATGATCCAGATACATAAAATGAAAGTGCAGCTGCAACCTTTACTTCAACTGTCAAAACAGTCCTCCTGACGCTTCTAGGGTACAGGTCTGCTTTTATTAACTCTCAGATCTCGGTTACAACTTCTTTGTGGAAACGCAACCTTCTTACACTGTCTGCATCACTTGGGTGCAGGTATGAACACCTGTCTCGATATACCCGATGTGGGTAAGGCCTCCTGCCCATCATCCTAAGTGCTCTGAGGTTCCTCACCTGATGATGCCTAATCAATCTTCTCCATAGCACCATCATGCAGAAGCCTTGCACGAGGTATGGCATTGTCAATATTGCCCCCATAATTTAATTGTAGCTTTGCAATAAGCTCAAAACAGCAGGATAAAGCACTTGCACCTTTTTTCCTCTCTCTCTCTCTCTCTCTCTCTCTCTCTCTCTCTCTCTCTCTCCAAGGTGCATGCTGGTCTGAGAATGTGCAATAGGCTTGCTTAGAACTGGAAGCTAGGCATTCACTGAAGACATTTGGGGCAACAAAGTCTAATGCAATTCTTTAATTTTTGATTTTTGTCAAAGTACCAGCCCACCACCAAATGTCTCCTCACTGGGATCAAGGGTCAGAGCGTCAGCCGACAGAATCGCTCCCTCGCCCGGACATGGGCTCGGCTTCCACCCCCTCTTTTCCCCCCCTTCCCCCCCACCCCCACCACCACCTTAGGCTATACAGCAGCTTCAAAAGAAGCCCAAGGGTTTTCATCCCTTATATAAGTGGCTGACAGTTCAGTTCGGCCTCCACCCCGCCCCCCCCACCCCGAGCTTCTTTTGAAGCCGAGCCCCTGTGTCTGGGCGAGGGATTGATTTTGCCGGCCGACGTTCTGATCTTCGAGTCTGGTGAGGAGACATTCGATGGTGGCGTGGTACTTTGAAAAAAATCAAAGAATTGCATTAGACTTCCATTTTCTCTTTTTTTACTTTGAAACAATTATGATGCATATTCTTTGCTTTCTTCACTCCCTCCAAAACTTTGCCTAAAAACAATTTTGTAATGTGCGCTGCTTTTTCTGAAGTGCCCAGAAGATTTTTTTTGGAGTGGTCACATACGCCGTCCTCGGAAAGATGTAAGTTGGCCAAACTTGATTAAATGTGAAAAACTGCCGCAGACATCAGGTTATGCAAAAAAATCGTAACTTAAAAAAAATTGTACCTAACTGAATTGCGCTGGCACAGAAAAATTTGGAGATTTTTATTGACTCAAAAAAAACTGGTGCAGATAATTGGGGAAAATTGATCCCATTGTATGTTACATTCTTGGTGTTTTCAGAGTTATAACCTACATATTTTCCTCACTTTGCCCATTTCTTCAAGCATTTGCGGACATTAAAAGTGCCTGGCAAGCAGATGTATGCAGCATCGTGGGAAGGAGGAGGGCTGAGGATTGCCCTTGCTGTTGATTCTTTTATTTATTTTGCCAACATTAGACCGGATTACAAGGTAAAACCTACCAGTATTCTAAAGCTGTTGTGTATTCTGGAGTTAAATAGGTGTTTATTTCTTCACACAAAATGTTTACATTTGACGTAGTTAATTATTGTGCAAATTTCCCAGAACAAAGCAGTAATCCATAAATTGCTTTTATTTGTGAAGATGATTCCTAACATCTGAGTAATGAAGGAATATCTTGGCTCACATAACAACCAAGACAATGATTTTCCTACTGTGCTTTTCCCCCCTCATTGAAAGGATTAAATGAAATGTTGAAAATAACACCTTTTTAATAAGCATCTGTATTAAATTCAAAAATATTGAATGAAACAAATAACTATTTGAAAAAGATAGTTTAAAGTGACAATATTTCCAGCTATAAAACTAACAAGCTCCTTAATTTAATATTTCAAAGAACTTCAACCTTTTAAAAATGTATCCTTGGAAATGCAAACCAAAATACCAGGGGACAAAAAGTATTGATAATTGAACTGCTGGTAACTGCCAAACAGATATGTGGAGTCGAGACATTTAGGCACTTTTAGTGTTGATAAATGTCCTTCTGCCTTTTCCAAGATAACATACTGCCAAAAGGTTACTGTCTGGGACCTATAACTATCAATATTACTAGCTATTAGCAATTGGCTATAATCAATCTGTAACTCTGTATATTCTAAGAATTCAAATCCTTTTGCCACCAATGTTCTAAATCCCTCTTAGACAAAATTTTATGGTTGCTTACAGACATAAGATTGACTGTGAAATTCAGGGGTTTAGCGCTGGCCGTTAAGGCCAATTTTGATGAAAAAATGGTGGTTTACTGGCTTCCGCCTGCTTCTGGCAGGTCCCATGGTGGCTGCCATTTTGGGAAGGTTGGTAGTGGTGGTGTTGTCGGTGCTCGCTCCAGATATTTAGATGAGGCAGATTGTGATGTAAATGAGTGTGCAATGCTGATTTGACACACGATCTGCCATTTTGGATGTTGCCGCTTCATTTAATGCCCTCTCCTAATCACGATCAGCTGCAGGAAGGAACCTCCATCAGTGCTATTTAAAGGGATCATCAACAACTTGAAGCTGACTTGCTTTTTCAGTTTGTACAAATGTTTGGAGCTTTCTACAGTTACATAAAGTTGGTGAGGTGATGGGGAATGCTGCTGCAAGCGGAGAACGGCTTGCTTCTCATTTAAAGGGTTCTGCCCACACCACTTGCTCCCAGTCATGGGGGCACTACTTGCAGTTGTGCTCGAGTATGACAGGGAGATGGAGCGGAGGCAGCGAAGAAGAGAACAAGATGTTCGCAGAGGGAGGAGGAGGGGCAGGAGGGCTCTCAGCAAGAGACCTTCTGCGAGCACTTCTACCTGCACTAAAGTCAGGAGCAATTTCTTAGGAGGCTTCAGTTCACTAAGGAGGTGGTCACACAACTCTGCCACCTCTTGGAACCAGACCGGCAACCTCAAAGCAGTGTGACGGCAACTCTCCCAGTGGCCCTCAGTTTTTTTTTGCCACTGGATTCTTCCAGTCTGCAGCAGGCAACATAGCTAACATCTACCAGTTTGCCGTCCATCGCTGTATCTGGGAGGTCATAGAGACCTCTCTACTCCAGGAGAAGGGACTTCATTGTCTTCTCTCAGGATGAGCATGCGTGTGGTTTTGCCAGGATAGCGGGCTTCCCCATTGTGCAGGGTGCCATCGACTGCACACAACTGGTTTTGCAGGCACCATATACCAACCCTGAGATGTTCCGTAACTGCAAAGAGTACCACTCAATGTGCAGTTGTTGAGCGACAACATCCAGTGCATCATGATGTTGAATGCCCGCTATGCTGTGCCAGTCCAGTGTACCAGCTATCTGCGAGTCACCACGTCAAACCCGAGGATGGCTGCTCAGAGACGAGGACACCTGACGGAGGACTCCCCTCTGCAACCCCAGCACTCGTGGCTAGCACTCATATAATGACATCCATGCTGCCACATGGAATGTCATCGAGCAAACCATCAGGGTAATCAAGCAGTGGTTCCGCTGCCTTGACTGCTTGGGAGGAGTCCTCCAGTACTCACTGGAGCGGGTGTCCCAACTCGTGGTGGTCTGCTGCATCCTCCACATCTTGGCCATCATGAGGGCGCAGCTCTTGCCACCATGGGTTCCGGGACCACCTCAAGATTTAGATTATTTATGGAGAAGAACAAGGAGCAATCTAGAATAAAAATACTTAACTGGAGGAGGGTGAATTTTAGTGGACTAAGGAGAGATATGGTCTGGGGAAATTGAAGTAAAAGACTGGCAGGCAAAAGTGTAATGGAACAAATGGGCGGCCTTTAAAGAGGAGATAGTTTGGTTACAATCTAGGTACATTCCTGCAAGGTGGAAAGGGAGGACAACCAAAGCCAAAGCTCCCTGGATGACTAACAAGTTGGAGAGTGGGATGTAGCAGAAAAAGGGGGTGTATGACAGATGTTGGCTTGATAATACTTGGGAGAATTTGGCTGAATATAAAAAGTACAGAAGATAAGTAAAAAAGGAAATAAGAGGGGCAAAGAGACAGTATGAGAATAGATTGGCAGCTAACACAAAGGAGAATCCAAAGGTCTTCTATAAGCATATTAACAGTAAAAGGATTGTCAGAGGAACAGTGGGACCAAAATGGGGAACTATTGGTGGAGGCAGAAGGCGTGGCTGAGGTACTAAATGAATACTTTGCATCGGTGTTTACCAAGGAAGAGGACATTGCCAAAGCTATGGCAAAAGAGGAGGTTGCTGGGATACTGGATGAGATAAAAAATAGATCAAGAGGAGGTACTCGATAGCTGGTGGTAATTAAATTGGATAAGTCACCCGGTCCAGATGGGATGCATCCTAGGTTACTAAGGGAATTAAGGGTGGAAATTGCAGAGGTGCTGGCCACAATTTTCCAATCCTCCTTAGATGCAGGGGTTGTGCCAGAGCACTGGAGGATTGCAAATGTTAAAAAGGGGAAAAGTATAAACCTGGCAATTACAGGCCAGGCAGTTTAACATCGGTGGTGGGGATGCTTTTAGAAACAATAATCCGGGAGAAAATTAACTGCCATTTAGACAAACATGGACTAATAAAGGAGAGCCAGCATAGATTTGTTGAGGGCAAATTGTGTTTGACTCTTCATTCCATTCCGGATGGCTGAAAGATCGGGGCTGCTGTCCGAAGCGGAATACAGAATTTTGCGAGGCATGGTCATTTGAGGTTTGTTCTGGTGAGGTTCGGGCCTAAGACCTCCGTGCCTCTTGCTTGGCTTGCTGTGCGGCGGTGGTTTTCCTACCTTGAAATATCTGGAGGTCCGCCTTGGCCTTCGCTTCTGCCGCTTTCAACTCGGCCGCTTGTCTCGCTATGATCTCCTCAAAGTCTGCATTCTTGGTGGCAGCGGCAGTTTGAGCGTTGATCAAGGTAGTTCGACTTGAGGACAATGTTCTTGAGCTCCTTGTCGAGCGTCCCGACCGTCTGCTGATGCTTGACCGTGATTCTAGTGCTGTTCGCAAGCTGACGGTTCTCTAGGAAGATTGATTCAGTTTGTTGAGCATCTTCCTTGAATGCTCCCGTTTAATATTGAATGTAGAGATCGCAGAGTGCAGACCATAGCTTCTTGTACATCTGGAGTGCCGAGCGAGCCTTGGCTGTGGCTGTTTGAAGGGTGTTCGCATTGTCTGGGGCATCTTGAAGTTCTTCAAGAATTAGTTTGGTTCTCTGTCAGTGACGATGTAATTTCTTTTTTCTTCTATGTCATTGCTGAGGGCTTTTAAGGTAGGGTACCTCTCTCTCTGTGATCGACTCGGAGGGTCTGGCTCGGGGAGAGATCGCCTCTAGCCCTGAACATAGAATTATCTCGTGGAAGGTGTTTGTGCTATTGGGAACGCCTGACATGATGATCTTCTGCCTAGTGACCTGGGCAATTACTCGGGGTAATTTTAAAATCGTGCTTCAGTTATTTTCACTATACTGAGTTCTGTTAGAGTGTAGCATACGGCGAGTGATAACTCTGATTCGGCAGCTTCAGCACTACACCAAGAAATATGGCTAAAGGTCAGAGCTTCAAAATCCAAATCTTTTAATAAATGCAGTGTGAAACTGTCGATAAAGAATAAAAGACTGATTTAGAATTCTTGTAATACAACAGTAACAATCGAATAAAAACAGCAACAAAGAGAAGTTACTTATCTCTTACTGCACATCAAAAATAAAATACAATAATTCCAGAATGATTGGAAAGGAGAAGTTACTTACATGACTGTACTTCTGGGAAGGTTTGCTACTGCAGAAGATTTGTTTCTAATTAACAAAAGTTATAGACGGTTCTAGCTAAAATGGAGGCAGACCATGCTGCTTGCTGGCTGTGTTTCTCTCACCTCTGTCTTTCTCTTTGTCTGTCCAATCGGAAAATGTCACCTAGTGGCGGGAAAATGTCATGACAACTACAGTGGTCAAAATCAGTCAAGAAGCTCCAACCATTACAGATAGGGTGGTGGAACGGGAAGAAACAGTACAGATAAAATTCAACACAAGAGAAGTGGAAAGTGCTACATTTTTGTTGGAAGAATGAGGAGAGACCATACACACTAAATAGTACAATTTTGAAGGGGGTGCAGAAACAGAGCATGCTGGAGGTGCTTGTGCGCAAATCTTTGAAAGTGGCAGGACGGGTTAACTAAGCAGTTAGTAAAGCATATGGGATCCTGGGCTTTATAAATAGGGGCAGAACTTGGTGCACTCATCGCCCGCTGCATCTGAGTTTTCTGGACGGTCTCCCCTCTGAGGGAGTTTTGTGGAGGTCTCCCGCCGGCGGGGAGGGAAGGCCATTGGGAACCGTCCGCTGGCGTGCAACTGACGTAAGTGTCCTCTTGCCCGCTGAGCTGCCAGTTTGGTCTAGGCGGGAGTTTGCTGCAGAAGGGGAAGACTACTGCGTGGAGGCAGGTCTAATCTCAACAGTAAGTATGAACACCTACAAAAAAATGTTAATAAACTTTATTTATTTTTTCCCCAGTGATTCAGGTGGATGGGGTGCTCTGAAGGTTTTCCATTGTGTTTTTTTACATTTTTTTGAAATTGTTAATTTTATATGTTTTCCCCTCCCTGGGCCCGACTCAATCCTTGCCGGTACTTTGTCGAGGATTGCATTTGGCGCCGAGATTGGGAGGTCCTGCCTGCTGCTGTCCAGCTTCATGTGTAAGTTGTTTTTTTGCCGCTGGGCGGTCTTTCCAGGATTTTTCCACGAAACCCCCACCCAAAGTACCGTCTGGTATCTCAGCGGTCCTTTGGGTGGGACTTGGATGGAACTTAGCTTCCCCCAAGTTCAGAGCCATAGAGTACAAAAGCCAGAAAGTTATACTAAAGCTATTTAAAACACTAGTTTGGCTCCAGCTGGAATATTGTGTCCAATCTGGGCACCATACTTTAGAAAGGACGTGTAGTCTTTAGAGAGGGTACAGAAGAGATTTACTCGAATAATTCCAGAGATGAAAGAATACAGTTACATGGTTAGAATAAAGAAGCTGGGTTTATTCTTGGAGCAGAGAAGGCTAAGAGGAGATTTGATAGTGGTGTTTAAAATCATGAAGGGTCTAGATAGAGTAAATAAAGAGAAACTGTTTCCAGTGGCCGAAGGGTCAATAACGAGAGGGCACGGATTTAAGGTGATAGGCAAAAGAACCAGAGGTGACCTGAGGGAAAACCTTTTACACAACTGGGAGTGGTTAAGATTTAGAATGCACTGCCTGATAGGGTGGTGGCTACAGATTCAATAGTAGCATTTAAAAGGGAATTGGATAAATACTTGAAGGAGAAAAAATTGCAGGGATATGGCGAAAGAGCAGGAGTGAGTGGAACTAACTGGATTGCTCTTCGAAAGTGCTGGCGCAGACTCGATGGGCCGAATGGCCTCTTTCTGTGTTGTACTATTCTATGATTCTAGGAGGAGGAGGAAGGGAGGAGGCAGCCTACACATCCACCTGTCGAATGGGTTGTCCGTGAGTGCCTCATCAGAATCTGGTTCCCCTGAATGAAACCCCAGATCCCCATTGCTCAACACTTCCCCAGCTTACCATCCCTCTGTCACGGAACATCACAATGTTCTCTTGACCACAATGATGAAATTAAAGCCACCACAAAACAAACATTCCAAACTACATTTATAAATAATTTAATGCAATACTACATTAAAAAAAATCAACTATTCACCTTTTGTGCATTCCCTTAGTGCCTGTCTTCCTTGTGCCTTTGCCTGTCCTAGTGCTTCTGTGAAGTGCTACTCCAGCGGCTGTAGCAATGCTTGTGAATGGCTGCTGACTTGCAGTGGGGGAGATTGCAGATGACCTTGCAGGATGACCTTGAGCAGCTCTGGGCCTAGAAGGCCCGGCTGGAAACTGCATACCTCGGCAGCAGTCTGGGTTGGCTGGCTGACATGCAACAGCAAGGGCACTGGTGGAGTGGGAATACGAATGCTGTCATCCTGGGCGGTGCTTCAGCAATCTTAGTAATCTGTTGGAGGACAGATTGCTGGACTGCTGTGACACCCTGCAAGCCCCATTCCACATTGTAAACACAACCACGGTGGCAGCCGTCTGAGCGTGCGTGGCAGCAAGATGAGATTGCATGACAGAAGTCTGAGCTGCCACTGCAGCACTTCCGCTTGTACTGTAATGGAAGCTGAGACATCCTCCATCCAACCCTGCATCATGGTTGGATCCACAATTGCGCTAATGGAATTGCCCATCGCTTCCATCCTGGAAATCGCGGGCTCCAAGCTCTGAAAAGCCCTGTCCCAGGTTGGTGCCAAACTCCTCCCCGCTCTTTATCAGTGACAACAGGCTTTCTGGCAGGCCTGCCAATGCACCAAGCATTTTTGAGTGCATACCCATCACCCTTCTGTAGGTTGTCCCATCGAAGTCCTCACCTGAGTCCTCTGCAGCAGAACTCGTATGTGACTTCACCCTCTGGGGAGCTGGCATCTGTGCTACCCTTTCCCCCTGACCTGGCTGTAGCTCACTCGTGCCCAGTGACTCGCCACGTGCAGATCCTGCCTCTATCTACCCTCTAAAGTGCACGCAGTGCCAGTTTCTAAGCTGAGATCAAGCGATAGTGTCTCTTCTTCTCCATTACTCTCCTCTTCTCTTCCTGCACTGACTGGGCTTATTGGAGTTCTTGGATATCTGAAAGGTGAAAGGCACAAGGGTTGCGATGTGTTGAGGGGAGAGGGGAAGCAAGATGTGCATGCTTACACCATCAGCAGGTTGTAAATGAGAAGAAATTGTGGAAAGAAGGAGAAGTAGAATGTGAGAAGGAGGATTACGTATGTGCATGCCGTCGTCTTCAGTGTTTTGAGATTCGCCACTACCTCAACCACAGCCCCTCCAATAATGTCAAGCACTGTCTCCTCCAGCTGGGTTAGGATAAACAAGCTTGCTCTTTCCCGACGGTTAACTGCTGCCGCCTACAGTTATGAGCTATCTTGCCTTGCAAGAGAGAAGGAAGTGTGTCAGTGAGCGTGGTGCAATGTGTTTGGGTCAGGTGCCTGTCACAGTTGAATATCTGGCAGTGTACAAGGTATGAGATGTGGGTCTGAGACCTGTAGCAGTGGTATGTGTGTGAGGGTGAGGTGAAGCTATGAATGTGAGGTATGAGTCGTGATCAATACAGTTTGTTGGTAGGTGATTGATGGGGGTATGGTGCATTGAGCAGTGTGTGAGGCTTGTAGTGCAGTTAGTGGGAGACGGCTTTGGAAGATGCATTCATTGACCTTGACTACTCGTGTGAGATCATTGAACTTCTTTTGGCTCTGGATCCAGGTCCTCATAGCAAGACTGCTGGCAATGACCACTTCATCTATCTGCCACCAATGTCTTCTGACTGTGTGTCTGGATGGCCTCCTGGCTCCCTGCGGATAGAGGACCTGTCCTCTCCATTCCACCTTCTGTACTAAGGCCTCTACTGCTGCGAAACTTGATGTCCTTTCTCTGCCCTGTTGAGCCATTACTGAGTGACAGTTGCCAAGATGCACTTCCAGCAGCTGCTGAATGCAGAATGCACCTCACCTTTAAGAAGTGCAGACTGCCTTTAAAAGTGGAGGCTAGCTTCAAATAGAGCTAGCCGCACATGAACTTCGGCCCCCTGTTGCGCACTCACCTGCGCATTCAGTGCTCGGCTGCATACATAAATCATGGTAATTAGCAGGCAGCACGAATGACATGTGCTGCCTGCATTACTTTCAATGGGCACAGGCCAATCGTGTATCACGATCCCCATGCCCATTTTCGGGCCTAATTGAATTTTTAACTCAAAGTCCTTCATTGACTTTAAAGCACTTTGGGATGTCCTGAGGTAGATCATCAACCAAAATTAATCTGCTGCAACAAACTTTTTTTAGGTGGTATTTTATGAGTAGCTTTATATAAAAAAAATTCTAGACAAATGTTGCAATAGATAAATATCGACAATTTGGCAAGATACAATGCAGATTTACAATTGTAAATTAGAGTTTTTCATCCAGATGTTGGGTTGTATTTTTAATTTGGTTGATGTTTGCAATTTTTTAAAAGTTTATTTTACAGCATGTGTTGGGAAAATGCCAGGAACAAAATTGTTTTTTTGGATGTTTCTCAGTGGAACAATGTATTCACTAGTCTTGCTACTGTGAATAGTTTGCTCTTGTAAGATGAAAATTTTTTCTAAAATATTTTAGAAAAATGAACAGTGGTCTGGTTCAAAAAGTCTTGCCAAATACCTAACCCAGTTCAGACTCGCAGTATACACTGTAAAACACATTAGCATACTGTAGTTACTAGTTACACATCATAAATTATGACATAACTCATTTAAGCCATAATTTCCTGGAACTTTTATGGTGCAAGTTGGACCATACGTCGCTGATGTGCCATTCTAATGGCGCGAAGTCTCCAGGAAATTTTAGACCACAAACAAATTGTGCACAGACTGGATAATTTAAAGTTGTTTAATTTGCATTGTTATTGGTGACATAATTAAATTAAAGCACCTTAATTTGAGGCTCTTGTTTACAATTGTGGTGCAAATGATTACCATTATGGAAGTACAGACATAACAAAATAAAGCCTATTGATGAATTTATTTTAAACATTTAGTGCCCAAGTTTCGGGCCGCGCCTAGAACGGCGCAGCCCCGATCTGGACGCCCGTTTTTCGCGCCACAAAGTGCGCCTAAAAAAAACTTACAGATTCTCTGGCTCCCTGCTGGTCCTCTGGAGTCAGGCGCGGCGCAGCACAAGCTGTAGGGGGCGGAGCCAGGTCCCTGCGCTGAAAACAGTGCCGGGACCTCTGCACATGCGCATGTGCAGTAGCTCCAGGTGCCCAAAACTGTGTGGGAGGGGCCCGAAGCACGCAGCCCCTAGCCCTGGCCGAATGGCCTCACTGGGGCTGCGTGCAAAAGACTGCCTCCCATGCCCAGCTCCTGCTTCCTCCCGACCCGACTCGACTCCCGCTCCCCCCTCCCACCACCACCGGACCCGACCCCCCGGACTGGACCTGACCTCCCTCTCCCTCCCTCCCTCCCTTCCTCCCTCCCCACACCTCCCCCCCGACCCGAACCGAACCGACCTCTCTCCCACCACCCCCCCGACCCGACCCGCGCTCCCGACCCCCCCCACCCCCGACCCGGACTAGACCCGACCCAACCCGACCTCCCTCCCCCCCCCGCCCCCGCCACGAACCGAACCGACCCGACCTGACCCGCGCTCCCTCCCTCCCGCCCCCCCGACCCCGACCCGCGCTCCCGACCCCGACCCGCGCTCCCCCCGACCCTGGACCCGACCCAACGTCACCTACCTGTAAATCTGGTGCTGGGGACGGGCCCTGCCCGAAGTCTTGGGCCAGGTTGGGCCCGGGCCCGTTCAACCTCCCTCCCCCTTCTCCTTTCCACCCCCCACTTCTCCTTTCCACCCCCCACTTCTCCTTTCCACCCCCCCCTTCTCCTTTCCACCCCCCACTTCTCCTTTCCACCCCCCCTTCTCCTTTCCACCCCCCCTTCTCCTTTCCACCCCCCTTCTCCTTTCCACCCCCCCTTCTCCTTTCCACCCCCCCTTCTCCTTTCCACCCCCCCTTCTCCTTTCCACCCCCCCTTCTCCTTTCCACCCCCCCTTCTCCTTTCCACCCCCCCTTCTCCTTTCCACCCCCCCTTCTCCTTTCCACCCCCCCTTCTCCTTTCCACCCCCCCTTCTCCTTTCCACCCCCCCTTCTCCTTTCCACCCCCCCTTCTCCTTTCCACCCCCCCTTCTCCTTTCCACCCCCCCTTCTCCTTTCCACCCCCCCTTCTCCTTTCCACCCCCCCTTCTCCTTTCCACCCCCCCTTCTCCTTTCCACCCCCCCTTCTCCTTTCCACCCCCCCTTCTCCTTTCCACCCCCCCTTCTCCTTTCCACCCCCCCTTCTCCTTTCCACCCCCCCTTCTCCTTTCCACCCCCCCTTCTCCTTTCCACCCCCCCTTCTCCTTTCCACCCCCCCTTCTCCTTTCCACCCCCCCTTCTCCTTTCCACCCCCCCTTCTCCTTTCCACCCCCCCTTCTCCTTTCCACCCCCCCTTCTCCTTTCCACCCCCCCTTCTCCTTTCCACCCCCCCTTCTCCTTTCCACCCCCCCTTCTCCTTTCCACCCCCCCTTCTCCTTTCAACCCCCCCTTCTCCTTTCAACCCCCCCTTCTCCTCTCCCCCCCTTTCCCCTTCTCCTCTCCCCCCCTTTCCCCTTCTCCTCTCCCCCCCTTTCCCCTTCTCCTCTCCCCCACTTTCCCCTTCTCCTCTCCCCCCCTTTCCCCTTCTCCTCTCCCCCCCCTTCCCCTTCTCTCTCCCCCCCCTTTCCCCTTCTCCTCTCTCCCCCCTTTCCTCTTCTCCTCTCCCCCCCTTCCCCTCCCCTTCTCCCCCTTCCCTCCCCCTGCCCCCCCCCTCTCTCCCTCAGAAACATAGACACTGACAGACAGAGAGAGACACAGACAGAGAGATAGAGACACTGACAGAGACACAGAGGGAGAGAGGGGGGGGGGGGTGCTCCCGGTGCTGCAGTCTGTAAGTAGAAAATGTTTTGTTTTATTGATTTAAAAAAAATTATTTCTTATTAATTTTTTTTGATTGATTTATTGGTTGATTTATTTATGTTTTTATCATTTATTATTGATGATGGCTCTTTATTTGTAAAACTGAAGTGTTTAATGTTTGTAAACTTCCCTTTAAACCCCCCCATTCCCTACGCCTGATTTGTAACCTACACCTGATTTTCTAAAGTGTAGACAAGGTTTTTTCAAGCGTATAAAAATCTTCACTTACTCCATTCTAAGTTAGTTTGGAGTAAGTTTTCACTGCCGAAACTTTGAAAACAGGCGTAAGTGACCGGACACGCCCCCTTTTGGAAAAAAAAATTCTGTTCTAAAGTGAAACTGTTCTAACTGACTAGAACTGGAGCAAACTAAATGCTGAGAATTTGAATTTCTAAGATACTCCGTTCAACACCAGTTGCTCCAAAAAATCAGGAGCAACTGAGGCCGAAACTTGGGCCCTTAATGACTACTGGAGAGATCAAAAGTTGATTTGTAGACTTTCACAAGTAACTTTTTGGTCTGTCACTTTAATGATTTATGAGGTCAAAACAGCACATTTTTTATGAAACAATAACCTTTTTTATATTCAGCAATCATACTGATCCAATTTTTGTCTTTTGGCAGTGGGGTTATTGCTCCAACACAGTAGTATATGCATATACCAGACCAGATCGATTGGAATACTGTGTAGTCTTTTGGGACACCAAGAACAATGAAAAGTATGTAAAGTACGTAAAGAGTCTGATTTCAATAACTACGTGTGGGGACTTTTGCATTTTAGCAACTAAGGCTGATGAAACTTCTCCCCAGGTAAGAAATTATTTCTAATCACTACATTTCATATGATTTTAACTCCCCTCAAAGGGAGGAGAATATTAATATTGTAACCGAAATATTTAATCAACTGTATATTTAGCATTTATCACAAAACTGACAAAATACATTCAATGGCAAGTAAATGAAGTTCAGGTGCAGATCAGTCATTATCTAATTGAATGGCGGTATAGGCTTGAGGGCCTACTCCTGTACCTAGCTTCATATATTCTTCTGACAGCAGGTCAGGGCAGCAAGATGTAGGGGAGGGCGAGGATGCTAATATTCTAAAGCAAGGAGAAGAAAGCGTCAGATGCCAGAAAATGACAATGGGCACAAATAATAAAATATATACACCCAAAGTGCACTGTTCCTGTCCAGCCTCCGAATCACGGGACAGGATTTCCTGCAGCTGCATGTTGGGCCTCGGACATGAGGAATTTCTAGCTATTGATGGTGATTGATAGCCAGAAAGTCTTGATTCCGTCTTGTGGCTTTATCTCCATTCTTTGTCCTGTCCCTGAGACTCCCATGCTCCCATGGATCCTCTTCACTGCAGGGGTCCAAGGCTAGACTACAGCATCGTGATCTCTGGGTCCCCTTGCACTCAGGCACCCAGTCAGTGAATGATCTGAAAAAGGACGTAGGATGTCGGGAACATCTTATTTACATTTCTGCTTTTGGGTCTCCACCCTTTTTATCTGACTGTCGCATTTTGGGGGCAGGGGGTCAGGAAGATTGGCCCTAATTCTTCCTTTTGTAATTAGCTATTATTTTTGCAATTCACCAATCATAATCGAGTACTTTTCTCCCTAATTTCAATATTCTCCCCAATCACACTTCTATCAAATCATAATCCAGCAAAGTAAGAATTCTGAAAAATACAGCCTTTACTCCCTACACTTATAAACCCTAAAAATAAAAGTTACCTTAGAAATGCATTTTTTTTTTAAATCACAAAAGTCAAATTTGTCTATGAACTTAGTTTTAACAATTTATTCCCCTATTCACAGTCAGCAAATGTACCTCTTGGTGTTTGTCAACATCCTGGACTCCAAATTCACCCTCCTTCAGCAAAATTGTATTACATTTCCCAGAAATCATCTTGGCCTTTAGTAGAGTAAATCCCATATCACTATTTCTACTTCCCACTAAATAAGCTTACTCCGAAGTCTGTCTCCATTCTGACCCCAGCATCCATGGGTGCAATTACCAGCAGGATGTTCTAACATGACTACTGTGATCCACCCCAACTCCTGGATCTCTTCATGCTTTGTTCATCTCCTTTTGTTTTTCTGCTTTTACTGGGTCCTAATCTTTTTCCCAATGTAGTAAGTGTAGAATACTGGATGAATGCTGGTGGAAATGTGGTGGAGAGAGAGGAGATGAAGTTGCACAAACAAACAGGAGATATTAAACTGAAGAGTAAGAAAGGGATGATGAAGGGAAAATGAAAAGAAAAGCAAAAAGGAATAATGGAGCATAGAGAGGAAAAGACAAATAAAAAGGGAGATGAGTAAAAGCAGTATGTACAAAAGGCAGACTATGATGACTGAACTCACACTTATTCATAATCGTGATACCAGCGTTGTTAATTTTGTTTAAATGCTCCTTCACCTCTGTCTTTGATGTACCTTGCTCCTATCAAATTAATCACTGTTTCCCATTTCTGCTTCCATTAGTACAGCCCCCAACTCCACTCCCTCGAGTCAGAAGGGCACAAAGGCTTCAATGAAAAGGACAGACAAGTTACTGTGTTCCATTAGCAGAGGGATAAAATAGTAATCGAGAGGTGGTGCATTTGTATAATACATTGGTTAAACCCCATCTGGACTACTTGGTGCAGCACCTTCCCTTAGGAGTTAGATAATTGCATTAGCATACAATATAGAGTGGCAAAGATGACCAGATTTCTGGAATTAAAATAATAATAGAAAGATTAAGAAAATAGGGATAGTTCTTTTGAAAAGAGGAAACTTCAAGGTGACCTATTAGAGTTCATAGCTGGAAAAATTACTGAAGATTGAGGGATATGCTGGGAAGGTAGGACTGAGGTCAACCAAAAATGGTAAGCTTGTTGGGCAAATGGCCATTAACTTTTCAAAATGTTTTATTTTTTCTGTCACCATGAGGACCTGCAATGGAACATGCACGCTGGCAATAGAATTGGTAAAATTTGATCACTCATTAACTGGCCAACTATCTTGTGAATTACATATAAATCCATATAAATAATAATTATACAAAGGCTCGTGTTTTACAAACAAGAACTTCATGGCATGATTAATGTGGTCTTTACCATGAAGCTTTTACTTCGGAGCATTTGCATAACTTCACCTTTATCTTAGAACTTTAATGTATGATGTATTAACTTTCACCAGCAGCTATAAAAAATACTGTTAGCTTATTCTGTTTCATCGCTTATCGCTTGTCATAGGTTAATTTTTTTTTTTGTTTATGTGCTGCACTTGAAAGGATGAGAATGAGATGGAGTCTGTAGTTGCGATGGTAACCATTTCCAGATTTTATTTCAGTGCTAATGGCCGGAATTTTCTGGAGTCCGTGCGAGCGTGATTAGAGGTGGATTGGGTGGGAAATTTGAAAAAAGTTGTAGCGGGCTGGGAACCCCCCCGTTATTCCGTCCCCACGGACCTCTCCCTCGGGCGCGTTTGCTGGTGTAGCAGTGACCCGACCGGCAGGCGGGCGACCTAATTCAAATAATTAACAGGTTGTTGACAGACCCTTAAGAACCTTTTTCAACCTACGGTTTGAATTTTCCTGGCTGCCCACAGGGTTCACGTAGCTCAGGAACCTCGTCTGCCAGCCTGAGGCAGGAGTTGAGTGGCCATTGCTCTGGCTGATTAGATGACAGCATGAAATGTACTATAAAATCTCCCACCTCACAGATGATCATTTTCCTCAGGCAGAAGCTGTTGCTAGCTGCATTCCCAGCACAAAGACTGGATCGACTAGGCTTATATTCACTGGAAGTTAGAAGAATGAGAGGCGATCTCATAGAAACATATAAAATTCTGCCGGGATTGGACAGGTTAGATGCAGGAAGAATGTTCCCGATGTTTGGGAAGTCCAGAACCAGGGGTCACAGTCTAAGGATAAGGGATAAGCCATTTAGGACCGAGGATGAGGAGAAACTTCTTCACTCAGACCTTCTTCACTTCTACCACAGAAAGTTGTTGATGCCAATTTGTTAGATATATTCAAAAGGGAATTAGATGTAGCCCTTACGGCTAAAGGGATCAAGGGGTATGGAGAGAAAGCAGAAATAGGGTACTGAAGTTGCATGATCAGCCATGATCTTATTGAATGGTGGTGCAGGCTCGAAGGGCTGAATGGCCTACTTCTGCACTTATTTTTTATGTTCCATGTTTCTACAGGCTGCAAGTGCTTCCAGAAAAGTCGCCATCCAGTCTCACCTCATTGTTACAACCATTCACACCATTGACAGCTTGCTCCTCTGATCTATAATTGACCTGCCATCTATTCCATCAGCATGGGTGCCATTTATAATGTCACCTTGGTCCTCAGAATCTGACTACGATGAGCCCCAACACCAGCAGCACCAAAAACAACAACAACAACACCACCACCAACCTTCTTCTCAACCACTTGATGCTGCACAGGACAGAGGGCATCGAGCGCAGGGCTGCATTGCGCCGGAGGTGATACCCCCAACACAGGGTATACAGGCAGAGGATGAGCTTCCTCAACATGACTGAGCAGCAGTGCAAAAGAAGGCTCCGGCTGTTGCGTCAAATTGTCGCAGACATTTGCAGATTGCTGGAGCGAGACCTGCAGCCCGGAGGAGCGGGTGAAGATGCCTTACCAGTGGCTGTCAGTCGCCAACACTCTCAACTTCTTTGCCTCAGGCTCTTTCCAGGGATCTGCAGCAGACATTTGCGGCATCTCGTAGTCATCTGCCCACAGATGCATCACACAGTTCACCAAAGCTCTGTTTGACAAGTCTGCTAATTATATCAACTTTGCCACTGATGAAGCCAGTGTTACTGAGAGGGCGCTCGGCTTTGCAACTTTGGCTGGCTTCCCAAGGGTGCATCATCATCATCATAGGCAGTCCCTCGGAATCGAGGAAGACTTGCTTCCAATCCTGAAGTGAGTTCTTTGGTGGCTGAACTATCCAATACAAGAGCCACAGACTCTGTCACAGGTGGGACAGATAGTCGTGTGCGGCATTCCGGCCTGTCGCTGTTGGGATTGTCCATGAAGGGTCCTAACGTTCTAGGACCCGAACTTCATGTTAACGGAGTGGAAGATGCCTGTGTGTCAATTCTTTTAATGTGGGGTGGTTGTTGCACACAGGCTACCACACGGGCTTAGCTGGGGTGTCATTGACTGCACACATGTGGCCATCAGGGCACCCCATCCTAACCCAGAAGTGTTTGTGTTATGTTCAGAATAACTCCCCAAGATTGTATATCTTAAGCTCAAACTGTTGTGACCTTGGTCTCTTTATTGTAACTCCAGAATGAGGAAGCAGCATGGTAGACTGCCTTTTATGCCTGCTTGCCAGGGTGCGCAGGTGACCCTTGGGTCTCCCACAGGTGTGCCCTCTGCTGGCAAGTCTTACACATTGGTAATGTTTACATACATAACATCATTCCCTGTCGGGCATGGTGGATTCATACTCGTGGTTGACCGCGAGGTCAATTGCTGGTTGTGGGTGTGTGGGTGGATCATTGATGTTAATGTCCTCTTCAAACTGTTCTTGGTTGTCAGTAAACTGCTGTTTGGTCTGATCCAAGTACTTTCTGCACGTTTGTCCATTCAAAAGTTTGACAACAAACACTCTATTCCCCTCCTTGGCTAACACAGTGCCAGCAACCCATTTGGGACCATGCCCGCAATTAAGAACAAACACGGGGTCATTAACCTTAATGTCACGTGATACAGCTGCACGATCGTGCCAGCAACCCATTTGGGACCATGCCCGCAATTAAGAACAAACACGGGGTCATTAACCTTAATGTCACGTGATACAGCTGCACGATCGTGGTACATGTTATGCTGGTGATGCCGGGTTTCTACATAATCATTGAGATCTGGGTGGACTAACGAGAGCCTGGTTTTGAGTGCTCTCTTCATTAGCAATTCTGCAGGGGGAACCCCAGTAAGCGAGTGGGGTCGCGTGCGGTAGCTGAGCAGAATCTGAGATAACCGGGTCTGCAGGGAACCGTCCATCACCTGTTTCAAGCTCTGCTTGATGATTTGGACTGCCCGTTCTGCTTGACCATTGGATGCGAGCTTAAATAGCGCAGACCTGACATGCTTGATGCCATTGCGGGTCATGAACTCGTTGAATTCCGAGCTGGTGAAACATGGTCCATTGTCACTAACAAGGATGTCGGGTAAACCATGGGTGGCGAACATGGCCCGGAGGCTTTCAGTGGTGGCAGTGGACGTACATGATGACATTATTATACATTCAATCCATTTAGAGTAAGCGTCCACTGCTACTAGGAACATCTTTCCGAGAAAGGGGCCAGCGAAATTTGCGTGGACCCTGGGCCACGGTTTGGAGGGCCATGACCACAGACTCAGTGGGGGCCCCCCTTGGTGCATTGCTCAACTGTGAGCAAGTGTTACATTGGTGTACGCATGACTCCAATGCCGGGCCACCAAACGTGCGATTTGGCGATAGCCTTCATCATGACTATGCCTGGCTGGGTACTGTGAAGGTTGTGTATAAACGTTTCCCTGCCTTTTTTTGGCAAAATTACACAATTCCCCCATAGGAGACAGTCCGAATGGATGGACATTTCATCCTTGCATTTCTCCTTGCAGCTCCTATTGAGGATGCAGCTTTTTACCAGTGATAACACCGGGTCCTGGCTAGTCCAGGTCCTGATCTGGAGAGCCGTGACGGGTGACCCCTCGCTCTCAAAAGCATCCATTACAAGAAGCAAGTCTGTGGGTTGTGCCATTTCCACCCCGGTGGTGGACAATGGTAGCCGACTGAGGGCATCTGCACAGTTCTCGGTGCCTGGTCTGTGGCGGATTACATAATCATACACAGATAACATTAGTGCCCATCTTTGGATGCGGGACGAAGCATTGGTGTTAATACCTTTGATTTCTGAGAACAATGAAATGAGCGGCTTGTGGTCGGTTTCGAGCTCGAACCGGAGTCTAAATAGGTATTGTTGCATTTTCTTAACCCCGTATACACATGCGAATGCTTCTTTCTCAACCATGCTGTCGGCTCTTTCAGCCTTA
Source organism: Pristiophorus japonicus (assembly GCF_044704955.1). Lineage (NCBI taxonomy): Eukaryota > Metazoa > Chordata > Chondrichthyes > Pristiophoridae > Pristiophorus > Pristiophorus japonicus. The sequence goes on from NC_091983.1 coordinate 81,367,154, forward strand.
GATAAGCTTCTGGACGCATATGCAACTGGTTGCAGTTTGCCTGACCATTGGCTTGCTGTAACACACAACCGACCCTGTACGAAGATGCATCATAAGCTAGTACTAAACGTTTGCACTAGTCAGACAATACAGGTAACTTGTAAGAACATAGTAGGTTTCTGGCCATTTTAAAGGCTGTCTCTTGAGATTTATCCTAAACCCAGTCGTCACCCTTGCGTAGCAATAAATGCAAAGATTCCAGCAAAGTGCTCAACCCCGGCAGAAAGTTACCAAAATAGTTGAGTCCCAGGAATGAATGCAGCTCCATCACATTTTGTGGTCTGGATGCATTCTTGATGGCTTCCGTCTTGGAGTCCGTGGGTCTGATGCTGTCTGCTGCAATCTTTCTCCCCAAAAATTCGACCTCTGGCGCCAAGAAAACACACTTGGAGCATTTCAGTCTGAGTCCCACTCTGTCCAGTCGCTTGAGAACCTCTTCCAGGTTGTGCAAGTGTTCGGTGGTGTTGTGGCCAGTGATCAAGACGTCGTCTTGAAACACCTCGGTGCGCGGAACCGACTTCAGCAGACTCTCCATGTTCCTTTGGAAGATGGCCGCAGTCGAGTGAATCCCAAAGGGGCATCTGTGGGATATGAACAGTCCTTTGTGCGTGTTGATGCACGTCAGTTTTTTCGCAGGTTCAGCCAGTTCCTGTGTCATGTAATCAGAGGTTAGATCCAGCTTGGTGAACGACATCCCCCCTGCTAGCGTTGCAAACTGGTCATCCGCTTTGGGTTGTGGGTACTGGTCCTGTAACGAGACTCGGTTGATCGTTAACTTGTAGACCCCGCAGATTCTGACCGTCTCGTTGCTTTTCAACACCGGAACAATTGGACTGGCCCACTCGTTGAACTCGACTGGTGATATGATCCCCTCTCGTTGAAGTCTGTCCAGCTCGATCTCAACTTTCTCTTGCATCATGTATGGAACCGCTCGGGCCTTGTGATGAACGGGTCATGCATCAGGGACTAGATGGATCTGTACTTTTGCGCCTGTGAAGTTGCCGATGCCTGGCTCAAATAACGACGGGAATTTGTTTAGCACTTAGGCGCACGAGGCGTCATCCACCGAAGACAGTGCTTTGATGTCGTCCCTGTTCCATCGGATCTTTCCTAGCCAGCTTCTGCCGAACAGCATTGGGCCATCGCCTGGTACAATCCATAGTGATAAATCATGCACAGCTCCATTGTACGATACCTTCACTGCCGCACTGCCAATGACGGGAATGAGCTCTTTGGTATAAGTGCGCAACTTGGTGTGGATCGGCTTAGTTTTGGCCTTTGTGCCTTGTTGCCCCACATTTTCTCAAAAGCCTTCTGGCTCATAATTGACTGACTCGCCCCCATGTCCAATTCCATGGAAACTGGAATGCCATTTAATTTGACTTTTAACATTATCTGAGGGCTTTTGGTGGTGAGGGTGTGTACCCCATACACTTCCTCTTCAGCCTCGGGTTGAGTTGCCTCTCTTAGTCGTTCAGCGTGATCCGCGCCTGATCGGTCATCTTCTGCCGACTCTGCCACGTGGTGAGTCGTAGCACGTCTGCACATTCGCTGGCGGTGCCCCATTGTTCCCCAGCCCTTGCACACATAGTGCTTCCATCGACATTGATGGGCTCGATGATTACCCCCGCAGTGCTAACATGGTGCTAATGGATTCGCATTCACGCTCCACGGCGGACTCAGTCATCCTAGGTCTGGCCTCTGCGGGCGTGTAGGCCCTGCCATGTACAGTTTTGCCTGCTGAAGGCATTATTTTATGCACAGTACTTGCCGGTGAGTTTCGATGCTGCAATGATATCGGTTTAGTGTTATCGTTCGTGGACATAAAAGCCTGGGCTATCGTGATGGCCTTGCTCAGATCTAGGGATTCGGCAGACAGCAGTTTGCGAAGAATGACCTCGTGGCCGATTCCAAACACGAAAAAGTCCCGCAATAGTTCCCCCAAAAATCCAGCAAATACGCACGGTCCCACAAGGCATCTTAGGTCGGCGACATAGCTCGCCCCGTCCTGGCCATCGGAGCGGTGGTGCGTATAAGTGTGATATCTGGCCATCAAGATGCTCTCCTTTGGCTTGAGGTGATCCCGAACCAGTATGCACAACTCTTCATATGTCTTCTCCGTTGGTTTCGTCAGTGCAAGCAGATTTTTGATGAGGCCATATATTGCGCAAACTGTGCAGAGAATTGCCCTGCGCTTGACCACGGTTTCTTCCTTTTCTAGCTCGTTGGCCATGAAGTACTGGTCAAGATGCTCAACGAAGGCTTCCCAATCATCACCCTCAACAAATCTCTCAAGTCTACCAACGGCAGCCATAACCGTGTGAAAGTTCGTCATCTGTTACTCGTCGCCAATTGTTATGTTCAGAATAACTCTACAAGACTGTATATCTTAAGCTCAAACTGTTGTGACCTTGGTCTCTTTATTGTAACTCCAGAGTGAGGAAGCAGCGTGGTAGACAGCCTTTTATACCTGCTTGCCCAGGGTGTGCAGATGACCCTTGGATCTCCTACAGGTGTACCCCCTGGTGGCAAGTCTTACACATTGGTAATGTTTACATACATAACAGTTTGTGAACTGCAAGGGCTTCCACTCCCTCAATGTGCAGCTGGTCTGCAACCATAGAAAGATCATTATGCATTTGTGCACCAAATTTCCTGGCAGTTGCCATGACTCTTTCGTCCTTTGCCAGTCCAACCTCCCTCAGCTCTTCCCTCCTCAAACAGACTTTCTGGCTGGCTGTTGGGAGACAATGGCTATCCACTGAAGACGTGGCTTATAACATCCTTGAAGACGCCAAGTACTGAGGGGAGAGTTGCAATAAAAGCCACATTTCCACCAGATGCCTAATAGAGCAGACAATAGGCATGCTCAAAATGCACTTCCGACCAATCTGGAGGAGCCCTTCAGTACGCACCAGCTAGAGTCTCCAAAATCGTCGTGGTCTGCTGTGCCCTGCACAACATAACGCAGCAGCAAGGATTAGTGCTGCACTTGAGCGCACAGCCTCTTCAGAGGCGGAGGAGCAGGAGGAAGAGGAGCATCAGCAGCATCAGCTGGAAGACAAGGAAGAGCAGAAACTGGAGAAATCTGCGGGCCAGATTCCACCAGCACCTGAGCACATTGCTCCCCGGGAGGCCACGGATGGCTCGATCATGTTCAGATTTACTTAACTTTACACAGTACATCTAATATGGCTGCCATATGCTGTGCCAGGTTTGCACCACCCCACAGCAACACCATAAAGGATCCCTACAATAACCAAGCTATTCCTTTCACATTGATCATCATTGCTGGAGGTCCTGTTATGTCTCATCACTGCAAATCACTCAACCACTTCCAAAGGTGCACACAAATGTGTCCAAGATGAGAAAGTGCTGAGAATAAAGATTTTAATGGTTGACAGTACATTAACAGAAACTTGAAATTAACATTGACTAAAACCCCCTAGTGGCTATCTTTGTGAATCGACTTGTGTTTCATCCGCGTGCTTCTACAAGGTGCTACCCCTGTGCCTTCAGCAGAGGTAGAGGCAGCCTGATCACTTCCCTGCTGCGACTGCTTAGACACTCTTGGCAGATGTCATAGAAACATCGAAACATTTGGAGCCTGTGATGGCCCTGCCTAAGTGCTCTTTCTGTGACTGTGCAGGGGCAGACTCTGCCATCGCAATCCAAGGAGTCATCTGGGGCTCTACCTGAGAGGGTGGCAATGGGGGAAAAGTGTAAGCACTTTGAGGGAAGCTCATATTTCCCTCTCCCCTCTCACCATCATCGCTCTGATGAGCCACCCGCACTTCCCTGCTAGCAAGGAGCTGGAGAGCACCTTGCTGCACATCAATGGAAACATGAGAACCCACGTCTACGCCGACATCCCTCCTAGACAGGGGGTCTATGAGCCTCTGCCATCTATTCTCCATAGAGACCATGTGTTCTTGTGAGTGGCGCATTAGCTGCTCCATGCAGGTGGCCATCCTATCCATGGAAGAGTCTACAGTCACCATCACCTGCAACGCGGTGGTGCTCATGTGGAGATGGACTCCTCTATTCTCTGAACATTTGCAAACATCGTCAGTGCAAAACCTGTCAGAGCCTCCTGCACTCCTTGCGGCACTTCCAGTATCACTCTCTTTCTGGATGGCCCCTGAGACTCAACTTCCACATATAGGTGAGTAGAGCAGGAAGTGACCTGTGCCCTCCGGTGAGGGTACTCCACTGCTGTCCCTGTCTCCACCATCAGCTCTTGTTCACTTGTGTGGGACCCACCGAGGTGTGCTTCTCTACACTGATGCTGTGTGCGCTCATGTCTGCTGATGCTGCACCCTCGGAGGCTGGAGGCTCCTCTGAGGAGTCATCTTCATAGAAACATAGAAAATAAGTGCAGGAGTAGGCCATTCGAGCCCGCACCACCATTCAATATGATCATGGCTGATCATGCAACTTCTGTACCCCATTCCTGCTTTCTCTCCATACCCCTTGATCCTTTTAACCGAAAGGACCACATCTAATTCCCTTTTGAATATATCTAACAAACTGGCCTCAACAATTTTCTGTGGTAGAGAATTCCACAGGTTCACAATTCTCTTGAGTGAAGAAGTTCCTCCTCATCCCAGTCCTAAATAGTTTATCTCTTATCCTTAGACTGTGACCTCTAGTTCTGGACTTCCTCAACATTGGGAACATTCTTCCTGTATCCAACCTGTCCAATCCCATCAGAATTTTATATGTTTCTATGAGATCCCCTCATTCTTCTAATCTCCAGTGAATATAAGCTTAGTTGATCCAGTCTTTCTTCATATGTCAGTCCTGTCATCCCTGGAATCAGTCTGGTGAACCTTCGCTGCACTCCCTCAATAGCAAAGAATGTCCTTCCTCAGATTAGGAGACCAAAACTGTACACAATATTCAAGGTGTGGCCGCACCAAGGCCCTGTACAACTGCAGTAAGACCTCCCTGCTCCTATACTCCATTCCTCTCGCTATGAAGGCTAACATGCCATTTGTCTTCTTCACCGCCTGCTGTATCTCATGCCAACTTTCAATGATTGATGTACCATGACACCCAGGTCTCGTTGCACCTCCCCTTTTCCTAATCTGTCACCATTCAGATAATCTGCCTTCCTGTTTTTGCCACCAAAGTGGATAACCTCACATTTATCTACATTATACTGCATGTGCCATGCATTTGCCCACTTACCTAACCTGTCCAAGTCACCCTGTAGCCTCTTAGCATCCTCCTCACAGCTCACACTGCCACCCAGCTTCGTGTCATCTGCAAACTTGGAGATACTACATTCAATTCCTTCGTCTAAATCATTAATGTATATTGTAAATAGCTGGGGTCCCAGCACTGAACCTTGCGGTACCCCACTAGTCACTGCCTGCCATTCTGAAAATAACCCGTTTATTCCTACTCTTTGCTTCCTGTCTGCCAACCAATTCTCTATCCATATCAGTACAATACCCCCAATACCATGTGTTTTAATTTTGCACACTAATCTCTTGTGTGGGACCTTGTCAAAAGCCTTTTGAAAGTCCAAATACACCACATCCACTGGTTCTCCCTTGTCCACTCTACTAGTTACATCCTCAAAAAATTCTAGAAGATTTGTCAAGCATGAATCCATGCCTACTTGGACCGATCCTGTCACTGCTTTCCAAATGCGCTGCTATTTCATCTTTAATACTTGATTCCAACATTTTCCCCACTACCGATGTCAGGCTAACCGGTCTTTCATTCCCTGTTTTCTCTCTCCCCCCTTGTTTTAAAAAGTGGTGTTACATTAGCTACCCTCCAGTCCATAGGAACTGATCCAGAGTCTATAGAATGTTTGAAAATGACCACCAATGCGTCCATTATTTCTAGGGCCACTTCCTTAAGTACTCTGGGATGCAGACTATCAGGCCTTGGGGATTTATTGGCCTTCAATCCCATCAATTTCCCGAACACAATTTCCTGATTAATAAGGATTTCCTTCAGTTCCTCCTTCTCGCTAGACCCTTGGTCCCCTAGTATTTCCGGAAGGTTATTTGTGTCTTCCTTAGTGAAGACAGAATCAAAGTATTTGTTCAATTGGTCGGCCATTTCTTGCTCTTGTATTGGGGGGGGGGGGGGGGGGGGGGGCTCTTGATGGACGTGTGGGAGAGTAAAGAGATTAGTTAGATATGCCATATGAAGAATGGGTACACATACCATTATGCACATGATGACCATTCAGTGGCTGATGACATCAGTCCCCATATGAGTGACTGATGTATACCATGTAGCTGTATGATATGTAATTCTGCCACCAGGTTGCTGCGATGTCCTCCTCTCTCCATCTCCCACCTCCAATTGCTTGGCCGCTCTCGTTATTTCCAACGCAGCCTTTTCTGCTGTAGTGAGGGTGGCAAATGATCTCTTCCTCCCTCTTATTGTGCGCTCCCCTGCAAGGAGGGAAAGAAAGAATGTTGAGCGAGAGCGATGGAATGAGTGTAAGGAATGAATGGGTTACATCTTTAGAAGGAGACTATGATGGATTGGAGTGGCAATGCCAAGTGGCCACCTTGCGTGTTGCTAGTTGGTATGTTCGCATGAGGATAAGGCAGAGTGTGAGGGGTGGCTAGTAACATTGGGATGTGGTAATGTAGTTAGAGAGGGCTGGTTAGACATGCGAGGTATATTGGTGTGAGTAAGGATGTGTAGGAGTAGGGTATGGTAGGCAGAGCGATGGGGGTGTGATGAGAGGCACAGTGGGATGAAGTTGAGTGTAGCTTTGTACTTGCCTTTCCAGATCTAATGAGATCATTGAAACGTTTGCGACACTGCGCCCAGGTCCTCCTGAACACATCCCTGCTGTGGACCTCCTCTACAATTTGGAGCCAGGCTTTTTTTGTCTCATGGGGAAGTCTCTTCCGCCCATTGGAAGGGAAGAGGACCTCCCTGCGTGCTCTGACTCCCTCCACAAGCATATAGAGGGAGTCATTGGAGAAGCTGGGTGCAGCCCTTTGCCTATGTGCAGCCATCTCCAATTGTTTGGAGCAATCAAAACCTCCACATTCCTAGACGTACCTTAAAATGAAATGTGGCCATGGCTCCTTTAAATATCCTGGCTGAAAACGTGTCATGGATCATGTCATCAGACCCGCACCATTTAATAGGGCCGGGTAACATGCAGGGTGGGCTTAATTGGTCCCATTGACACAAAGTCGATTTCTGTAGCGGGATGGAAGCCGCAACAGGGTCGCGATCCACCACGCCGACTGCCCACACCTGACCCGCCCAGGTACAGAAAATTACGGCCATGTATCTGTAATATCAGTATGTATGCATTTGTATTCATTTTCACAGCATGCCAATTAAAATATAGGCAACTGGTTTTGATTAAAAACCTAATACATTTTAAGATGTACTTGATTATTTTTAAAATTATTGCCATAACATCTTGTAATTTTCTCCTGTTTTAGTTTGTTCTTGTGTTGTGTAATTCCATTGGAACTCCCTTGGATTCAAAATATATTGACATTGGTGAGTGTACAAATTCAATTTATGGATGAAATTATGAAAAATAGTGTTTCAGATAGTGATTTGTGACCTTGAATTCATTGTGTGCTACCACCAGAAAATGAGTCGCTGGACTGTTGTAAAATCTCGTCTGGGTTTACTCATGTCCTTCAGGAAAGGGAACCTACCATCCCTACCCAGTCTAGCCTACATATGACTCCAGTCACACACTGTGTGATTGACTTAATACCCTCCGGTGAATGGATTGGGGCAATAAATACTGCCTTGCCAGTGTCCTCACATCTCAAGAGCTTTATATATAAAAAAAAAATCAGTGTTTCAGTTTTACAGGCAACAGCTGCAGAGCTATTTATTTTCAAAGTGAGTTAGGCCAGAGTGAGGTTACAACAAGAAACTTCTGTTTAAAGCCTAGAAGCCCTGAATTCCTGGATGAAGATTTATGTGGGGAGCTGATGAGGTGTTCCCTTGTGCAGTTATCGTAAGGGAAAGAAGCCTCTGAGGCACACACATCAGCTTCTCCACTCATACTGCAAACACAATTCTGGGTACCAGTAATCAGTGGAAAAACAGATCTCATGGAATCAGAAAGATCCCTAAAATCATGAGTCAACCAAATATCCTTTAGTCCCTCTGAGATGCTGCCTTGTATACTTGAAATCAGGTTGACATTGATCTTTTTAGACAGGGTTCCAAGACCTGCCAGTGCTTCCAGTGCTACCACATTGAGTTAACTGTCTTGCTGGGATCCTTCAAAGTTTTCAGGGAATATTTATAGATGTTCCTGTAGCTGACACTTTCTCCAGGCTGCTCCACAATGGGCTGAGGCCCTCTTGGATATTGGCGGACAGTGGACACCACCATTATCCCAGCCGTTTATTGCACATTACAGGAGAGGCCATAACCAAAAGTGCTGTTAACTTTGGTGTGTTTGAGCATTTTGCTTTCTGGATCTCTTATATAAACAGTGTGCCATAAAAATCTAGCATATGAATATTTTCAGTGATGCACTAATGTTCTGTAAAATTTGTTCATCTTTTATACTTTGCTCCTTAACCAGAAAACCACAAAATTATCAATACTCTTAACATTTACAGGTACTACATTAAACTAATTATCTGATATTATTTGGGTTCAAGTGACAGATTTAAAACCCTTGACAGGATAGGTCTTACCTGAACTTGTTTATACATGCAAAGCAAGAAAATCCTCATAACTGCATGTGTCTTTCAATTGGGGATTAAGTTATTTGAGGGAGATGGCTGTGCATTTCCATGTAAAAGTAGATGACTCGAAAAAAAAATAACGAACTGTAAATGGTTCTCGGATGTTTTATGTGTTGAATATGTGTCAGTAAATGCACTTATTCCCAGAATGTTTTACTCAGGATGCTGAGTACACTGTTGTGTTCAATTTTGTCCGAGCCCATTTTTCGGCGCACTTACCGGAGTTGTGCTGCTCATGGTACGTTCCCAGATGCGTCGGAAAAAAATGTTGTAACTTTGACCGCTGTCTGGCCTCTTCACTGCAGTCGCGCAGCATGGCCAGTCATTCTTCGCTGGAAAATGTGCCGGGATGTCTGTACATGTGCAGTGGTGATTCGTGATGTCCGCGCATGCGCAGTAGCACTGCGAGTCTGCAACAATAGTCCCAATTTGTCAACATATTTTAGTAGGTCACTTTGTCAGTTTGAGAGCGTGGCGATGTTCTTCCTCCCTCTCGTCAGCCTTGTGCTGTTTCTCCTCACGCTGCCGCTATTTTACCATCTCATTGGCGCTGAATTTACATCATTCCCTCTCTTCGAATCTGCGTTGCTGGGCTCCTTTACATAAAATTCTCTATCTCATAAATTCTGTCTCCTTTGTTGGGCTTGGGGCGGGCGCTCCTGCCTGCCGGTGATTTCTATCAGTGCTCCTGCCCGCCCCTGGCCGAGTAGCCTCCCGCACCGGCCTGCTGCCTTCCCGGGCCAAGTGCAGAAAGGTGAATTGCAGTTTGAAGATGAACATAGGACTTCAATTTTTTATTTCTTACAGCATTATTGTTTTTTTTTTGCAAACATTGCTAAGGGTAAGGCTTGGTTGATTTAGGTGCAGGTCCTCTCCGCTTCCCGCCCCTATCCAAGGACAAATGGCCTACGATGTACCTACCTGCGCCGATTTCTTTAACTCTCTGCAAGGGTTTTCTCAAGTGGCCACATATGCTGGCCTCAGTAGAAATGGAGTAACTATTAGCTGGCCAAAGTTGCCTAAATGGCGTAGGTAGCTGGTAACGCCCGCTTTTGAGAAAAAAAAACTTAACTAAGTGAGTTACGCTGGTGCAAATTGATTGGGGAAACTGGGAATTTTAAAATTATGCCAAAAAAGCAGGTTACTCCAATAAAAACGGAGCAACTCCTGACCAAAATTGAGCCCCACTTCGATAAATTGAACAATTTGGATTATTATACATTTTTAATATTGATGAGTCAGCAATTGGCTTGACATTATTTTCTATTGTGAGTTATATATCTATTCTTTTAAATCATGTATGTTTGAGAAATTAAATGTCAAAGCATTGGGGGTTTGAACTTTTAGATCTAACCTAGAGAAACCAACAATATAATATATTTATGTATTAGTGCAGTCTCATTTACTCAATGGCATTATTTCATCTGCCTTGAAAGGCAACTGAGTTCTTCTGTGATGCTAATTGTCGCTGTTGGAGAACTATTTAGCTATAGACATTTGACGGATATACTTTAAACTTGATTGAAAGGTAAATATGGTAGGTTGAGGTTGTTTTTAGTCTTGAGCTCTGAATGAGTTCTGTTGTTTCACTAGCCTATGTTTCAACAGTGAAACCTTTCATCAGTATGTTACAGATGCAGCCAAGTATTCTTCTCTTTTTCTGTCTCAATGACATCCTGCAAAATTCTTTTTCAGTGTGGTAAGCCTTCCGCACACAAGAGCACTAGGATGTTGAAAAAAATTGATGTGTTTAGCTGACATAATGCTGGAAATAAAATGGTGTAAGATTTTGGAGTTCTCAGCCACTATACTTTGAAGCCTAGCCAACTGCTCCATTCAGACATACTTGGTGTCCAGCAAGCTGAAAAGTAACAATCATTTTTTTAAGTTTGCTAGCATTCAAGAATAATTGATGACATACACAAAATCTGTAAACTTAATCGTACATTGGCAGTTTTTAAATACCTGAATGTTAGCTTAAAAGTATTAGCAGTTTGACTTTTCTATTGATTCATTTTATCCTATGGTGAAAGATTTGTACTAAAATGAAGTTCTTTATATGAAGGATATTACACTTTTAGAATCAATTAATTGTACAAAACAGTGTTGGTAACTTTCTATGTGGGTTTATTATTTTGAATTATCTTGGTATTTGCCAGAAAAAGAAACTAGTTTTAACTATTATACAATAATTAAGACATTTTGGGGGAGAAATTCGGGGCATTTGTGCCTCCTGTTAGCGCCAGTTACTTTTCGACTGGGCATGGCGCCGCTAACGACTCCCGTGAAATTCCGTGAGGGTTTAGCGGCGGCAGTAACTGGTAGCGCCCCGCTCTGCTCGCCGGCGATAACGACGTCCTCACAGTGCGCAGCAACCCGTTTACGCTCTGGAGCAAAAATTCGGTAGCGCCTCCTGAAGCTGCGCCGGGCGATGTCAGGGCGCGCATACCGGACTGTGGGCTGCTCGCGGGGTGAAATTTAAAGGGGAGGTGGTGCTTTGAAAAAAAAATCGTCCAACTTCTTCATGTCGGATCATAAGAACATAAGAAATAGGAGCAGGAGTAGGCCATTTGGCCCCTCGAGCCTGCTCTGCCAGTCAATAAGATCATGGCTGATCTGATCCTGGCCTCAGCTGCACTTCCCCGCCCGCTCCTCGTAACCCTTGACTCCCTTATCATTCAAAAATCTGTCTATCTCCACCTCTCCACCTTAAATTTATTCAAGGACCCAGCCTCCACAGCTCTCTGGGGAAAGCATTCCAAAGATTCACAATCCTTTAGGAGAAGAAATTCCTCCTCATTTCTGTTTTAAGTGGGGGGCGACCCCTTATTCTGAAACTATGCCTCCTAGTTCTAGATTCCCCCATGAGGGAAACATCCTCTCTGCATCTACCCTGTCAAGCCCCCTCAGAATCTTGTATGATCAACTCTCTTCTAAAACCCAAGTAGTATAGGCCCAACCTGCTCAACCTTTCTTCATATGACAACTCCTTCATCTCAGAAATCAACCTCATGAACCTTCTCTGAACTGCCTCCAATGCAAGTATATCCTTCCTTAAATAAGGAGACCAGAACTGCGCATACTCGGGGTGTGGTCTCACCAACGCCCTGTAAAGTTGGAGCAGGACTTCCCTACTTTTATACTCCATCCCCTTTGCAATAAAAGCCAACATTCCATTTGCCTTCCTGATTACTTGCTGTACCTGCATGCTAACCTTTTGCGTTTCATGCACAAGAGCCCTCAGATCCCTCTGTACTACAGCATTTTGTAAGCGCTTTCCATTTAAATAATAATTTGCTTTTTTATTTTTCCTACCAAAGTGGATAACCTCACATTTTCCCACATTGTCCATCTGCCAAATTTTTGCCCACACCGCTGAGCCTATCTATATCCCTTTGTAGGTTCTTTGCGTCCCCTCCTCACAACTTGTTTTCCTGCCTATCTTTGTATCATCATCAAAATTGGCTACGTTACACTCGGTTCCTTCATCCAAGTCATTAATATAAATTGTAAATAATTGAGGGCCCCAGCACTGATCCCTGTGGCATCCCACTAGTTACAGTTTGCCAACCTGAAAATGACCCATTTATCCCGACTCTCTCTTTTCTGTTAGTTAGCCAATCCTCTATCCATGCTAATATATTACCTCCAATCCCGTGAGCTTTTATCTTGTGCAGTAACCTTTTGTGTGGCACCTTATCGAATACTTTCTGAAAATCCAAATATACGACATCAACTGGTTCTCCTTTATCTACTCTGCTCGTTACATCCTCAAAGAACTCCAGCAGATTTGTCAAACATGATTTCCCTTTCATAAAACCATGCTGATTCTGCTTGACTGCATTATGATTTTCTAAATGTCCTGCTACTACTTTCTTAATGATGGATTCCAGCATTTTCCCAATGATAGATGTTAGGCTAACTGGTCTATAGTTTCCTGCTTTCTGACTCCCTCCTTTCTTAAATAGAGGTGTTACGTTTGTGGTTTTCCAATCCGCTGGGACCTCTCCAGAATTCAGGGAACTTTGGTTGATTACAACCAATGCATTCACTATCTCTGCAGCCACTTCATTTAAGACCCTCGGATGCATACCATCAGGTCCAGGGGACTTGTCCACCTTTACTTCCATTAGTTTGCCTAGTACTCTATCTCTAGTGATATTGATTGTTTTAAGTTCCCCCCCTCGCAATAGCTCCTTGACTATCAATTATTGGGATGTTTTTAGTGTCTTCTACTGTGAAGACCCAATACAAAATATTTGTTCAAAGTCTCTGCCATTTCCCTGTTCCCCATTATTAATTCTCCAGTCCCATCCTCGAAGGGACCAACATTTATTTTAGCTACTCATTTCCTATTTATATACCTGTAGAAGTTCTTGCTGTATGTTTTTATATTTCTTGCTAGTTTACTCTCATGTGCTATCTTCTCTGTCTTTATCATTTTTTTAGTCCTCCTTTGCTGGTTTCTAAAAATGTCCCAATCCTCTGGCCTTCCACTATCTTTTGCAACATTGTATGCCTTTGTTTTCAATTTTATACCTTCCCTTACTTCCTTAGTTAGCCAGGGATGGTTCATCCTTCTCTTAGCATCTTTATTACTCACTGGCATAAATCTTTGCTGAGAGTTTTAAAATATCTCCTTAAATGTTTGCCACTGCGTTTCTACAGTCTTACCCTGTAATATATCTTCCCAGTCCACTTTAACCAAGTCTGCCTTCATACCTTTGTAATTACCAGTTCAGGACAGTAGTTTGAGACCTAGCTTTCTCACCCTCAAACTGAATTTGAATTTCTACCATGTTATGATCACTCTTCCCAAGAGGATCCTTCACTACAAGATCATTAATTAATCCAGACTCGTTACACATTGCCAGATCTAAAATAGTCTGCTCCCTGGTTGGTTCCACAACGTATTGTTCCAAGAAACCATCCCGCATACACTCTATGAACTCTTCGTCAAGGTTACCATTGCCAATTTGATTTGTCCAATCAATATGAAGATTAAAATCGCCCATGATTATTGCTGTACCTTTCTTACAAGCCTCCATTATTTCTTGATTTATATTCTGTGCCACAGAGTGGCTACTGTTTGGGGGCCTGTAGACCATTCCCACCAGTGACTTCTTTCCCTTATTATTTCTTATCTCCACCCAAACTGATTCTACATCTTGATCTTCTGAGCCAATAACATTTCTTACTACTGCACTGATCTCAACCTTTATTAACAGAGCTACCCCACCTCCTTTTCTTTTCTGCCTATCCTTACGAAATGGCAAGTACCCTATAATATTTAGTTCCCAGCCTTGGTCACCTTGCAACCACGTCTCTGTAATGGCTATCTGATCATACCCATTTATTTCTGTTTGTGTCGTCAACTCATCTATCCTGTTAAGAATGCTTCTTGCATTCAAATATAGAGCTTTTAATTTTGTCTTATGTGTATACGCTCTGTCCCTACTTGTCGCACTCTGGTTATGTTAAACCCCTATTGTCTTCTCCTTTCTCTTTGACTTTTTACATTTCCGGTCACCGGATTCCTCCCCCCTACTATTTAGTTTAAAGCCCTATCTACAGCCCTAGTTATTTTATTCGCCAGGACACTGGTCCCAGTTTGGTTCAAGTGAAGTCGGTCCCGACGGAACAGCTCCCTCCTCTCCCAGTACTGGTGCCAAGCCCCATGAATTGAAACCCATTCCTCCCATACCGGGGTCCGTGCCACGATCTTGCAGCCCGGCACTCCACTTGAGGCACCATGTTCTCTGGTGGTCCAGGTAGGAACCCATTTCTCCCCTGCAGAGTCAGCAGCTTGGCCCTCCCCTTTAATGAAGGGGAGGGCCCTGTCTATGCGGCAACGCTGCACATCGCACAGCTTAGTGTTGCGGCCCTCACGGAGTCCTTCTGCCCCGCTCGCTCCCACAGAGCAAGTAGAGAGTGATATTTTGTGCTCCACTTGCTCTCTGGGGTGGTAACCCAAATTTAGGTTGCGGGGTGGGACTTCTGCACTTGGCACAGGAACTCCTGCCTCGCGGCTGTTACCGTCCCCCCAAATGGGGCGCTACGCAATTTCCCTCCCTCCCTCCCCCCTTTATATTAATTCAGATTTCCTGAACTGTAATTGTATAAATCACATAAAATAGTCAGTCAGCTCTTGAACAACAAAAATATCATCAATATTTAAAACAGCTCTGCAAAATATGCAGTCATTAAATTCTCCCACCGCTCAATTTCCTATAGAGACTCTATATAAAATCACTCAAATTTAGGGACCTTTCATTGCCTGTACTTCCTCAAAATTTTATCTCTCAAGCAAACTTTAAAAAAAATCTATTTCACTATTTTATACTGTATCAGTTTTTCAAAAACTGAAATTTGCAGCATTTTTAATAATCACTTAGAGTACTTGCAACTTATTTTCAGCATCCCAATGTGCATTTGTGGTCTGGGCCAAGAGGAGCAGTCTGGTTTTTATAGTCCAGCCTTTAAAGGTAACGTTATGACGGGATGAATTGTGATAGTTAGTAAGGTTATATGTTTGTACAATATTGTAACCATTTGAATGGCTAAGTAGATCTTATTTTAAAGTTAATTAGCGTCATAAATTTGTAACCGTTTTATATCAGATTTGTAGTGACAGTTACAAGATATCTTGACATATAATAGGCTCTAGACTAACTGGAAAAAATCTACCACACTACATTATGCATTAAAGATGTAAAATATGGCTACTGATAAAATATGAATGTTAAAAAGAAATTGCAATGGCTATGCAATTGTGATAAATATCTGGTACTGAGTGTTGATGATTATCTGAAACAGTAGTGTGTGGAGAAAGAGTCAGACTGAACACTGTGAGCTCAAAGTAAAGTGTGACCTTAGTCTTTTATTGCAGGTCTCCAGAGTGCCTCTCCAACCTGTGAAGCCTTCTTAAATACCTGTACTCCCAAGGGATTATGGGATCCCTTGGGACTCCGGGGAATGAGCCCTCTGGTGGCTGTACAGAGTAAATACAAGTCCACATATATAACAACATTCCCCCCACCCCCCCCCCCCCCCCCCAAAAAGTCAATAGTGTAACTATTTACAATGTGAGTCGATCTGGGGCCCTTCTTGCCCTGGTTGATCATCTCGGTGTGAAAGCTGGTGTTGTTGAATCATTTGTTGGGCCCTCGCTGGGCTGCTTTGCAGCTGGCCTTGCTGGGCTGCCTGGTGTGTTGGGCCCTGCAGGGTTGCTAGGGATGATGGGCTCTGCTTCGTGGCCAATCGTGGTGTCGGTTGCCACTGGTGTGTGTGTTGGGGGATCAACAAAGGTAGAGTCCAAGGTGCTCTGGGTAGTCCGTGAATCTGAGTTTAATTTGGTCCAAGTGTTACCGGTGAATGAGTCCATTTGAAAGTTTGACCCGAAACACCCTGCTCCCCTCTTTGGCCACGACAGTGCCAGGAAGCCACTTGGGACCTTGTCCATAATTTAATACAAATACAGGATTGACTTCAATCTCGCATGACACATTTGCACGATCATAATAGCACTTCGTTGAAGTCACCTGCTCTCTACCTGTTCATGTAGATCAGGGTGAACTAACGAGAGCCTTGTCTTAAGTGCTCTTTTCATGAGCAGTTCAGCAGATGGGATCCCAGCAAGTGAGTGTGGTCTCATGCAGTAGCTAAGCAGGACTCGGGATAGGCGAGTCTGCAGTGAGCCTTCAGTTACCCTTTTCAAGCCTTGCATGATGGTTTGCACTGCTCTCTCTGCCTAACCATTGGATGCTGGTTTAAACGGGGCAGATGTGACATGTTTGATCCCGTTACAGGTCATGAATTCTTTGAACTCAGCACTGGTAAAACATGGCCCGTTATCGCTCACCAGGGCATCAGGTAAGCCGTGTGTGGCAAACATGGCCCGCAGGCTTTCAGTGGTGACAGCGGACGTGCTAGCCGACATTATCTCACATTCAATCCACTTGGAGTACGCGTCTACAACCACAAGGAACATTTTACCCAAGAACGGGCCTGCATAGTCGACGTGTACCCGAGACCACGGTTTGGGGGGGCCAAGACCATAAACTTAGCGGCGCCTCCCTGGGTGCATTGCTTAACTGCGAGAATGTATTATATCTGTGAACGCAGGACTCTTGGCCCCAAGTTTCGTGCTGCGGCGAAAACGGCGCACCTCCGAGCTGGGCGCCTGTTTTTCGCGCCGAAAACTGCGCCTAAAAAAAAGTCCGATATTCTCGAGCTGTCTGCTTGGCGCGGTGCGCTCTTCGCAGCAGGGGGCGGAGCCTAACACTCGCGCCGATTTTCTAAGTAGCAGGGGGTGGGTACAATTTAAATTAGCCTTCGTGGTGCCGGCAACCCTGTGTGTGCGCGTTGGAGCGTTCGCGCACACGCAGTCTCACACAAACATTGGCACTCGGCCATTTTTAAAAATACTGCAGAAAAAGTGAAGATTTGTTTCTTGGACCCCTGCAAAGGCTTGTAATTTAATTTTTTTTGATATTTCTGTGTGTGAGGGAGTGCTATTAGCAGCACTGCTGAATAAATCACCTGCTGAAATCAGTGAGTTCAGCTTTTCACTGCTAAACTTGCAGAACCGGTGCTGCATTGGTGCATGCAAATTAACGACTGTGTGTTTGGAGAAATAAAAGTGCCAATTCAACTTTGCAATAATACGTGGTGTTGACAATGCAGCACCCATTCTGAAAATTTAAATATAAAACTGTCGATGTGGCTGCCTCTCCCTGTCCAAATGGCCTCAGTCCCCCTCACAGCTCGAAGGCTGCTGCTGTATCTTCGGCTGCCAGCCAGCCACTGATATCCTATGGCCGAATGGCCTCACGTCCATCCGCTGCTGATTCTTCGGCTGCCAGCCAGCCACTGATGCCGCTGATATCCTATGGCCAAATGGCCTCACGTCCATCCGCTGCTGATTCTTTGGCTGCCGGCCAGCCACTGACGCCGCCCCTAAAGCGTGGCCGAATGGCCTCAAGAACCTTAATGAGCTGCGTGTGTCCTGCGTTGATTCTTCGGCTGCCGGCCAGCCACTGACGCCGCTGCTATCTCATGGCCGAATGGTCTCACATCAGTCCGCTGATTCTTCGGCTGCCGGCCAGCTACTGACGCTGCTGATATCTCATGGCCGAATGGCCTCTGGTCCGTCCGGTGCTGCTGCTTTGCGGCCAGCCATGAAGAGAATGAAGGCCTGCCTCAAGCACTGCAGCTCAGCTCGAAGCTTGCTGCCGCTGCTGTCAGCTACACTGACGCCACACCGCTGCCTGTCTCCAACATGAAAGGCTTGCCTGAAGCACTTTCACACAGATAGGAACATGGTTTATTTAATCTTTTCTTTGCTTATAAATTTTTATTTATTTATTTGTATTTATTTGTTGGATTTATTTGTATAATATTTGTATAAGTATAACTAAGGATTGATTGTAGAATTTAATGACTTCCCCTCCCCCCCCACCTCGTTCCCTACGCCTAATTTGTAACCTACGCCTGATTTTCTAAAGTGCAGACAAGGTTTTTTCGAGCGTACAAAAATCTTCACTTACTCCATTCTAAGTTAGTTTGGAGTAAGTTTTCACTCACGAAACTTTGAAATCAGGCATAAGTGGCCGGACATGCCCCCTTTTGAAAAAAAAATTATGTTCCAAAGTGAAACTGTTCTAACTGACTAGAACTGGAGCAAACTAAATGTGGATAATTCCGATTTCTAAGATACTCCGTTCTACACCAGTTGCTCCTAAAAATCAGGAGCAAATCATGTGGAAACTTGGGTACTGTGGAGGTCATTGATGCAGATGTCTCTGCCCTTCTTGGGGACCACTACTCGATTGCCCCACAGAAGGCAGTCTGCCTATATAGACATTTCATATTTGCGCCGCTGGAACGGCTTTATCTCATCCTGCATTTCCACTGGGACACTGGACCAGCTACCGTGAAGCACACAGCTTTTGATGAGATAATAAGGGGTCCTGGCTTGTCCAGGTTTTGATCTGCCGGGCAGTGACGGGTGATTGCTCACTCTCAAATGTTTCCATAACCATGGCTAAATCTGCGGGCTGCGCCATTTGCACCCCCATGGTGGGCAATGGCAGCCTACTGAGAGCATCGGCACAGTTTTCTGTGCCTGGCCTGTGACGGATGGCGTAGTTGTATGCGGACAACGTGAGCGCCCATCTCTGGGCGCAAAAGGCAAAAATCAAAAAGGCCCACAGTACAGCAAAATTCCAAAAGGGAAAACTATGTTAAAAAGACAAGCCTGAAGCCTCAGTGCCTCACTGCGAGGAGTATTCATAATAAGGTGGACGAATTAACTGCACAGGCAGCAATAAATGAATATGATATTATTGGCATCACGGAGACATGGCTGCAGGGTGACCAAGGCTGGGAACTCAACATCCAGGGGTATTCAACATTCAGGAAGGATAGACAGAAAGGAAAAGGAGGGGGGTAGCATTGCTGGTTAAAGAGGAAATTAATGCAATAGTAAGGAAGGACATTAGCTTGGATGATGTGGAATCTGTATGGGTGGAGCTGCGGAATACCAAAGGGCAGAAAACGCTAGTGGGAGTTGTGTACAGACCACCAAACAATAATAGTGAGGTTGGAGACAGCATCAAACAATAAATTAGGGATGTGTGCAATAAAGGTACAGCAGTTATCATGGGCGACTTTAATCTACATATAGATTGGGCTAACCAAACTGGTAGCAATACGGTGGAGGAGGATTTCCTGGAGTGTATTAGGGGATGGTTTTCGTGACCAATATGTCAAGGAACGAACAAGAGGGCTGGCCATCCTAGACTAGGTGATGTGTAATGAGAAAGGACTAATTAGCAATCTTGTTGTGCGAGGCCCCTTGGGGAAGAGTGACCATAATATGGTAGAATTCTTTATTAAGATGGAGAGTGACACAGTTAATTCAGAGACTATGATCCTGAACTTAAGGAAAGGTAACTTCGATGGTATGAGGCATGAATTGGCTAGAATAGACTGGCAAATGATACGTAAAGGGTTGTCGTTGGAGAGGCAATGGCAAACATTTAAAGATCACATGGATGAACTTTAACAATTGTACATTCCTGTCTGGAGTAAATATAAAACGAGGAAGGTGGCTCAACCATGGTTAACGAGAAATTAAGGATAGTGTTAAATCCAAGGAAGAGGCATATAAATTGGCCAGAAAAAGCAGCAAACATGAGTACTGGGAGAAATTTAGAATTCAGCAGAGGAGCCCAATGGGTTTAATTAGAGGGGGAAAATAGAGTATGAGAGGAAGCTTGCCGGAAGCACAAAAACTGACTGCAAAAGCTTCTTTGATATATGAAGAGAAAAAGATTAGTGAAGACAAACGTAGGTTCCTTGCAGTCAGATTCAGGCGACTTTATAATGGGGAACAAAGAAGTGGCAGACGATTTGGTTCTGTCTTCATGAAGGAAGACACAAATAAGCTTCCAGAAGTACTAGGGGAGCGGGGGTCTAGTGAGAAGGAGGAACTGAAGGATATCCTTATTAGGCAGGAAATTGTGTTTGGGAAATTGATGGGATTGAAGGCCGATAAATCCCTGGGCCTGATAGTCTGCATCCCAGAGTATTTAAGGACGTGGCCGTAGAAATAGTGGATGCATTGGTGATCATTTTCCAAAAGTCTATTGACTCTGGATCAATTCCTATGGACTGGAGGGTAGCTAATGTAACACCACTTTTTAAAAAAGGAGTGAGAGAGAAAACGGGTAATTATAAACCGGTTAGCCTGACATCAGTAGTGGGGAAAATGTTGGAATCATGAAATAGCGGTGCTTTTGGAAAACAGTAACATGATCGATCCAAGTCAGTATGGATTTATGAAAGGGAAATCATGCTTGACAAATCATCTGGAATTTTTTGAGGATGTAACTGATAGAGTGGACAAGGGAGAACCAGTAGATGTGGTATATTTGGACTTTCAAAAGGCTTTTGACAAGGTCCCACACAAGAGATTGGTGTGCAAAATCAAAGCACATGGTAATGGAGGTAATGTACTGACGTGGATAGAGAACTGGTTGGCAGACAGGAAGCAGAGAGTCGGGATGAATGGGACCTTTTCTGAATGGCAGGCAGTGACCAGTGGGGTGCCACAGGGCTCAGTGCTGGGAGCCCAGCTCTTTACAATATATATTAATGATTTAGATGAAGGAACTGAGTGTAATATCTCCAAGTTTGCAGATGACACTAAGCTGGGTGGCGGTGTGAGCTTTGAAGAAGACGCTAAGAGGTTGCAGGGTAACTTGAACAGGTTAAGTGAGTGGGCAAATCCATGGTAGATGCAGTATAATGTGGATAAGTGTGAGGTTATCCAATTTGGGGGCAAAAACACGAAGGCAGAATATTATCTGACTGGCGGCACATTCGGAAAAGGGGAGGTGTAACGAGACCCGAGTGTCATGGTTCATCAGTCATTGAAAGTTGGCATGCAGGTACAGCAGGCGGTGAAGGCAGCAAATGGTATGTTGGCCTTCATAGCTAGGGGATTTGAGTATACATGGCAGATTAAATATAATGTGGATAAATGTGAGGTTATCCACTTTGGTGGTAAAAACAGAGAGACAGACTATTATCTGAATGGTGACAGATTAGGAAAAGGGGAGGTGCAACAAGACCTGGGTGTCATGGTACATCAGTCATTGAAGGTTGACATGCAGGTACAGCAGGCGGTTAAGAAAGCAAATGGCTTGTTGGCCTTCATAGCGCGGGGATTTGAGTACATGGGCGACGAGGTGTTGCTACAGTTGTACAGAGCCTTGGTGAGGCCACACCTGGAGTATTGTGTACAGTTTTGGTCTCCTAACTTGAGGAAGGACATTCATGCTATTGAGGGAGTGCTGCGAAGGTTCACCAGACTGATTCCTGGGATGGCAGGATTGACATATCAAGAAAGACTGGATCAACTAGGCTTGTATTCACTGGAGTTCAGAAGGATGAGAGGGAATCTCATAGAAATGTTTAAAATTCTGATGGGTTTAGACAGGTTAGATGCAGGAAGAATGTTCCCAATGCTGGGGAAGTCCAGAACCAGGGGTCGCAGTCTAAGGATAAGGGGTAAGGCATTTAGGACCGAGATGAGGAGAAACTTCTTCACCCAGAGAGTGGTGAACCTGTGGAATTCTCTACCACAGACAGTTGTTCAGGCCAATTCACTAAATATATTGAAAAAGGAGTTAGATGTAGTCCTTATACTAGGGGGATCAAGGGGTATGGCGAGAAAGCAGGAATGGGGTACTGAAGTTGCATGTTCAGCCATGAACTCATTGAATGGCGGTGCAGGCTCGAAGGGCCGAATGGCCTACTCCTGCACCTATTTTCTATGTTTCTATAAGAGCAGAGAGGTCTTACTGTAGCTATATAGGGCCTTGGTGAGGCCTCACCTGGAATATTGTGTTCAGTTTTGGTCTCCTAATCTGAGGAAGGACATTGTTGCTATTGAAGGAGTGCAGCGAAGGTGCACCAGACTGATTCCCGGGATGGCTGATCTGACCTATGCGGTGATACTGGAGCGACTGGGCCTTTATACAGTGGAGTTTAAAAGGATGAGAGGGGATCTCATCGAAACATATAGGATTCTGACGGGACTGGACACGTTAGATGCGGGAAGAATGTTCCCGATGTTGGGAACGTCCAGAATCAGGGGACACCGTCTAAGGATAAGTGGGGCGCTATTTAGGACTGAGATCAGGAGAAACTTCTGAGTTGTTAACCTGTGGAATTCCCTACCGATGAGACTTGTTGATGCCAGTTCATTGGATGTATTCAAGAGGGAGTTAGATATGGCCCTTACGACTGGCCTTGAGGCCTTGTTGCACCACAACCTTTCGAAAGTCTTTTTGCCCATGATGGACTGGCTCGTGCCCGTGTCCAGCTCCATTGACACCAGGAGTCCATTTCATTCAACATTCAGCATTGTCGGGGGACAATTCGTGGTGAATGTGTGCACCCTATGTACCTCTGCCTCCTCTATCTGAGGCTCTGGTTCGTAGTGATGTTCCGTGGATCTGTCCTCCTCTGTAACGTGGTGGTTTGCAGGTTTAACAGGCTTAGCAGCTCACCTGCACACTCATTGGAGGTGTCCCATTGTTCCACAGCCCTTGCAAATGTATCCTTTGAATTGGCATGAATGGAAATGATGATCACCCTCGCATCGCCAACAAGGTGTTAATGGCCTTGCATTCATCAACCTTGATGGTGGACTCTGAGACATCTGCGGATGTGTAGCTGCAGGTATGTGTGACCTGCCCTGTACATTACGATTCGAAAACAACATCACTTTGTTCACAGTACTTGTAGCAGCACTTGCGTGCTGAGAGATTTGCTTCGTATTGTCACTGGTGGGCAATGAACGCCTGGGATATCGCTATGGCCTTACTCGAGACCTCTGCAGTCAAAAGCTTGCAAAGTATGGTCTCGTGGCCAATGCCATGTACGAAAAAGTCTCTGAACATGTGCTCCAAATGTCCTTCAAATTCACAATGTCCTGCAAGGCGTTTCAGCTCGGCGACATAACTCGCCACTTCCTGGCCTTCAGACCTTTTGTAGGTGTAGAACCGGTACCTCGCCATCAGAACGCTTTCCTTCAGGTTCAAATGCACTCGGACCAGTGTGCACAAATCGTCGTACGATTTCTCCGTGGGTATCGCTGGAGTGAGCAGATTCTTCATGAGGCCATACGTTGGTGCCCCACAGACAGTGAGGAGGATTGCTCTACGTTTGGCAGCGCTCTCTTCCCCATCTAGCTCGGCCATAAAAGTTTCCCAATCATCTCCCTCCGAAAATTTCTCCAGGATGCCCACTGTTCTCTTCATCTTCGGGTTCGCTATCTGTATCTCGTCGCCAGATGTAATGTATGGAGAGAGAGTCAGACTGAATACTGTGAGCTCAAAGTAAAGTGTGACCGTAGTCTTTTATTGCAGATCTGCAGAGTGCCTCTCTAACCTGTGAAGCCTTCTTAAATTACTGTGCTCCCAAGGGATTATGGGATCCCTTGGGACTCCAGGAAATGAACCCTCTGGTGGCTGAATAAATACAAGTCCACATATATAACAGGAACATATTTTGTTTCCTGTAGAAGCTGGCCTTAAAATTTTGATTCCAGAAAGAAGTTAGACTGATTCCTTCATTATTAGAAATGTCATAATTTTTAGATTTTGAACAATACAGTAAAATATAGTCATACAGAAAGTATCTTTGAGTTTATTTGAGGAAATGACAGAAACAAGTTTGCCTGCTGGATTATTTACTGACTTATAAGTTCAACTCACCAACATAGAAATTAGGTGCAGGAGTAGGCCATTCGGCCCTTCGTGCCTGCACCACCATTCAATAAGATCATGGCTGATCATTCCTTCTGTACCCCTTTCCTGCTTTCTCTCCATACCCCTTGATTCGTTTAGCCGTAAGGGCCATATCTAACTCCCTCTTGAATATATCCAATGAACTGGCATCAACAACTCTCTGCGGCAGGGAATTCCACAGATTAACAACTCTCTGCGTGAAGAAGTTTCTCCTCATCTCAGTCCTAAACGGCCTGCCCCTTATCCTGTGTCACCTGGTTCTGGACTTCCCCGACATCGGGAACATTCTTCCCGCATCTAGCCTGTCCAGTCCAGTCAGAATCTTATATGTTTCTATGAGATCCCCTCTCATCCTTCTAAACTCCAGTGTATAAAGGCCCAGTTGATCCAGTCTCTCCTCATATGTCAGTCCAGCCAACCCTGGAATCAGTCTGGTGAACCTTCGCTGCACTCCCTCAATAACAAGAACGTCCTTCCTCAGATTAGGAGACCAAAACTGAACACAATATTCCAGGTGGGGCCTCACCAAGGCCCTATACAACTGCAGCAAGACTTCCCTGCTCCTATACTCAAATCCCCTTGCAATGAAGGCCAACATACCATTTGCCGCCTTCACCGCTTGCTGTACCTGCATGCCCACTTTCAGTGACTGATGAACCATGACACCCAGGTCTCGCTGCACCTCCCCTTTTCCTAATCTGCCGCCATTCAGATAATATTCTGCCTTCCTGTTTTTGCCCCCAAAGTGGATAACCTCACATTTATCCACATTATACTGCATCTGCCATATATTTGCCCATTCGCCTAACCTGTCCAAGTCACCCTGCAGCCTCTTAGTGTCCTCCTCACAGCTCACACCGCCACCAAGTTTAGTGTCATCTGCAAACTTGGAGATATTACACTCAATTCCATCATCTAAATCATTAATTTTTTTGTAAATATATAATGGCATCACTCTTGCGAAGTACTGCACCAGTGCTTGAAGCCATGTCTGTTAGGAACTTGAAAACAGGCATGGCCTGGCTGCTCCCACACCAGCAGTAGATCAGCAGCATCATGCAGGCCCTTCTGAGTGCCCTGCTTACAGAGTTCTAAAGCCATTTTGATCCCAGGAGCCTCTCGCTAACATCAGTTACCAGTCATCTGCCTGGCCTCTGTCAGGCTAGCACTGAAAAGAAGCATGAGAATAGGCAGGAAAGGACAATGCTTACACAGTAATTGGAAGCCCTGTGGGCAAGCACCATCAGGCGCATTTGTACTTTTGATAATAAACCTTTTTTGGTACACTAAATACATTGTGCAATTTCTCTTTGATTTGTGAGGTTGAAATAAGAAATATGCTGGGGAACCAATAGGGTGGTCCTGACCTTGGTGTGGATTCTGTTGGATTCCAGAGAATAGGAAAGATGGCGGAAGATGAAGAACTGGGCAGGCTGATGGGTGCTCAAGAAAATGCTTCATCGATTAAAGTTTAATTGGGCCCTTACAGATGACAATGGGCCAGTTGGTGGTAACTCCTGGACCTCTTCAGCCTACTTCAGGATCTGCGCCTGCTTATCATCAGAGGACTCTTACTGATGCTTGCTGAGGTGGATATCTCATTCTATGGCGGGTTGTGAAGAATGCAACAAATGGCAGTAATCCTTGAGACTTTTTCAGGACTATTGGAGGACCATGTCTGATCTGTCTCGATAGCAGAAATAATGTTTTAGCATGATTGCGATTTTCTTGATTTATACTTGAGTGGGGGTACCGGCTTTATTATAAGTTTGCTCCGTTGATGTTGCTGAGTGATGGCGAATAGCTAGTCCTCCATTACCCAGCACTTCATGTTCCAATTGCCCGTGAATGATAGGGGTGCAATCGATTTCCTTAAAATGAAGGAATCCGACATTCATCTGGCATAACTTTATAGTGATTGTTGGTTTAGGGAATGCAACCCATGTAGGAAAAACCTAGGGTGCAGGCCTACTGCTTCATGGGGCAGTTAATGTAGTGGTTGGCTCTGGCAAACATCATCATAGCCAGTCCTTCTGAGTTGAGGATGACTTGCTTCCACTCAAAGGCCCCAAGTTTCCACATGATTTGCTCCTGATTTTTAGGAGCAAGTGGTGTAGAATGGAGTATCTTAGAAATCGGAATTCTCCACATTTAGTTTGCTCCAATTCTAGTCAGGTGGAACAGTTTCACTTTGGAACAGAATTTATTTTTCACAAGGGGGCATGTCCGGCCACTTACGCCTTTTTCAAAGTTTCGTGAGTGAAAACTTACTCCAAACTAACTTAGAATGGAGTAAGTGAAGATTTTTGTACGCTCGAAAAAACCTTGTCTACACTTTAGAAAATCAGGCGTAGGTTACAAATTGGGCGTAGGGAACGAGGTGGGGGGGGGAAGGGAAGTCATTAAATTCTACAATCAATCCTTAGTTATACTTATACAAATATTATACAAATAAATCCAACCTGAATAAAAATTTATAAGCAAAGAAAAGATTAAATAAACCATGTTCCTACCTGTGTGAAAGTGCTTCAGGCAGGCCTTTCATGTTGGAGACAGGCAGCGGTGTGGCGTCAGTGTCTCGACGGCAGCGGCAGCAAGCTTCGAGCTGAGCTGCAGTGCTTGAGGCAGGCCTTCATTCTCTTCGTGGCTGGCCACGAAGAAGCAGCACCGGACGGACCCGAGGCCATTCGGCCATGAGATATCAGCGGCGTCAGTGGCTGGCCGGCAGCCGAAGAATCAGTGGACCGCTGTGAGGCCATTCGGCCATGAGATAGCAGCGGCGTCAGTGGCTGGCCGGCAGCCGAAGAATCAACGCAGGACACACGCAGCTCATTAAGGTTCTTGAGGCCATTCGGCCACGCTTTAGGGGCGGTGTCAGTGGCTGGCCGGCAGCCAAAGAATCAGCAGCGGATGGACGTGAGGCCATTTGGCCATAGGATATCAGCGGCGTCAGTGGCTGGCCGGCAGCCGAAGATACAGCAGCAGCCTTCGAGCTGTGAGAGGGAGAGGCAGCCACATCGACAGTTTTATATTTAAATTTGCAGAATGGGTGCTGCATTGTCAACACCACGTATTATTGCAAAGTTGAATTGGCACTCTTATTTCTCCAAACACACAGTTCTTAATTTGCATGCACCAATGCAGCACCGGTTCTGCAAGTTTAGCAGTGAAAAGCTGAACTCACTGATTTCAGCAGGCGATTTATTCAGCAGTGCTGCTAAAAGCACTCCCTCACACACAGAAATATCAAAAAAAATTAAATTACAAGCCTTTGCAGGGGTCCAAGAAACAAATCTTCACTTTTCTGCAGTATTTTTAAAAATGGCCGAGTGCCAACGTTTGTGTGAGACTGCGCATGCGCGCACGCTCCAACGCGCACGCGCAGGTTTGCCGGCACCACGAAGGCTAATTTAAATTGTACCTGCCCCCTGCTGCTCAGAAAATTGACGCGAGTGTTAGGCTCCGCCCCCCACTGCGAAGAGCGCGCCGCGCCAAGCAGACATCAAGCTCCAAGGAGCTCGAGAATATCGGATTTTTTTTTAGGCGCAGTTCTTGGCGCGAAAAACAGGCGCCCAGCTCGGAGGCTAAAAGTGAGTTCTCAGGTGACTGAGAAGTCCTTTGTGGGACCTACAGTCTCTGTCACAGGTGGAGCAGACAGTGGTTGAAGGAAAGGGTGGTCGGATAGCTTGGGTTGACTCACGCGCATTCCGTTGTCTACTCTTGGTTTCTGCTTGTCCTCGGTGATCGGACTCGAGGTGCTCAGTGCCCTCCCGGATGCTCTTCCTCCACTTTGGCAGGTCGGGGGCCAGGGATTCCCAGGAGTTGGTGGGGATGTTGCACTTTGTCAAGGAGGCTTTGAGGGTGTTCTTGAAGCATTTCCTCTGCCCACCTGGGGCTCGCTTGCTGTGTCGAAGCTCCATGTAGAGCGCTTGCCTTGGGAGTCTCGTGTCAGACATGCGGACGGTGTGGCCCGCTCAATGGAGCTGATCGAGCGAGGTCAATGTTTCGATGCTGGGGATGTTGGCCTGATCGAGAGCACTGACGTTGGTGCATCTGTCCTGCCAATGGATTTGCAGGATCTTGCGGAGGCAGTGCTGGTGGTACTTCTCCAGCGTTTTGAGGTGTCTGCTGTATATAGTCCACGTCTCTGAGCCATATAGGAGGGCAGGTATCACTATTGCCCTGTTGACTATGAACTTGGTGCCGGATTTGAGGACCTGGTCATCAAACATTCTCTTCCTTGGGCGACCGAAGGCTGTGCTGGCACACTAAAGGCGGTGTTGGACCTCGTTGTCAATTTCTGCTCTTACTGACAGTAGGCTCTCGAGGTATGGAAAATGGTCCACGTTGTCCAAGGCCTCGTTGTAGATTTTGATAATTGGGGGCAGTGCTGTGTGGCAGGATCAGGTTGGTAAAGGACATTTTGTCTTACGGATGTTTAGCGTAAGGCCCATGCTCTCGTACGCCTCGGTGTAGGTGTTGATGATGGCTTGGAGTTTTTGACCTCCGAGTGTGCGCAGACGTGCAAGTGTCGTCTGCGTACTGTAGTTCAATGACCATGACAAAAGACCATGGATCTGGCCTGGAGGCGGTGGAGGTTGAACAGATTCCCATCTGTTCTATAATTTAGCTCCACTCTGGCGGGAAGCTTGGTAAAGGTGAGATGTAGCATTGCAGCAGGTAAGATTGAAAAGAGATTTGGTGCGATGACGCAGCCTTGATTGGCCCCAGTCCAGACGTGGATTGGATCTGTGATGGATCCATTGGTTAGGATCACAACATTGCATGTCATCGTGGAGCAGACGGAGGATGGTGACAAACTTTTGAGGGCAGCCAAAACGGAGGAGGACGCTCCATAATCCCTCACCGCTGACTGTGTCAAAGGCCTTTGTGAGATCAAAGAAAGCCATGTACAAGGGTTAGTGCTGTTCCCTGCATTTCTCTTGTTGTTATCGCATGGTGAAGACTTTCCTGAAAGCCCCTCAATGCCCGATTGCCGCCCAGAAAAAAACATTAACGTTCTGCGACTAATGCTGGCGAAAATTTCCATAATTAAGGTAAAAAATATCACCCAGCGAAAAAATGGATCTTGCACCAATATTCTCGGCGGTTAAAGGCGAAGCTCGGTGAAACGGGCTGTTCTTACCGGAATGGAAGTTAAGTACTAAAATTTAGTCCGAGGCTGAATTTGGGCCTACGGGGAAAAACTCAAAAAATATTTTTTCAGTTCAACAACAAATAAAAAGTTATAAAACATTCTTAAGACACTTTTTAACATAATCGCCATTTTAAAATTTTAAAAATAATTTAAAAAAACCTTTAACTTAGCTTTCTTTGTAGGGTACTCACCTACCGCCCAGTTCCGGCCGTTTTTCATGGGCAGTTTCCTTGGCGGTTTGTATGGTTCCCCCCCGAGGCACAATTTAGATCCTGGCGGTTTTCTCGGCAGTGCAAGTGGGGGCGGTTGCTACCCGGTGATCTTTTAAAAATGTGGGCAGAGTTCTTCTTTAAAAAAAAAAAAATAATAAAATAAAGAGGAAACTATTGCTGGTGGTTTTTCATCAAAAAACAGCTGTACCACTGAAAATGAAATCAAAAGTCTAGCCCATAGCTTGTTGTACCCCTTAGTGGGTGGAATCCGCATTGCGGCTCTGGGAGGATCTCTTTAGCCATAGGGAGAAGACGATTGAGGAGGATTCTTCCAATGATTTTCCCTGTGGCCGACAGCAGGGAGATTCCTCTGCAGTTACCGCAGTCGGACTTAGAACATAAGAACATAAGAAATAGGAGCAGGAGTAGACCACACGGCTTCTCGAGTCTGTTCTGCCATTTAATACGATCTTGGCTGATCCGATCATGGACTCGGGTCCACTTTCCTGCCCACTCCACGGGCCCAAGTTTCCACATGATTCGCGCCTGATTTTTAGGAGCAACTGGTGGAGAACGGACTATTTTAGAAATCGCAATTCTCCACATTTTTTTTTCTGCAGTTCTAGTCAGGTAGAACAGTTCTAGTTTAGAACAGAATTTTTTCTTCAATAGGGGGCTTGTCCGGCCACTGACGCCTGATTTGAAAGTTTCCACAGTGAAAATGTACTCCAAACTAAAGTAGAATGGAGCCAGTGAAGATTTTTGTAGAACTGAAAAAACCTGTTCTACACATTAAAAAATCAGGCGCAGGTTACAAATTAGGCGCCCAGAACGAGGTGGGGGGGAGGGGGGGAAGGGAACTCATTAAATTCGACAATAAATCCTTATTTATACTTCTACAAATATTATACAAATAAATCCAACCTGAATAAACATTTATAAGCCAAGAAAAGATTAAATAAACCATCTTCCTACCTGTGTGAAAGTGCTTCAGCCAGGGAGAATTCTGCAGCCGTTCGTGCCGCTGAGCGGGAGGGGGGGAGAGAGGGGGGGGAGGGAGAGAGAGGGGGGGGAGGGAGAGAGAGGGGGGGGAGGGAGAGAGAGGGGGGGGAGGGAGAGAGAGGGGGGGAGGGAGAGAGAGGGGGGGGCGTCGGGTCGGGGAACAGGAGCGCGGGTCGGGTCAGTCGGGGGGGGGGGGTAGCGGGGGTCGGGTCTGGTCGGCGGGCGGGGAAACGAGTGTCGGGTCTGGTCGGGCGGGGAGCAGGAGCTGGCCGTGGGAGGAGCCTCATTCACGCAGCCCCAGTGAGGCCATTGGGCCAGGGCTAGGGGCTGCGTGCTTCGGGCCCCTCCCACACAGTTCGGTGCCTGGAGCTACTGCACTTGCGTGCCGACTAGCGCGCATGTGCAGAGGTCCCGGCGCTACCTGGCTCCGCCCCCCCACAGCTCGTGCTGGCTGCGCCGAGTGCCACAGGACCTGTAAGTAGGTGGAGAATACCGAGGATTTTTTTAGGTGCCATTTTAGGCGCGAAAAACGGGCGCCCAGCTCGGAGGGGCGCCCGTTTTTTTTCTTGTGGAAACTTGGGCCCCACATAACTCCTTATTCCCTTATCGGTTAAGAAACTGTCTATCTCTGCCTTAAATTTATTCAATGTCCCAGCTTCCATAGCTCTCTGAGGCAGTGAATTCCACAGATCCACAACCCTCTGAGAAAATAAATTTCTCCTCATCTCAGTTTTGCGTTGATTTTCCTGCGGCATTGTTTTGTTGCCGTCGCTATTTTGTGGCTACAGTGATGTTAATGACGGAGCGGATTAGGTGGTGGTCTGTCCAGCAGTCGGCAGCTCCTGTCATGACGCGGGTGATACACACATCCTTGCATTCCCTCGCTCGGACGATGACTTAGTCGAGCAGAGGCCAGTGCTTGGAGCGAAGGTGCTGCCATGATATCTTGTACTTGTCTCTCTGACGGAACAAGCTGTTGGTAATGACAAGGCCATGTTCTAGGCATTTCGTCAGGAGCAGGGTACCGCTGAAGTTGATTTTCCCTACCCCCTCTCTGCTGATCACATCTCGCCAGAGGTCTGTGTCCTTTCTGACTCTGGCGTTGAAATCGCCAAGAAGGATCAGTTTGTCGTTCGTTGGGACTCGGGACAGGGATTGTTCGAGGCTTATGTAGACTTCCTCTTTGGTCTCATCTGTAGCGTCCAATGTTGGAGCGTACACGCTGATGACTATAGCGCACTGGTTCCGGGCTAGAGTGAGCTGAAGAGTCATGAGACGATCGCTTATCCCACAAGGGGAGTCTCTGAGACGGCCCACCAGTTCATAACTTTACAGTGATGGTTGGTTTGGGGAATGGAACTCACGTCGAAAAAACCTAGGGTGCAGGCCTACTGCTCCATGGGGCAGTTAATGTAGTGGTTGGCTCTGGCAAACAATGCATTAGTTACTTGCTGAATGCACCAATGCATTGGCAACAGAGTAATACTGGTAGTGTAACCAGTGACTCCCTGGACATTCTCCCCTCTCCTTCCACCCCCACAAGAATCATTGCTGTGATGACCTTGATACCCAGTGGTACTTAATGCCTGAATTGCCTTCCAGTGGAAAGTCACAAAGCACCTGACTTACCTTCCTGCAGAATCGGAGTCCGCGAAAACATTGTTTCTCCGTTAGATGTAAAAAAAAAAGGTTTTTTATGGTCAATTATAGTCTGCAGACGGGGTAACTGTGTAAAGGTTCCCTCCTTTGGTGAAGCCTCACCTCCCTGGTATCCAAGAGGCCCCTCCTGTTTGTCCTCCTTTTCTTCCTCTAAATCCTAGATGTCCCTAAATAAGCTGACCAGCAGAATAACCCTTGAGCAGAAATAAAGTTATGCACAGTATGGTCCACAAATGAATTTGAGTGGTTTAGCAATGATAGCTTGCCTTTTTAAAAAAAATCATTCGGGATGTGGGTATTGCTGGCATGGCCGGCATTTATTGGCATCCCTAGTTTCCCTTAAAGGTGGTGGTGGATATTCTTCTTGAACTAATGCAGTCCATGGAATAAAGGAGAATCATGTGGAAGAGGGCATCCTGTTGGGAGGATACCTGTTCTCACACGAAACCTTATCAATATTATGGTAATCCCAACTATTTGCCAATTTGTTTTCTTGCTGCAAAACATTGCCTTTCTGATCACAGCTGTTTACTCTGTAATTATAGGTTCATATTTTCCATGTAATGCTTCTTCTGTCCCCTTACCCCTGGTTTTTAGCTTAATTATTTATCACTTGAAGTGAATGTAATATTCTATTATTCTTTTACATATATTTAACCTTAGTCCGTCTCTTAGAAACAGCCTAATTCCAAACTTGCTCTCATTATTTGAACAGATTTCCACGCACTAATTGTCACGTCACCAGTATGGGTAAAAATATCCCACTGTTCCTCTTTTTCCTTTTACCATTCATAAGAACATAAGAAATAGGAGCAGGAGTAAGCCATACGGCCCCACGAGCCTGCTCCGCCATTCAATAAGATTATGGCTGATCTGATCATGGACTCAGCTCCACTTCTCCGCCTGCTCCCCATAACCCCTTATCCCCTTATCATTTAAGAAACTCTCTATTTCTGTCTTAAATTTATTCAATGTCCCAGTTTCCACAGCTCTCTGAGGCAGCGAATTCCACAGATCCACAACCCTCAGAAGAAATTTCTCCTCATCTCAGTTTTAAATGGGCAGCCCCTTATTCTAGGATTATGCCCTCTAGTTCTAGTCTCCCCTATCAGTGGAAACATCCTCTCTGCATCCACCTTGTTAAGCCCCCTCATAATCTTATATGTTTTGAGAAGATCACCTCTCATTCTTCTGAATTCTAATGAGTAGAGGCCCAAACTACTCAACCTTTCCTCATAAGTCAACCCCCTCCTCCCTGGAATCAACCTTGTGAACCTTCTCCAAAGCAAGTATATCCTTTCGTAAATATGGAAACCAAAACTGCACGCAGTATTCCAGGTGTGGCCTCACCAATACCCTGTACAACTGTAGCAAGACTTCCCTGCTTTTATACTCCATCCTCTCCAAATAGATGCAAACAATCCCAGATGTTTATTTTATTCCATTACATTTTTTAAAAATACTATAAAGGTTAGTCTACAAGACTTTCCAAAATATTTGAGTTTAAAATGTTTTATTTATGTTTAATGTTCTGAAATGTTATTACATTTGGTGCAATCAATCTATTGCTAAATTATATCGCTGCATGTTGGCATTTAGTAGTGCAATGAATTAATTTATACATTCCTTCAAACAAAGTAGAATTAAACTTTTACAGAGAGGAAGTACATGCATTCATATAGACCATTATTGCACCTCTCGACAATATCACGGAGCTTCGCATCGAATAAATTATTTTGAAGTGCAGTTACTAAAGTGCATATATGCAGCAGCCATTTTGTTTTCAGGAAGATCCCACAAACGGATTGAAGGATGGATGTTGGCCAGAACTTTTCACAATTTAAATAGTTCTATGTGATCTTTAGCAGCCACCTGAACTACCAAAACAGGAAGTCACAACCTCAATTTAACATACTTACATGGGATCTCCTAACAATACAGTATCTCTCAGTATAGATTTTATGTTCAAGTCCTGAAGTGGTGCTTGAACTCTCAACCCTCTGTCTCCAAACTGAGAGAACTGTCAACTGAGCCAAGCTGATGTATAAAAAAAGCTGGATTGAATGATTATTAAAATGTAGCCATTATATTTTATTTAGTGATATTTTTATAAAATCTAAATTATCCATAGCATTGACCTTATTGGGCATTGTGTCATAATGTATAATGAGCACATATTTTTCCCATTTCTTTTTTCCCATTTTATAATTGAAGATTTGGATGATGAATAAAAGGTCTTTAATAGCTGCAAATGAACTCTCAGAGGAATGTATGAATGTAACATGTGTAAAAGAAGTTGTATAAATACCCAGTTTGATGATTATAGACTGGGCTAGACTTTCCACTTTCAGGCTAAGGCCGAAAAAAAATGGGCCTTGTTCCAGCGATGCAGGACCTATCGCCCGTGCTGATCGCCGGCTCAAGGCCCATTTTTTTTTTTTTGCGATTTTTTCCACTCCGTCTTACCCCAGCGATGTCAAATGGGCAATGTGATTTCTCGGCGATCTCACGATCGACCAAAGAAAACGGAAGTGAATGGAAAAAAAAACTTCCCTAGCAACACATTACTGCGCATGTGCAGGTTGATTTTTTTTTTTACGGTTGATGTTCGTTCTTGCGTTTTGGGAGGTCAGGGGTCATCACACATGCTCAGATGCTCTGAGGGTCGGGGAGAGAGAGAGAGAGAGGAGAAAGCATTTTTTGTTTGAAATAATCTGGTGGTATTAATTGATAATGGAGGCATCAGGTGAAAGGCGTAGGGCAAAGCCTTTCAACGTGGAGGCCAATGAAGCCCTGGTGAATGTAGTGAGCACCAGGTGGGAGGGTCTGACATGGGAAATCTCTACCCCGTGCATATCGCAGGATTTGGGCAGAGATTGCCGACGTGGTCACGTCGGCATCCAATGAAGCCCAGACACCGGACCAGTGCCGCAAGCGTTGAAACAGCCTACTGACAGCTGCAAGAGTAAGTTGAAATTTATATTTATGTATTGTTTAATGATGTAAATAGTAACTAGAATCTGCAGTGTTATTTGGTTACATTTAAACATAACTAAATTATGATTAAATTTATGCAACCCAGCATAAAGTTAAATGTTGTAGTGCGAAATATGCAACGTAATGCTAATTTGTATTAGAACATTTAAATCCGTCAGTCTTAAATGTCTTAAATGTCTTAAATGTCTTAAATGTCTTCAATGTCTTAAATTGGCTGCTCCATTTGCTTATGCCATGCAATGTTATCGTATCATTTACAGAAGTAGATCTCGATCAATAATCTGGAGCAGCGCAGGACGAGCGGGGGCTCTGCAATGTTGCAGACTCTGAATCCCTACGAGGAGCTCGCGGTGGTCTTGGTGGGGCCAGAAAGCCGTTCGGTCACATCCCGTGGTGTGGCCGAACCCACCTTTTGAGACATGTGAGTAATGAGAAATGTGCATTGTGCAATGTGTGAATCATTAGTAGATACTGAAAATATCGTGGTTACGCGTGTAATGTTATGCAATTAAAATGTAATTTGATGTTATGCAATGTTATGCAATTACAATCTAATGTTATGCAATTATAATATAATTTGATATACAATGGTGATGTACAATAGATGTTCGAATGAGGTCATGTTAAAGCTTGTGATTACCTGTGCATATGGGGTAAATGAAAGCATTGCAATGTTTTGAATTAGAGAAAAATTGTAATGCAATGATTTGAATAGTTAATCATTGTTTATCAAATTAAAGGTCAAGTGGTCGTCGAGTCCTTGGAGTCGACTGCCACTGAACCGTCTCCTACATCGCAGGAGGCTGAAGAGGAGGAGGAGCCACGGCAGACTCCTGCTGCTGTGCTTCACCAGGAGGAGGAGGAGGAGCCGGAGGAAGAAAGAAGATGTTTTTTTTGTGGGTGGGGAACAACCTGCGGCCATCTCGGTTGAGATGGAAGAAGCACCGGGACCAAGCGATGTGCAGGTGGCGACGCCAAGGCGCGTCATATTGCAAACGCCGACCCCACGGAGGTCTGGTCAGCATGGCGAGCAATCGCCTGCCTTGGAGGGCCAGACAGAGAGCTTGATTTCCCTGTGCAGGGAGACGGTTGCGATTGGTCGCGACCTTATCCAGGGATTCGAAACTGGAGCCAGTTCTCTGCGAACTGGAGCCAGTTTCCAGCATCCTGGAGCGAGTTCTCCCAGAATTTCTCCAACTGGTCTTCTGAGCAGTCACTGATTGCAAGGGAGACCTTGGAGGCTATTCGGCAGCAGAGAGCCGCAACCAATGCCCTTTGGCATGCGTTGCTGGCTGGACACGGCGCTGCACCCCAAGGTGTCGTGTCTGCTCGCAGTGAGACCCCTAGCACGCAAGCGAGTACAGAGGGCACAGTTCCGCCAGACTCGGATGTAGAGCCTCAGGCTTCAGCTTCCTCTCCGTCACCTCCACCACGGCAGGAAGTCTTGACATCCCACTCTGCACAATGTCTTGGTGTCGGTCTGCGTAGACCAAAATGGGCAGGTGGGGTGCGAACACTGGGTGGGACAGGATCTGGAGGGAAACGTGGCCGCAGGTAGGGAGGGGGGAGTTATTTTCTACGTAGTTTACTTGTTTTAAAATGTTCACTTGCTGTTATCAAGTTATTATACTCTTGTTATTATTATTGTTATTGTCACTAAATTGACCGATTTTATTCAATAGTTAAATGTTCACTGGTTCACTTGTTATCATTACTTAACTGTTCACTTTCCATTCTTTCTTAAATGGCCACTTGTTAGCATGATTGAAATGTTCACTTGTTGTCATGACTGAAATGGTCACTTGTCATCACTGAAATGCTCACTTGTTGTCATCACTGAAATGCTCACTTGTTATCATTACTTAAATGGCCATTTGTTCCTTAAAATGTATTTCTTCTTTTAACGTTTTGGGGATTTTGAGGGAAGGGTGGGTTGGTGCGGGGGTGGGGGTTGGAGGGAGGGTGTTGTTCATTAGTTGTTTAAAAAAATTTTGTTAATAAAAAAAAATATTTTTCTACAACTTTTGTACCTTCTCTCTTAATTTTACAATGTACAGTTTTTCATGCATATTTGTTTATTCAGTTTACCCACGCAAATGAAACTTTTGATTAACCATAACTGTAATTGAAGGTTTGAATATCAACAATAATAGTTTATGCAAAGCGTTCATTAATGAGCTGCTGATGCAAAAGCTTAGCGGCCGTGTAACTGCCACTGGCTACCGGTCCTCGGGAAAGGTGTGGTGGTACCAGTGTTAGATCGGCATGCTGATTAAGCTCCCCTTTGTCCTCGCCCGCGTCCTCTCCCGCCTGTTCCTCCTCTTCATTTTCGCCGGCTGCCTCATCTGTCTCGTCTCCTTCTGGAGGTGGATCTGCAGCATGATCTGGCCCCAACAATATCATTAAATAACTTCACTATGTAAAAGCTATTTACTAAATTATTCCAATATATGAGATCTATTTAGCATAAATAAGTTGATAATACCTATTTATATTCCCTGTCCAAAATTTCTGAGTACAATTTTCTTCAATTTTACTCTCTAAATAACTCAAAACTATTCTCCACCCTTCCTCCGAAGTTAAAAATGGCGTTCGTAGTGCCCATTTCCCTCTAAGGCCCTGAAAAAGCAACTATTTTTGAGCACTCTTTTGGGCCTTGCATCGGCCCAGCGAAGTGCATGCTAAGTGCTGAAACTTGGGATGGGCCTTGTGTGGGCGATCATCTCGGCGATCAAAGTGGAAACTTAGGGGCCTGTTTTTCCGGCGATATTTTGGGTCTAATTTCCACTTTTTGCTCAAAATGGGCAATAGAGGTCCGTTTTGAGCGATAGATGGGCCATAGATGGGCGATGTGAAGTGGAAAGTCGAGCCCATAGGTTTAAACTAAGATGCCCAACTGCTCTGTGAGACATGGTGGTTGCTGCTGTGGATAAGGATGAAATGTGTCTAGTGTGCAGCAGCCCAAGATTAAGTTTTAGAGATGTGAGTATGGTAGATATTCTGGAGTTTGGGAGTCAAATATTTATGCAAAACTTTCCGTAGAAGATTTAAGAGAAGTAGAGACCATGATTGGGTAAGCAGCACATGGTTTATGAAAAAAATAAGCTAAATGGGTGAATAGCCTTTTCTGTTCCATGCATTATGTAAGCCTAAGATTTTTGTTATCATCCTGCCATGAGCCTGCTTTCTGTTTCAGGATTACTAACTTTTGTTTAGCACATTGTATTTTTCCAAGGTAGTTGTAACTGTTACAAGATCATCGTATATTTTAGGGTATTGCTTCAGATGATGATAATTGAATATTTATTTATATTTTACATTGCAAACTGTTCATGCATACTATTTTACGCTTTGACATCGACTCATGATGGACAGGGAGATAGTGACGGGACTGCTGAACAGATGCATAATTTGGCCCTGCGAATTTTTCTTGCATATTTGTTCTTAGTGGAAATCTTTTAGAAAAACAAATTAATTTTATTAAAAGTTTTCTATATGTAGAAGATTAAGCATGTACGAAGCAAAGTGGCATTGCTACATTAGATTTATAATGGCATTACTGCCAAGGTTATTTTCTGATTCACTTTTTGATATTATTCTTGTTATAGATCCCTTATTTGTAACCATGACAAAAACACATGTAATTGTGGCCTCTAAAGAAGCATTCTACACCTGGCAATATCGTGTGGCCAAGAAACTCACAGCAATGGAAATCAATCAGGTGGCACGAACAAGGAAGGAGGGACGAGAGAGGTTAGTATTATCAGTTGTTAGAGATGCAACCAAGTTAACGGGAGGCACAAACTATGTGAATTTCTCCCCCTGAATCTCAGTCAAATGATGAATGTACTGATCTCTTGTAAAATTAAGTTTGACAAATGTTTTAAGTTTGATATTTTATTTTGGCAGATCAATAGACACTGTTAATAGCCAGTAATTTATTATAACAGAAACATTCATATATTAACACTATTTGAACTGTAATATAATGATGGTGATTGATTAATGGAGTATTTTTTGTATTTGCACCCTGGATACTTCGGTATTTTTGAATGTAATACTTTACCAAAAGTATTTGTATATTTTTTTAGTATGTGTATTTTAATTTGTTAGACACAATTGTTTTCCAATGAAAAAGCTTGATTTTTCTCTCTCTTCCTAACAGAATTTATCAGATTGATGATGAATCATCTGTTGCAGGAGGTGGTACGCTCGATTTCAGCAAGGCCATTTCGGTAAATATTTATTTTGTAGTTGATGGAACAACTATGCACCTTGTTTGCATTGCTGATTTTTTTCCCCGAGAAGAACCATAATGTCAAAGGCAATTCAGGGAAACTATTATACATTTAGTTGTCACTAGATAGCCACAGATAAGTAGGAGATAGAAAAATCCAGTCCCTACAGTGCTGGGCCTTATTGAGGATAGCTGCATGCAGAGACTCTGGCCTCGATATTAAACTCCCAACGATTGGCCCTCGGAGGGTCAGGGGTAGGGAGTTCAAAAATAAAAAATCGTGACTCGCATCCCCAATCCACCAGGTACATGCCCGCCACCATTTTTACAGCGGCAGGCTGCGAGGCGTGCCTGTGGCCTGTCTTCGAGAGGCTGGACACTTCATTATCATATTTAAATCGGGCTCCAACAGTGAAATTGGGAGCCTGATTTAAATTTAACAACCTTTTATAGCACTACTTGTGGGCCAGGATGAGCAGGAGTGCTTCCCTCAATCCTTCAAGGAAGCATTAAGCCACCCATCTGCCAATTGCAGCCTCTCCTCACTGCCATGATTGATTTCCTCTCCTTCCCCACCTCCTTCCCCGCCCCGATCTCTCCCTCACCATTGCCAGGATCTTCCCCTGCTTACCTCCCCCTCACCAAGCCCCGATCTCTCCCTTCTCATTGCTGGGCTTGCCCCCCACCAAGCCCTGATCTCGTGCTCCGATCTTTCCCTCCCGATTGCCATGGACTGTCCCCAACAATCTCTGGCTGTGGCTTCCTGCCCCTAGCTTTCCCGCCTGGCTGCTGGTCAGCCTGTCAATGTGGCCGGCTACTGGATGGGAAATGGACAAAGAAAATTATAATGAGATCCTGCTGTTAAATTCGGCAGGACTTCTGCAGCCCCGGCCTCTCCGGGTTTCCCGCATCCGACCCGCCTCCTATAGATATCGGGGCCTATGTTTACCCAAGGATGCTGCGACAGAACAGCACAGTATGATTGTGTATTCCTTTGTTACATCCTCAAAGAACTCAAATCAAGTTAGTCAGACACAACCTTCCCTTAACAAATCCATGCTGACTGACCTTGATTAATCTGTGTCTTTCTAAATGAAGGTTTATACTGTCCTTCAGAATTGATTCCAATAATTTGCCCACCACCGAGGTTAAACTAACTGCCCTGTAATTGCTCGGTTTATCCCTTCTTCCATTTAAAAAAAAATGATATAACGTTAGCAGTTCTCCAATCCTCTGGTACAACTCTTGTAGCCAGGGAGAATTGAAAAATGATGGTCAGAGCATCCGCACTTTCCTCTCTTGCTTCTTTTAGTAGCCTTGGATACATTTCATCTGGTCCTGGCAATTTATCTACTTTCAAGGATGCTAAACCCCTTAAAACTTCCTCTCCCACCATGTTTATCCAGTCCAATATTTCACTATCTTCCTCCTGAACTTCAACGTCGGCATCAGCCCCCTCTTGTAAAGACAGCCACAAAGTATTAATTTAGTACCTTACCCACATCCTCCGCCTCCACACACACACATCACCATTTTAGTCCGTAATAGGCCCTACTCTTGAAGGTTCATCTAGGAGTGTGTAAGCAGTACATATCACCATCTGGTTATTTGCTGAGCCTTGCACAGATGGCATTGCAGAGATAGAGGGCTGCACCCAGGTTCTCAGATGACTCACTACATATTCTTGTGGAGGGAGTCAGAGAACGAAAGGAGGTCCTTTTCCCATCTGATGGGGGCAAGAGACCTTCCCAGCGGACTAAGGGAGCCTGGCTGCAAATTGCTGAGGAGGTGAACAGCAGGGATGTGGTGAGGCGCACCTGGGTGCAGTGCCGAAAGCATTTGAATGATCTCATGAGATCAGGAAAGGTGAGTGCAAAGCCACACTCAACTTCATCTTGTTGTGCCTGTCATCACATACCCATCACTCTGCCTTCCCAAGCCTACTCCTGCACATCTTTAATCACACCAGCATACCTTGCATGGCCATCCAGCCCTCGCGCTCTCTCTCTCTCTCTCTCTCTCTCTCTCTCTCTCTCTCTCTCTCTCTCTCTCTCTCCCTCTCTCTCTCTCCCTCTATCAACATTCTCATATCCCCATTTAACAAACCACCCCTCACACTCATCATAATGCAATCATGCCAACTGACAACACACAAGGAGGCCACTTTACATTGGCACCTTGAAATTGGCACCACACTCTCTCATCGTCACCCTCTAAATATGTAACCCACATATTCCCTACACTCATGCCATCAATCTCACTCAAACATCTCTTCTTTCCCTCCTTGCAGGAGAAGAGAGCCCACAACAAGAGGGAGAGGGAGCGAATCGGAGGTGGTCCTCTATCATTTGCCACATTAACTCCAGCAAAGGAGGTCGCCCTGGAGGTCTCGGGAGTTGCAGAGCAGCTGGCGATGGGATACAGAGAGAAGGAGACATCCCAGCAACCTGGTGACAGAATTACATGTCATACAATCACATGGCATACAGCAGTTACCCATATGGGGACTGATGTCAGTAGCCAGTGAATGTTCATCATGTGCATAATAGTAGCATTGCCTCGTTCTTGATATTACATTTCTAACTCCTCTCTTTACTCTCCCACAGGTCCATCAAGAGCTTCCCCATCCCCATTGTCCAGCCGGAGGAGGAAGACGATTCCTGAGAGGAGCTCCAGGCTCTGAGCATGCACCATCAACGATCCTAAGCATACCCAGCACGAGCGCAGATAACGCACACCTCGGTGGGTCCTACGCGAGAAAGAGTAGTGTTATCACCTTGTGTCTCACAAGTCACAAGTAAGCAAGAGGGGATTGTGGAGACAGGAATAGCAGTAGAGACGCCTTGCTGGAGGGCGCAGGATGTCCCCAGCTCTGCTCGGATGCAGGCAGACGCTGAGTCCCCGGGGGGCCATCCAGAAAGAGGGCAATCCTGGAGGTGCAGGAGGCTCTGACAGGTTTTGCGACCGCGATGTCTGCAAATGTTCTGAGAATGGAGGAGTCCATCTCCAACATGAGCACCACTGTGTCACAGGCGATGGCGACCTGTAGGCTCTTCCATGGAAAGATGGCCACCTGCATGGAGCAGCTAATGCGCGACTCACATGAGGACATGCTATCTATGGAGATTAGACGGCAGAAACTCATAGTCCTCCTCTCTAGTCGGGATGTCAACATAGACTTAGTTACATGGCCCCACAGCTGTGCAGCAAGGTGCTCTGCCGCTCCTTGCTAGCAGGGATATGCGGGTGGTCCATGAGAGGGATGATGGTGAGAGGGGACATGGAAGTGGGGGCTCCTCTCAAAGTGCTCACACTTCTCTCCCATCGTCTCCCTCTCAGTCCGAGCCCAAGATGCGCCCTCGGATCCCGATGGCCGAGTCTGCCCCTACACAATCGCAGGGGGGGCAGACTTTGGCAGGGCCATCACAGGCTCCAAAACCCAAAGGACATCTGCCAAAAGTGTCTATGCAGTCGCAGCAGGGAAGTGAGCAGGCTGCCTCTATCTCTGCTGAAGCCACAGGTTTTGCACCTCGTAGAAGCACTCATAAGCGAAAGATGACACGCAAGTAGATGCACAAGGGTAAGCACCTTGGTGTTTAAAGAACTTTTTCTGTTAAGATTCTGTTACTCTTATGTTGCATATAAAAGTATTTATTTTCACCACTTTCTGGTCATGCCCAATTTTGTCTGCTACTTTGGAAGTGTCTATGTGAGTTGGAGTGAATGGGGAGACATAACGTTACCTCCAGCAATTGGGGTCAGTGTGAAAGGAATGGCTTGGTCATTGTAGGGATGCTTTATGGTGTTGTTGGGGGGGGGGGGTAATGGTGGGGTGGATGTGGGGAAACCTGGCACAACATGTGGCAGCCACATGGGTGGAATGCAGGACGTTAAATAAATCTGGCCATGATAAGTCCATTCCTGGCCTCCTGGGCAGCAATGTGCTCGGGTGCTGGTGGCATCTGGACTTCGGGTATCTCCTGCTCCACCTCATCTTCCAGCTGATGCTCATCGT
Source organism: Pristiophorus japonicus (assembly GCF_044704955.1). Taxonomy (NCBI): domain Eukaryota; kingdom Metazoa; phylum Chordata; class Chondrichthyes; family Pristiophoridae; genus Pristiophorus; species Pristiophorus japonicus. Next base: position 81,410,519 of record NC_091983.1, read on the forward strand.
CCTTCTCCTCTGAAGAGGCTGTGCGCTCTGCCCCTTGCTCCTAATGAGCACTAATCCTTGCTGCTACGCTATGTTGTGCAGGGCGCAGCACACCACGAATATTCTGGAGACCCTGGCTGGTGCGTACTGAAAGGCTTCTCCAGATCTGTCAAGGCATCTGAAGCGCATCTTGAGCATGCCTATTGTTTGGTCTATGACACATCTGGTGGAAATGTGGCTTTCATTACAGCGCTCCTCCACCTCATTGCTTGGCCTACTCGAGAATGTCATGAGCCACGTCTTCAGTGGATAGCCCTTGTTTACAAGCAGCCAGCCGGTAAGTCTGTTTGGCAGTGCGAAGAGCTGAGAAAGAGTAGACTGGCGCAGCATGAAAGAGTCATGGCAGCTGCCAGGGAATTTGGCGCACACATGCATGATGATCTTCCTATGGCTGCAGACTAGCTGCATATTGAGGGAGTGGAAGCGCTTGTGGTTTACAACACTCCTGGATGATGATTAGGTGTCCTGATGGCCACATGTGTACAGTTGATGACGGCCTGCATCTGTGGGAAGTCAGCCAGAGCGGCAAAGGTCAGTGCCCGCTCAGTAACATTGGCTTCATCGGTGGCAAAGTTGATATAATTTGCTGACTTGTCAAAGCGGGCATCGGTGACCTGTGTGATGCATCTGTGGGTGGCCGACTGCAAGATCCACAAATGTCTGTTGCAGATCCCTGGAAAGAGCCTGAAGCAAAGAAGCTGAGGTTGCTGGCGACCTTGACAGCCACTGGTAAGGCGTGTCGACCAGGTCCTCTGGGCTGCAGGTCTGGTTCCAGTAAGTTGAAAATGTCTGCGATGACCTGGCATGATAGCCTGAGATTTCTTTGGCACTGCTGCTCAGTCATGTTGAGGAAGCTCATCCCCTGCCTGTATACCCTATGTTGGCGATATCGCAGCCATGTGCTGATGCCCTCTGTCCTGTGGAGCATCAGGTTGTTGAGGAGAACGTTGTTGGTGCTGTTGCTGCTGGTGTGTCTGCTGCTGCTGGTGTTGGGGCTCATCCTGGTCCGATTCTGAGGACCAGGGTGAGACAGTTTAAACGGCATCCATGCTGATGTAATAGATGGCAGGTCAAGTAGAGATTAGAAGACCAATTTTTCTTTGCTACTACCTTTCACACAATTGAAATGAGGTGAGAGTGGCTTCTGAATTTGCAGAAAAGACTTACAAACTGTAGACACCTAAATCTGTGCTCAAAATACACCCATCAAGAGCTTTTCTCTTTGGAAGTAAGCAGGTATCATGTGGCAGTGTTTGTTGTGCTTTCTATGCTCTGCAGTAATGAGTTTGATTCCGCCTCAGCTTGACAGACTGTGTGATTCCCACGGCCATGCAGTGAAATTCAAAAGATCTGGTTAAAAGCACTGTTAAGTATTTCACAACAAGGTATTAATGAGACAAATTAGGTCACCCACCTTGGGTGTTCAGGTCTGTGCCCAAGGTAAAAGTGTGAAGAGGAGGGATGATGCATGTTCCCGAGCCACTCCCCTTTTTCTGCGCATTTTACTCCTGACCCGCTATCAATCCCGCATGCAAGGCAGCATGAAAATTCCGGTCTTAGTGTTTGTTCTGTGCCATACTTAACGGGTGACAGGGCAAACATATTGACATGGCAAGAATACAGAGTGCACGTGTGACATATGGACGTTCTTTATGTTTGGAAAGTAAATTAACAGGTATTAGAGTGTTATGCATTATCCTTTTGTAATGCTCCACCAAGCTGGCTGTAAAGTGCTGTTAAGCTGCATTGTAAGGAAGCATTGCACAATCAAGCAATATGTAGGTACACTTATCTTAGCAACTTTTTAAGACCAGCAAATTTATTCCTTGCTGTTTTCAGGTTTGGCACAGGGTGTTAAAAAAACAAGCCTGAAGGCTTTGTGTCTTAATGCAAGGAGTATCCGCAATAAGGTGGATGAATTAACTGTGCAAATAGATGTTAACAAATATGATTGATTGGGATTACGGAGACGTGGCTCCAGGATGATCAGGGCTGGGAACTCAACATCCAGGGGTATTCAACATTCAGGAAAGATAGAATAAAAGGAAAACGAGGTGGGGGGTAGCATTGCTGATTAAGGAGGAAATTAAGGCAATAGTTCGGAAGGACATTAGCTTGGATGATGTGAAATCTATATGGGTAGAGCTGCAGAACACCAAAGGGCAAAAAACGTTAGTGGGAGTTGTGTACAGACCTCCAAACAGTAATAGTGATGTTGGGGAGGGCATCAAACATGAAATTAGGGGTGCGTGCAATAAAGGTGCAGCAGTTATAATGGGTGACTTTAATATGCACATAGATTGGGCTAACCAAACTGGAAGCAATACGGTGGAGGAGGATTTCCTGGAGTGCATAAGGGATGGCTTTTTAGACCAATATGTCGAGGAACCAACTAGGGGGGAGGCCATCTTAGACTGGGTGTTGTGTAATGAGAGAGGATTAATTAGCAATCTCGTTATGCGAGGCCCCTTGGGGAAGAGTGACCATAATATGGTGGAATTCTGCATTAGGATGGAGAATGAAACAGTTAATTCAGAGACCATGGTCCAGAACTTAAAGAAGGTTTCCAACTAATAAGGATTTCCCTCAGTTCCTCCTCCTTACTAGACCCTCCGACCCCTTTTATATCCGGAAGGTTGTTTGTGTCCTCCTTAGTGAATACCGAACCAAAGTACTTGTTCAATTGGTCCGCCATTTCTTTGTATGAGGCGTGAATTGGCTAGGATAGATTGGCGAATGATACTGAAGAGGTTGACTGTGGATGGGCAATGGCAGACATTTAGAGACCGCATGGATGAACTACAACAATTGTACATTCCTGTCTGGCATAAAAATAAAAAAAGGAAGGTGGCTCAACCATGGCTATCAAGGGAAATCAGGGATAGTATTAAAGCCAAGGAAGTGGCATACAAATTGGCCAGAAATAGCAGCGAACCCGGGGACTGGGAGAAATTTAGAACTCAGCAGAGGAGGACAAAGGGTTTGATTAGGGCAGGGTAAATGGAGTACGAGAAGAAGCTTGCAGGGAACATTAAGACGGATTGCAAAAGTTTCTATAGATATGTAAAGAGAAAAAGGTTAGTAAAGACAAACGTAGGTCCCCTGCAGTCAGAATCCGGGGAAGTCATAACGGGGAACAAAGAAATGGCGGACCAATTGAACAAGTACTTTTGGTTCTCTTCCTTCATTGTTTATTCTTTCCTCCACATCCTCCTCAAACAGATTTGTCCCTGCAAAGTTTTATATTTTTGTGGATCGCGGTGCTCACTTTGAGGCAATGTTAAGGTATAGTTGGAATATGATTTGTTATGAATGCAGCTTTAGCTTTTTATAATGACTGAAAATATTGTTTCACTGCAGTTGATTGCATCTGCTCCCTAATATTTGGCTTGATTATGAAGCTTTCAGACCCTCATGAGAAACCATCTAAATCTGAGCTAAGCCTGTATTTGGGGGAAGGGTGGGGGGAAGACTTAACATTTACCATATATAAATAAACATTTATGCTTTGTCTAATTTGGAATGGTGCTAGGTTGGTGTAAACAGTCTTAACAGTCTATCGACTCTGGATCAGTTCCTATGGACTCGAGGGTAGCTAATGTAACACCACTTTTTAAAAAAGGAGGGAGAGAGAAAATGGGTAATTAAAGACTGGTTAGCCTGACATCAATAGTGGGGAAAATGTTGGAATCAATTATTAAAGATGAAATAGCAGTGCATTTGGAAAGCAGTGACAGGATCGGTCCAAGTCAGCATGGATTTATGAAAGGGAAATCATGCTTGACAAATCTTCTAGACTTTTTTGAGGATGTAACTAGTAGAGTGGACAAAGGAGAACCAGTGGATGTGGTGTATTTGGATTTTCAAGGTCCCACACAAGAGATTGGTGTGCAAAATTAAAGCACATGGTATTGGGAGTAATGTACTGATGTGGATAGAGAACTGTTTGGCAGACAGGAAGCCGAGAGTCGGGATAAACAGGTCCTTTTCAGAATGGCAGACAGTGACTAGTGGGGTGCCGCAGGGCTCAGTGCTGGGACCCCAGCTATTTACAATATACATTAATGATTTAGATGAAGGAATTGAATGTAATATCTCCAAGTTTGCAGATGACACTAAGCTGGATGGCGGTGTGAGCTGTGAGGAGGACGCTAAGGGGCTGCAGGGTGACTTGGACAGGTTAGGTGAGTGGGCAAATGCATGGCAGATGCAGTACAATGTAGATAAATGTGAGATTATCCACTTTGGGGCAAAAACAGGAAGGCAGAATATTATCTGAATGGCGGCAGATTAGGAAAAGGGGAGGTGCAACAAGACCTGGGTGTCATGGTACATCAGTCATTGAAAGTTGGCATGCAGGTACAGCAGGCGGTGAAGAAGGCAAATTGTATGTTGGCCTTCATAGCTAGGGGATTTGTGTATAAGAGCAGGGAGGTCTTACTGCAGTTGTACAGAGCATTGGTGAGGCCTCACCTGGAATATTGTGTTCAGTTTTGGTCTCCTAATCTGAGGAAGGACGTTCTTGCAATTGAGGGAGTGCAGCAAAGGTTCACCAGACTGATTCCTGGGATGGCAGGACTGACATATGAGGAGAGACTGGATTGACTGGGCCTGTATTCACTGGAGTTTAGAAGGATGAGAGGAGATTTCATAGAAACATATAAAATTCTGACTGGACTGGACAGGTTAATGTAGGAAGAATGTTCCCGATGTTGGAGAAGTCCAGAACCAGTCTAAGGATAAGGGGTAAGCCATTTAGGACTGAGATGAGGAGAAACTTCTTCATTCAGAGAGTTGTGAACCTGTGGAATTCCCTACCAGAGAGTTGTTGATATATTCAAGAGGTAGTTAGATATGGCCCTTACGGCTGAAGGGATCAAGGGGTACGGGGAAAAAGCAGGGAAGGGGTATTGAGGTGAATGATCAGCCATGATCTTATTGAATGGTGCTGCAGGCTCGAAGGGCAGAATGGCCTACTCCTGCACCTATTTTCTATGTTTCTACGTTTCTAAAAGTTATCATTTTATACTCTTGTTTTTTTCCTCCCTTAGGCAACAAAGGATGCGATCTGCTGTATCACTGCGTCTGATAAAATACTGATCATGGTAATTCCATTTGTTTATTTAGCTTAGAAGTACCTGTTTAATTTAAGAACCAGAGGTGACATGAGGAAAACATTTTTACGCAAAGAGTGCTTGGAATTTGGAATGTGCTGCCTGATAGGGTGGTGGAGACCGATTCAAATAATAGCCTTCAAAAGGGAATTGGATAAATGCTTGAGGGAGAAAACATTACAGGGATATGGGGAAAGAGTGGGATAGTGGGACTAACTGGATTGTTCTTCGAAAGAGCTGGCGCAGACTCAATGGGCCAAATGACCATCTCCTGTGCTGTACTATTCTATGATTCTATAAGATGATTTAAATTAATATTTTGCTTTGAAAGGTTTGAGATTTATTAAATATATGTATGTATCACATTATGGACTAACTCTACTTATGTTGCTGGATGAGTCCTACAAATTCAGATAGTTAACACCTGTTTTTTGGAAGCTAACCAAGCTACTAAGGCAGCGCGAGCACATTTCTGGACGGAGGTATGCAGCCTGACATATTGGTAAAGGATGTTGTGCTGACGGCAAGAATGCACGCTGGCAACATTGAGAGTGAAGAATAAGTTACGTAAATTAAGTTCCCACACTTCTTGCAGGACTTGTTATAGATTGTTGGATCACCTCAGCGCTTCATTCGCCATGTGTTGAACTCACTCAGCACAACGAGGCATAATCGGCAGGAAGGCTGCTATACTTACCTGAATGTGGAACCAGCACATCATGTTTGGTGCTACTCTGTTAAGAAATAAATATATTTGCTGGCATTATGTTGTGGAACCCAAAATAAAGGCTCAACACAAGAGTTTGATAAAGAATAAAAATATGTTTATTTTCGAATACCTATAACTTGGCCAAGGGAGTACGGCTAGAGTTCCACAACTCTTCACCAGCCGACTCAACCCTCGATTACCAGCGTACAGTATTTAAAGCCAAAAACCGCAGTCCATGTACATCACCTGTTCCATTACACTGGGGACTTTACATTGGGGACTTTACAAAGCAACAAGCCAGTTTCCAGTTATTCAACACCTAGCCTAACCGCAAGTCAGCATGTCTATCTTTGTTAAGCTTGCCACCACATCCTCTTGCAGGTGGCCTACCATCTGATTGGTCCAGCTAGTTGTTGCTGGGCAAATGATGCTTGACATACTTTCTGAACACATTTCCCAGACTGCAACTCTATATTACTACCGTGGGTTTCTAAAAATCCCACTTCAATTCCCCCTTTGGTCCCTGGTTAACCCCAGCCCATGAGACCACCAGAGCTAAGCTTATCTAATGCTTTAGAATTCCCGCCGATTTGTGGTAATATCTGCCGCCAAGTTTGGGAGGTCAATCGCTTAACTGGGATTTAAATTCCCCCATGCATCAACAGTCTATCTTTCTCTTGCATACGAGTGATTGCTTTAGCTTGCTGCCTGTGTCTACGTTTCCTACAAGCTGCAGATGTCATTATCAGCCAGCACAGTGCCAAAATCAGTTGAACTGTCACCAATATGTGAGACGTGATACGTATCCATGGATAGATATTAACATTCAGTACCCAGTTCCATGACTTCTCGTACCAGGGGGTACGTTGAAGATCTTTTGCAATGTCCTTGCCCAGTTCACACAGCTCCTGTTTGAGCACATGATATCGTTTTATGCTTGCCAGCAGAGGATCCTTTATGTCTCTCAGGTCCTCGGGCAGGTGGGGTATTGGTGCAGCCAGTTCACTTTCATATTGGTACAAATCTTGTTTAATTTCATCAGTCAAGTTCAGGGTAATAGTTTCTCGAGCATGGATATACGTCATTTGAGCTCATCCGATTGTTACCAGTAGCCTCTGGGTGAAGCAGAAGTTGGGGTTAGTGATATTACATTGATAAATACCATAGTCATAAGTTGGTTATTTGGTTACCACACAGTATTCCCCCTTTCCGCGGTAGGCTGAGTGGGCGTATTCAGATTCTGATGGGCTTATTTCTAAGACACACCCAATGGTTTGATTAAATCTGCACCCATCCTCGCTTCCCCAGCCTACTGGATGCGGACATGTAGTTAGGCTTCCTACCCTGCGGCACCCTGATAATGAGACTCCTCTCATGGTTCTGTTCCGTTTGATTGCATGTTGATCCAATGGATAATATTGCATGTAGTTCTCACCCCGGATTAGCCGCAAGGTTTCTACCTCAAACTCTCCCTTCACCATTACCGGAATCATTAGGACCATCCCCACCAGGGCAGAATGTGAATCTGTGCATCCGCCTATCACTGGAAAGACTCTTGTCATTCCTTTCATGGTGCACGCCTCCAGTGACCGTGAGTGCTGTGCTAGGCGGAACAGGTGGGTGCTTTTAATCCAGTCCGCGATTTCGTCCAGGTTCTCCCTTATCTGCCCAATCATCCATCCTCCGTAAGTGTGGCAGAGGTCTCGGTCAATCAGGCGATTAATGGTGGCAGCATGGCCCTCCAGGACTGTAATCCCTTTGACTAAGCTCCCTGCTGCCCCATCGCCTTCCCGAGCAGCCCCTTTGGCTGCGTCTGTCTGCCTCTGCAGCAACTTCCTGATTGTGTTTTTAAGGCTTTCCAATTGTTCCTGTATAGCTTGTATGTCTAGGGCATTTATAAATGAGTTTCCCATGTTGACCCCTGTTAAGACGTCATTGATCAAACCCTGTTTCTGTCTGTGGCTTTGACCCGCTTTCAGAGGCCTCCGGTATCCGGATGCCCCTGAGGCATGCCGAGATTCTTTTAACACTATCTTAAGCATTCGGGTGTACAATGCCCGTATCTTAAGGTCACATTTTTCTGGTAGCCCTATGTCCGACAGGTTTACTATTACAGGTAATATCTCATGGTGTACATTTTCATACAATTGGATTCCCTCCGTTCTCAGGACCACATTCAATACATAAGGTCCTATTGTACCGTATTGCGACACCTAATAATGTGGGTTGGGTTCCCTTACACCCGCGAAAGTTTTTGTGTGGTCCGAGGGGAGTCTCTGCACCCTCTTGCCGGAATATACCAGTCTGGTAGACTCCATTTCCAACTTGGGTCTTTTGATAGTCTAGGTCTTCATAATTCGGGTGTAGCTCATCACCTTTAGCCCCATGATTTGAATTCTGGTTGATCATCCAGCCCCGCGCTAGTTGCCAAAGTATAATCAGTATCATGATTTTCCAGTCTATCTTGTAAAATCAAACTTCCCCCTTGATGGGGTATTCAGTTAGTCGTTTTAGCTGGGACCAGTTTTTCCACCGTCCTACTCCATTCAAATCCACATATGCACATGTATCGCCACTGATCAATCTCTTGTCTGGCCCTGACCACTGCATCGCGAATCCAGTTCGTCCCGGTAGCCCCATAACCATTAATTTCTCCCCCATTTGGGGAAGATCTACTGAGGACTCTTAACTGCCTGCCTGTCGTTCTCTTACTTTCTGTCTCATAACCTTAAATTGCTTACTTAACTCCATTACATATCTCCTAATCTGATCCCGCAAAGGGCCCACATCGGACCCTCCTGTGATTATACCTTCGGGTAATCACATTGCCCGACCAGTCATGAGTTCATATGGAGTTAATCCTATTGTCCGGGTAGGGGTTGCCCTTTGTATCATCAGGATAGCTGGTAGCAGCTCAGCCCAAGCCTGTCCGGTTTCTTGGATGGCTTTTGACAGGGTTGTCTTTATTGTCCGATTGTAATTTTACCACCTGTCCTGTGAAGTGGGTTCCCTGATCGGAGTCTATTTGGGTGGGGATGCCCCAGCGGGGAATCACATCTTCGGCTAAGATACGAGCTACGTAGTTGCAGTACAGTTTTGGGTAGCAAAGCTTCCACCCACCGTGTGAACAAATCAATTATTACTAGACAGTATTTCTTTCCTCTAGAGCTTGGCAGTGGTCCTGTGAAATCAGTTTGTATATTCTCCCATGACCCGCGCAGCCGTGGTTGATGGGCCATTCTAATTTTAATGGTCTTTCCCGGATTATGTTGGGCACATGTAATGCATTGCTGGCAATATTTAGCAATGTCTCGTTCCATGCCTGGCCACCGCCAATCTCTAGAGACACTATTGATCATGGCATTTCACCCGGCATGGTTAATGCCATAGTACAGTTCCATGAGCATCTTTCTTCTACAAGTGGGGCTGCCACCTTACTGTCCTTTCTCCACACGGTGTCTGGATCTGGTGCCCCTCCCTGTCTTTTCCATTCTGTCTTTTCTTCATCACTAACATCTGCATGTAATTTTACAATTTGCATATCTTCTTTAGTAATGATACTAACTGATTCCTCCCTCACTTCGGACGAAACTTCTGCCTCCTGCGCCACCTTATCCGCAGCCTCATTATCTCTCTGGACATCTTCCACCACTTTTTGGTAGGCTTTGACCTTTATTACCACTGCCTCGACGGGTTTACTAACCGCGTCTAATTGCAATCTAATTCTGCCTTCATGTTTGATGGCTTCCCGCCTGAGGTGACAAACCCCCGCCTCCCCCAGGCGGTAATGTAGTCATGGACTACTCCAAAAGCATCGCGGCTGTCTGTGTAGATATTTGCCCGCTTGCCTTCAGCTAATTGGAGGGCTTCTGTCAGGGCAGTGAGTTCTGCTACTTGTGCAGAAAGTCCTCTGTCCAGTCCCCCACTTAAGACGGTATCATGTGCTCCATTGACTACCGCCCACCCTGTATGTGGGGTCTCTTGGATATATTTGCACATAAAGGGTTAAATCGGGGTCCTCGAGTGGGATCTCACTTATATTACTGGGTGAGTCTTCCCACTCTTGGGCGTAGCACTCATGGGGTTCACCTGTGGCCAGGAGACCCTCTGCAGGGTTCTCCCCTATGGCTTGTACTATTTTCACGGACTCATGGGGAAGTAAAACTGCCTCTCATTTAGACCTGCGTACATTGGACACGGATCCCGAGTGTGTTTAGGGTGCAGTACAATCTCCCCAGTCATCACTTTCGGTTCACTGACTTTCACTGCCCATGTTGCACAGTCCAGAGCCGCCACACGCCGGGACAGACCGACTGCCACGGGTGACTGTTGGGTTGAGTAATAGACTACAAGACGCATCCTGTCCCAATGCATCTGAGTGATCACTGCCCCATAGAATCCTTCCTCATTTTCGCAATAAATGTGGAAAGGTATGTCCCAGGCTGGGTGCAGACATTAAGGCTTCCTTCAAATTACCGTATGCTGCTTCCTGCTACGGGCCCCACTCTACACTTTCTAGGGAGGGTTTCCCCCCTTTCACAGTTTCTGTATTGGTTCTACAATTGCTGCGAAGTTGGCTGTAAAGTTTCTGCAGTAATTAAATAGTCCAAGTACTTTCCGCACCCTTTGGACTGTCTTTGGGCGGGGCATGATTCTGATAGCTTCTTTCCTATCTTGAGACATTGTTCTAGTCCCTTTTGATATCTCATGTCCCAAATATTGTACCACTGTCTGTCCAATCTGGGCTTTCTTGGGATTGGCTTTAAATCTCACCATTTGTAGCGTTTCTAAGATTTCTATGAGAGCGCCCGTGTGTCCCCGTTCATCCTCCAAGGCAATCAGCAGATCATCCACATACTAGAGGACTGTGCTTCTGTAAGGGGTTAGGTCCACCTTTTCTATGGCTCGACTCATAGTCCGGTGAACTATTACCGGACTATTGTAGAATCCGTGTGACACCCGTGTCCAGGTATACTTGTGGTCCTCTGCAGTAAAGGCACACTTGTTCTGTGATTCCCGAGCCAGAGATATGGACCAAAATCTATTGGCTATGTCAAGCACTGTGAATATCTTATGTTAGGGTTTCAATCCGTTAAAGATTGTGGCTGGGCTGGCTACAATGGGGTGCTGACGAAGTGTCACTTTATTCAGAGCCATGTATCTATAGTCAGCCGGTATGAGCCGTCCGACTTCTTTACCGGCCATACGGGAGAATTAGTGGTGCTCTCAGCTTCCCGGAGTATGCCATTATCCAGCAGATCTTGTACAATTTGTTTGACTGCCACCCTGGCTTCAGGTTTGATTGGCTATTGTTTGTGAGGGGTGTGCTTGTTCCAGGACAATGATTGGGTCGGTTTCTACCAGTCCACAATGTTGTTTGGACCGTGCCCATGCTCCATCAATCTGCAGACACACGGGGCTATACCCTTTTAATGTATCCCGATCCCTGGTGAAGAGTTGTATGCTCCCCACTTTCACATGGTTGTCCAATTTATTTTGTTCCCCGAGGGTAGTAGTTTTGCACTCAGTTGGACTTCTCCAAACTATTTTCTTCCCCTGGGGATCAATCAACGTTCCTAATTGTTCTAAGAGGTCGATTCCTAATATTATACACTCATTATTGGGACAAACATAAAATTGTACGTGGATTAGAATCCCTGCCACGTCCAATAATATTACTTTGCTTAGGTGTGCCCTTGTGGCACATCCTCCAACCCCTGTGATTAGAACTGTCCATTTAGTTGTGGGTAGGGATCTGTCATTGAGACAGAGACGCCTATATCCACTAAGATGTCGCATTGCCGGGCCCCCTAACAATGCAATAATGTGGATCCGAGGATCGCCTTCGCTCTGAGCGGGTCCGCTGGCTTTCAGTCCCTTGCCAGGTTGTTGAGGGCCTGGAGGAACTGATCCTAAAATTCCTTCTACCCCAGGAACAAATCTTGTCTTCAAATTAAGAAAATCTCCAGTTTTCAAAAGGTATCACCCACCGAATCAAAACCGAGTTCACAGCTGCCTGTGAAAGAGTTAACTTCCTTTGTTTCGAAAGCCGACAAACGCAGACACCATCAATCAAAGCCAACTTTCATTGCATAGTTTGCAGCCTTTTCAGTTTAAACCTCTCTGCTTTTACACTTAAAGAAAAACATTATCTTCCCTTTTTTCCTTTTCATTGAGCCATAACTATCCATTATTCACAATACGCGCGTGTTGTGTATGGAGAAAGTGTCAGACTGAACACTGTGAGCTCAAAGTAAAGTGTAACCTTAGTCTTTTATTGCAGGTCTCCAAAGTGCCTCTCCAACCTGTGAAGCCTCCTTAAATACCTGTGCTCCCAAGGGATTATGGGATCCCTTGGAACTTCAGTGGATGGGCCCTTTGGTGGTTGTACAGAGTAAATACAAGTCCCATGGCCCCCCGCCCCCCCCCCCGCCCTCCCCCAAAGTCAATCATGTAACTATTTACAATGTGAGTCAATCTGGGGCCCTTCTTGCCCTGGTTGATCTTCTCGGTGTGAAAGCTGGTGTTGTTGAATCATTTGTTGGGCCCTCGTTGGGCTGCTGTGCAGCTGGCTTTGCTGGGCTGCCTGGTGCGTTGGGCCCTGCAGGGCTGCTGTGGATGATGGGTTCTGCTTCGTGGTCAACCGTGGTGCCGGTTGCCACTGGTGTGTATGTTGGGGAAATCGAAAAAAAGTAGGGTCCAAGGTGGGTTGCTCAGAGTAGTTCGTGAATCTGAGTTTGATTTAGTCCAAGTGTTTCCGGTCAATGAGTCTATTTGAAGTTTGACCAGAAACACCCTGCTCCCCTTTTTGGCCACGACAGTGCCGGGAAGCCACTTGGGACCTTGTTCATAATTTTAATACAAATACAGGATCATTAATTTCAATCTCGCGTGAAACATTTGCGCTGTCATGATATGCACTTTGTTGAAGCCGCCTGCTCTCTACCTGTTCATGTAGATCAGGGTGAACTAACGAGAGCCTTGTCTTAAGTGCTTTTTTTCATGAGCAGTTCAGCAGATGGGATCCCAGTGAGTGAGTGGGGTCTCGTGCGGTAGCTAAGCAAGACTCAGGATAGGCGAGTCTGCAGTGAGCCTTCAGTTACCCTCTTCAAGCCTTGCTTGATGGTTTGCACTGCTCACTCTGCCTGACCGTTGGACACTGGTTTAAACGGGGCAGATGTGACATGTTTGATCCCGTTACAGGTCATGAATTATTTGAACTCAGCACTGGTAAAACATGGCCCATTGTCGCTCACCAGGACATCGGGTAAACAGTGTGTGGCAAACATGGCCCGCAGGCTTTCAGTAGTGGCAGCGATCGTGCTAGCCGACATTATCTCACATTCAATTCACTTGGAGTACGCGTCTACAACCACAAGGAACATTTACCCAAGAACGGGCCTGCATAGTCGACGTGTACCCTAGACCAAGGTTTAGAGGGCCAAGACCATAAACTTAGCGGCGTCTCCCTGGGTATATTGCTTAACTGCGAGCATGTATTACATCTGTGAACGCAGGATTCTAAGTCCGCATTGATACCGGGCCACCACACGTGGGATCTGGCTATCGCTTTCATCATTACGATGCCTGGGTGAGCACTGTGGAGGTAATTGATGAAAGTGTCTCTGCCCTTCTTGGGGACCACTACTCGATTGCCCCACAGAAGGCAGTCTACCTGTATAGACATTTCATCTTTGCGCCGCTGGAACGGCTTTATCTCTCCCTGCATTTCCACTGGGACACTGGACCAGCTCCCGTGAAGCACACAGCTTTTGACTAGAGATAATAAGGGGTCCTGGCTTGTCCAGGTTTTGATCTGCCGGGCAGTGACCGGCGATCGCTCACTCTCAAATGCTTCCATAACCATGGCTAGATCTGCGGGCTGCGCCATTTCCACCCCCGTGGTGGGCAGTGGCAGCCTACTGAGAGCATCGGCGCAGTTTTCTGTGCCTGGCCTGTGACGGATGGCGTAGTTGTATGCGGACAAAGTGAGCGTCCATCTCTGGATGCGGGCCGATGCGTTAGTATTTATCCCTTTACTCTCGGAAAACAGGGATATAAGTGGCTTATGGTCAGTTTCCCATTCGAATTTTCGCCCAAACAGGAATTGATGCATTTTCTTTACGCCATAGGCACATGCTAATGCTTCTTTCTCAATCATGCTGTAGGCTCTCTCAGCCTTAGACAGACTCCTGGATGTATAAGCAACAGGTTGCAGTTTCCCAAAATCATTAGCTTGTTGCAATACACACCCGACGCCATATGATGACGCATCACACGCTAGTACCAAACGCTTACATGAATCATACAACACAAGCAATTTGTTTGAGCATAACAATTTTCTCGCTGTTACAAAAGCATTTTCTTGGCTTTTGCCCCAAACCCATTCACCCCCTTTTCGTAGTAAGACATGTAGTGGTTCTAGCAGGGTGCTGAGACCCGGTAAGAAGTTACCAAAGTAGTTCAAGAGTCCCAGAAACGACCGCAGCTCCGTCACGTTCTGTGGCCTCGGTGCATTCTCGATTGCCTCCTTCTTTGCGTTGGTGGGCCTGATGCCATCCGCCGCAATCCTCCTTCCCAAGAACTCCACTTCAGGCGCCAGGAAAACGCACTTCGAGCATTTTAACCCGAGACCCTCGCGGTTGAGTCGACTAAAACTCCTCCAGGTTTTGCAGGTGCTCGACTGTGTTCCGGCCTGAAACCAAGATGTCGTCCTGGAAGACCACAGTGTGTGGGACCGACTTCAGTAAGCTTTCCATGTTTCTCTGGAATATTGTCGCCGCCGATCGGATTCCAAACGAGCATCTGTTGATGCAGGTGAGAGCCTTCGATGATTCCTCCAGTTCCTGTGTCATGTAGGCCGAAGTCAGATCCAACAAGAGGTCGTCTGCCTTTGGTCGTGTGTATTGGTCTTGCAGGGAGAAACAATTGATAGAATCTGTGGCGATTACAAAGTAACTAACGGTGCCGTCTCCCTTGAGGACTGGGACGACAGGACTGGCCCACTTGCTGAATTCGATCGGTGAAATGATGCCCTCTCGTTGCAGCCGGTCTAGCTCGATCTCTACCCTTTCTCTGATCATGTACGGTACTGCTCTCGCCTTGTGATGGATGGGTCGCGCCCCCGGAATTAGGTGAATCTGCACTTTTGCTCCTTGGAATTTCCCGATGCCTGGTTCGAACAGCGAAGGAAATTTGTTTAAGACCTGTGCACACGAAGTGTCGACAGCGGGTAATAGCGCTGGGATGTCGTCCCAGTTCCAGCGTATCTTTCCCAGCTAGCTCCTGCCGAACAGCGTGGGACCATCGCCCGGTACCACCCAGAGTAGTGCACCGCTCCATCATAGGAGACCTTTACGGTAGCACTGCCGATTACAGGAATCAGTTCTTTAGTGTAAGTTCTTAGTTTCGTGCGAACTGGAGTTAAGACTGGCCTTGAGGCCTTGTTGCACCACAACCTTTCGAAAGTCTTTTTGCTCATGATGGACTGGCTCGCGCCCGTGTCCAGCTCCATTGACAACGGGAGTCCATTTCGTTCAACATTCAGCATTATCGGGGGACAATTCGTGGTGAATGTGTGCACCCCATGTACCGCTGCCTCCTCAATCTGAGGCTCTGGTTCGTCGTGATCCTCTGTGGATCTGGCCTCCTCTGCAACATGGTGGTTTGCAGGTTTAACAGGCTTAGCAGCTCGCCTGCACACTCGTTGGAAGTGTCCCATTGTTCCACAGCCCTTGTACACGTACCCTTTGAATCGGCATGAATGGAAACGATGATCACCCCCGCAGCACCAACAAGGTGTTAACGGTCTTGTATTCATCACCCTTGATGGTGGACTCTGAGTCATCTGCGGATGTGCAGCTGCAGGTAAGTGTGACCTGCCCTGTACGTTACGATTTGAAAACAACATCATTTTGTTCACAGTACTTGTAGCAGCACTTGTGTGCTGAAAGATTTGCTTAGTATTGTCACTGGTGGCAATGAACGCCTGGGCTATCGCTATGGCCTTACTCAAGGTTGGGGTCTCTACAGTCAAAAGTTTGCGAAGTATGGTTTCGTGGCCAATGCCAAGTACGAAAATGTCTCTGAATATGTGCTCCAAATGTCCTTCAAATTCGCAATGTCTTGCAAGGCGTCTCAGCTCGGCGACATAACTCGCCACTTCCTGGCCTTCAGACCTTTTGTAGGTATAGAACCGGTACCTCGCCATCAGAACGCTTTCCTTCAGGTTCAAATGCTCTCGGACCAGTGTGCTTAACACGTTGTACGATTTCTCTGGGTTTCGCTGGAGTGAGCAGATTCTTCATGAGGCCATACGTTGGTGCCCCACAGACGGTGAGGAGGATCGCCCTTTATTTGGCAGCGCTCTCTTCCCCATCTAGCTCGTTGTCATGAAGTATTGGTCGAGTCGCTCCACAAAAATTTCCCAATCATCTCCCTGCGAAAATGTCTCCAGGATGCTTACTGTTCTCTGCATCTTTGGTTTCGCTATCTGTATCTCGTCGCCAGTTGTTGTATATGGAGAAAGAGTCAGACTGAATACTGAGCTCAAAGTAAAGTGTGACCGTAGTCTTTTATTGCAGGTCTCCAAAGTGCCTCTCCAACCTGTGAAGCCTCCTTAAATACCTGTGCTCCCAAGGAATTATGGGATCCCTAGGGACTCCAGGGGATGAACCCTCTGGTGGCTGTATAGAATAAATACAAGTCCACATATATAACAGCGCGAGTCACTAAAACGAGGACTTTCTCCTCTTTGTTTCTTTACTTCTTCCCTTGATTGTCTTAATTCCTTAATTTTTGGTTTCATTTCGTCACTAAATTGTAAAAACTGTCGCACTATAATAATTATACCAGCTTTCTGGGCTCTCTTAGTTTTCTCTCTTTTCCACCAAGCCTTCTGTTCGGCTGTTTCTTATGATGGGTCCCACCCGTCTTTCAGCATTTTGTCGATTAACCCCTTCCGGTCAGCTGTACAGAATTTAGTAAGGGAACTGTCCGAGTCCCAGTCTAATCCTTTCCCTGATGCCATTATATGGTCTGACGATCTACGTCACCTGTCCGATGACTTGACGTCTCGCCAATCAGTAGTTTAATCCAACCTCAATCTTAAATCTTAGCCTTATTTCACCGGTATAATTTCTGCGCCATACAGTTCTTATCAATGACTTTAAAATAAATCAATGACTTTAAACTAACTTATCATACTCACGCGCCAACAAAAATTTGTTCCTTAGCAGACTCACTCAGTTCGGAATACCTGGTCGACGGACAGTCTTGTCACAGAGATCATGTAATTTTGGAATGGTACTTTAAATTTACTCACTCCGATATGTTCTGTCAACAGTCGTCTATCCATCTCCCGGATATGGAAACTTAGAAACATAGAAAATAGGTGCAGGAGTAGGCCCTTCAGCCCTTCAAGCCTGCACCACCATTCGATAAGATCATGGCTGATCATTCACCTCAGTACCCCTTTCCTGCTTTCTCTCCATACCCCTTGATCCCTTTAGCCAAAAGGGCCATATCTAACTCCCTCTTGAATATATCCAATGAACTGGCATCAACAACTCTCTGAGGTCGGGAATTCACTGTCGCTAAATTTGTTGTGGAACCCAAAATAAAGGCTCAACACAAGAGTCTGATAAAGAATAAAAATAAGTTTCTTTTCGAATACCTATAGCTTGGCCAAGGGAGTACGACTAGAATTCCTCGACTCTTCACCAGCCGACTCAACCCTTGATTACCAGCGTACAGTATTTAAAGCCAAAAACCGCAGTCCATGTACGCCACCTGTTCCATTACACTCTGGACTTTACATTGGGGATTTTACGAAGCAACAAGCCAGGTTTCCTGTTATTCAACACCTAATCTAACCGCAAGTCAGCATGTCTATCTTTGTTAAGCTTGTCACCACATCCTCTTGCAGGTGGCCTACCATCTGATCGGTCCAGCTAGTTGTTACTGGGCAAATGCAGCTTGACATACTTTCTGAACACATTTCCCTGACTGCAATTCTATATTACTTCAGTGGGTTTCTAAAAATACCACTTCACACTGAGTCACATGTACCTAGCTTGCAACATTCCAGGAGGTCTAACTCAATTTCAGTGTTTTGTGGGCATTTTTCAAAATGGTGCCTGATAATAGTATTGTAAGCCTCCATATTTTTATCAAAGTCTACAGCTTGACCATGGGAGAATCTTTCTAGCAACTTTGGTTGATTTGTCTTGGCAGATGTATCTGTCTACCCCAACCCCACCACAAGGATCTCCCTCTTTTTATGCCAGATGCTACTGGACTCATCTCCAGTGG
Source organism: Pristiophorus japonicus (assembly GCF_044704955.1). NCBI lineage: Eukaryota > Metazoa > Chordata > Chondrichthyes > Pristiophoridae > Pristiophorus > Pristiophorus japonicus. The sequence continues at coordinate 81,428,693 of NC_091983.1, forward strand.
TGCATGGAGGATGCTTAATGAAGAAAGGTGATCTACCTGTGGGCTTGCCTTCATGCTTTGAAAATGAAGTGAGCTCTACATACCCAATTCCCATCTAGCTATCCCCTCAGGCCTTGCACGGGATTCACATAATTTTATTCTTATAGCCTCTTTATATTATTGCTTTCTGAAGTCTTTTATACATGCTGGGGGTTCGGGGGGGGGGTGGGGTGGGGTGGGAGGGATTACCACGGGTTGGTACCACTGTCATGTTTTGGGATCTTTTACAATTTTTCCACAGAAATGATTTGGAAAAATGTTATGTTTTAAAGCATAGTGCAAGCTTTTTAAAAAATGGTACTGTGATGCTAGGGGGCGAAAGTAAAATACTAATGGCTTAAGCTTGATTCCCTCTAAATAATAAGCAATTCATCGCCCTGACTCGGCAATCAATGACTGCCTCACACCCATGGTTTCGGGAATTGTCTGATACCTTTCTGGCTCTAAATAAGATTAATAAAAAGAGACAGAGACACAGGCAGTCAGATCAAGCAAATCTTACAAGGAGGTTGGAATGCAGGACAGTAGTTGGAAGTTATTTTGTTTAAATCAAGCAAGATGATCCTTGGTTTTGTGAAGAACTGAAACTTCTTCATTATTGTGTGAAGATAAGTTGTATTGATTAAATTAAGTAAATCGTATCATAACTAGTTTTCTGTATGTTCACTTGCAATGAAGTAAAGCAGCTTAATGATTCATAACCGGCCTTGTCTTATCAAGTGTTTTATCAGACCGTTTTCAAAGAGATTGAAGAAGCACATGTGCAAAAGACTCAAATATCCAGTTAAGATCACTGGTGGATTCTTTTGTTACATTCCTGCTTTAGGCTAACTTATAGTTGGATATCGGGCAGTACAAGTACACCCCTAAATGTGAGTTGCTCGGACCGCTTATTGGAGTGACTAGTACTGCTGTACCTGATAGGGATATCTAAGGCAAGATATCTGAACTTGCAACAACCAGCCTGTGTTGGTAGACATCAAAAATATCACATTGGGATGGTGCTGATGAGGTGTTTTTTCCCTGAACACAGTGAAGCTGAACCCAATTGCAGCAATGTGTGAAGGATGCTTCATATTTGAAGATTAAGGAAGATCAACCACAAGGCAAAGAATCTTTGTTTCCATTACAAGCATCTCTTATCTGATTATTTTAAAGCTTAGAAAAAAGTCTGCAACCTCAGTTCATCACCTTTTCTAGTTATCTGGGGGTGGGGGTAGCGGCAAAGGCTTGTTTAAGAACTAGAATTAAAAATATGAGGCCTGCCAAAGGGAATATAGGAGAGAAAATTGTATCAAACCACTTTTTGACCTATTATGTGCAAAATGAGTTACATTGATTAATATTTTCCAGGGTCGTGAATCAGGAAAAATTCTGAAATATAGTCTACCAAATGTTAGCCTGATCCAGAAGTATCTGTTGAACTGCAGAAGTTATCAATTGTCACTGAACTGTGATTCCAGGTGAGTTATTTCATAAAGTAACCATGCATGGGATTCTGTCTTTTTTTAATGTATTTTTCTGTAAATAGTCTTTCATCATGTCCAAATTGGTAGTCCAGTTAGTATGTCACTGTATGTAAGGCTGCCACTGTGATAAGTGATGCCATTATTATCCCAAATGGCAGAAGGGATGAAGGACAGGTTTATTTGCGACAGAAAAATGCTCTGATTGGGTCCCCTTAATCACATGACCTGATTACTGATTGGTCCCCTTGGAGGATAAGACACATCCAGAAGTTTCTCTGGAATGTATAATTGGAACCGCCCTGCCTACATAATCAGTGACTTTGAAAAGTGTAACTCGAGCCATTCTGACTGCCAACTCCAGACAGGAGAGAGCTCACTCTCACAGGTTAAGACCTCTCTCCACCCCCGACCAAGTTCTTGCCTCATCCCCTGGCTCACTTTTATGCCCCATTCCAGCCCAAGTCTCTGACATCTCTCAGCCGAGGTTCCAGACCCATCCTAGCCCAAGTACCTGGCTCCCCAACCCAGGTTCCTCACCTTACTACCCGCTCCCGGCGTACCATACATGCAACATTGTGTTTGGGTCACGGGGATTGTTAACAGGTTTATTGGGTAAGAAGTGAATAATGACAGTGTCGTGACTTCCGGATTTCATCCACTCCAATGTTGGCACTTGTCAGACATGCGGCGAGCTTTCCGAGAAATCGGTTGTGGGTGTAAGCAGGCTGTGATCTGTCTTTCCCCGAGTTCCCTCTCCCTCTCTCTCTCTCTCTCTCTCTCTCTCTCTCTCTCTCTCTCTCTCTCTCTCTCTCTCTCTCTTCCCCCCTGACTGATCCCCTCACCCCTGCCCCTTTCTCCCTCTGCCTTCCCCCAAATCTCTTTCACTCCCCACTCTCTCTTCTCCCCCCACCGTCGCACTCTCTCCTCCCCACCCCCGTCGCGCTATCTCCCCCTCCAGTCATGCTCCCCCCTCCCACCAGTCACGCTCTCTTTCCCCCACCCGCCCGTCACGCTCTCTTCCCCCACCCGCCCAGTCGCGCTCTCTTCCCCCACCCGCCCAGTCGCGCTCTCTTCCCCCCCGCCCAGTCGCGCTCTCTTCCCCCCCGCCCAGTCGCGCTCTCTTCCCCCCCCGCCCAGTCGCGCTCTCTTCCCCCCCGCCCAGTCGCGCTCTCTTCCCCCCCGCCCAGTCGCGCTCTCTTCCCCCCCCCGCCCAGTCGCGCTCTCTTCCCCCCCCCGCCCAGTCGCGCTCTCTTCCCCCCCCGCCCAGTCGCGCTCTCTTCCCCCCCGCCCAGTCGCGCTCTCTTCCCCCCCCGCCCAGTCGCGCTCTCTTCCCCCCCGCCCAGTCGCGCTCTCTTCCCCCCCCGCCCAGTCGCGCTCTCTTCCCCCCCCCGCCCAGTCGCGCTCTCTTCCCCCCCGCCCAGTCGCGCTCTCTTCCCCCCCCCGCCCAGTCGCGCTCTCTTCCCCCCCCGCCCAGTCGCGCTCTCTTCCCCCCCGCCCAGTCGCGCTCTCTTCCCCCCCCCCCCCAGTCGCGCTCTCTTTTCCCCCCCCCCCCCCCAGTCGCGCTCTCCTAATTCCCCCCCCGCCAGTCGCGCTCTCCTCCCCTCCCCCCCCCCCCCCCCCCCCCCCTCCGTCACCAGTCGCAAAGAGGTCCTCCGCTCTCGGTAGCGGGTACTGGTGTTGGTCTTGGAGTGTCACCCGATTGATGGTGGCCTTGTAACCTTGTAATCACCACATATCCTGACCGACCCATCCGCCTTGAGCGCCGGCACAATCGGGCTCGCCCAGTCACTGAATTCGACTGGCGAGATGATGCCTCCCCTCAGCAGACGGTCCAATTCCCCTTCTATCTTTTCCCGCATCACGTACAACACCGCTCTGGCCTTGCGGTGTACTGGCCTGGCGCCCGGGTTTATGTGAATCACTGCCTTGATCCCCATGAAAGTTCCAATGCCGGGTTGAAATAGTGAGTCAAATTTGTCCAGGGCCTGTGAGCATGATATTCGCTCCACAGAAGAAATTGCATTGACATCGCCCATTTCATGACAGCAAGCCAACTCCTCCCCAGCAGTGCGGGACCATCCCCCTGGACAAGCCACAGTGGCAACCTGTTCTCCGAATCTTTGTGGGTCACGACTACCGTGGTGCTGCCTAGCACCGGAATGATCTCCTTTGTATAAGTCCGTAGCTGTGCGTCAATCGGCACTAATTTTGCCCTCCTGGCCTTGTACGCCCACAACTTGTCGAACTGTTTGATACTCATCAGGGATTGGCTGGTCCCCGTGTCTAGCTCCATTGATACTGTGATGCCATTGAGGAGCACTTTCATCATTATCGGTGGCGTCCTGGTGTATGAACTGTATACATGCTCTACATGAACTCGCTGAACTTCAGCTTCCAGCGATTTTCCCCCAGTGTCCATTTGGCCTCGTAGGGCTTACATTGGGCCCGTCCTCCTCGTGCATCAACCTGGCTGCAGGCTTCAGCACATACGCGCCAAGTGACCGCTGATGTTGCAGTTTCTGCAGGTATATTCCTGATACTTGCAAGCTCTGGCTGTGTGTTTGCCTCCACACCTCCAACATGAGCCGCTGTTGGAAACAAAAGGTCCATTACTAGTCGATCGTCTCTGACTGTCTCCGTAACTGTCCTTAAGCGCACCATTGACAGGTGTTAAAAGCCCCATTACTGGCCGCATTGTCCCATGCGATGGCATTAATCGCCATTCAGCTAGCCATTGTCTCTGTTGAATTCCCCCTTTGGGTTTGACTACATGCTCGGGCATGTCCGATTGCCCCTGTCTGCCTGGAGAACTGTGTGTCGCGTTAACAATGTTGAATCCCTGTCCATTTGCTGCATTTAAACCAAGGTTTTTGTCAAACATCATTCTGGTCTCTTCCTCCCCTGAGATGAATGTTTGGGCCATCAAAGCTGCCGTTTCCAGGGTCAAGTCTTTGGTCTCAATCAGTTTCCTGAAAACCCCAGCGTGCCCGATGCCCTCAATAAAAAGTCTCGCAGCATCTCCGCTCTGCGTGCATCTGGGAACTTACATACGCTCGCCAGTCACCAGAGGTCTGCCACGAAGTCTGGAACACTTTGCCCTTCTCGCCGCCGGTGCGTGTAAAACCGGTGTCTCGCCATGTGCATGCTGCTCACCGGTTTAAAGTGTTCCCCGATCAACTTACTGAGCTCTTCAAAAGTCTTGTCCGCCGGCTTCTCTGGCGCTAGAAGGTCCTTCATCAGGGAGTACGTCCTGGATCCGCAAACGGTCAGGAGATGAGCCCTGCGTTTGTCGGCTGAATCCTGTCCCAGCAATTCCTTAGTGACGAAACTTTGCTGTAGTCTCT